>NW_016814423.1:2745852-2777149 GCF_001698545.2 Rhinopithecus bieti | reverse complement strand
TAGTCTTTTATGCTGGTTTTTCCTCATCTTCATGGATTTGTCTACCTTTGGTCTTTGATGTTGGTGACCTTCAGATAGGGTTTTGTGTGGACGTCCATTTTGTTGATGTTGATGCTATTCCTTTTTGTTAGCTTTCCTTCTAACAGTCAGGTCCCTCAGCTGCAAGTCTGCTGGAGTTTGCTGGAGGTCCACTCCAGACCCTGTTTGCCTGGGTATCACCAGTGGAGGCTGCAGAATAGCAAAGATTGCTGCTTGTTCCTTCCTCTGGAAGCTTCATCCCAGAGGGGCACACTCCAGATGCCAGCCAGAGCTCTTCTGTATGAGGTGTTCTGTCGACCCTGCTAGGAGATGTCTCCCAGTCAGGAGGCATGGGAGTCCGGGACCCACTTGAGGAGGCAGTCTGTCTCTTAGCAGAGCTACAGCACTGTGCTAGGAGATCTGCTGCTCTCCTCAGAGCTGGCAGGCAGGAATGTTTAAGTCTACTGAAGCTGTCCCCGCAGCCGCTCCTTCCCCCAGATGCTCTGTCCCAGGGAGGTGGGAGTTTTATCTGTAAGCCCCTTACTGGGGCTGCTGCCTTTCTTTCAGAGATGCCCTGCCCAGAGAGGAGGAATCTGGAGAGGCAGTCTGGCTACAGTGGCTTTGTGGCACTGCAGTGGGCTCCACCCAGTTTGAACTTCCCAGTGGCTTTGTTTACACTGTGAGGGGAAAACTGCCTACTCAAGCCTCAGTAATGGTGGATGCCCCTTCCCCCACCAAGCTCAAGCATACCAGGTCAACTTCAGACTGCTGCGCTGGCAGTAAGAATTTCAAGCCAGTGGATGTTAGCTTGCTGGAATCTGTGGGAGTGGGATCTACTGAGCTAGACCACTTGGCTCCCTGGCTTCAGCCCCCTTTCCAGAGAGTGAACAGTTTTTACTGGCATTCCAGGAGCCACTGGGGTATGGAAAAAAAAAAAAAAAAACTCCTGCAGCTAGCTCAGTTTCTGCCTAAACGGCCACCCAGTTTTGTGCTTGAAACCCAGGGCCCTGGCGGTGTAGACACCCAAGGGAATCTCCTGGTCTGAAGGTAGGGAAGACCACGGGAAAAGCATAGTATCTAGCCTGGAGTGCACCATTGCTCATGGCACAGTCCGTCACAGCTTCCCCTGGCTAAGGGAGGGAGTTCCTCGACCCCTTGCACTTTCCGGGTGAGGTGACTTCCCACCCTGCTTCTGCTCACCCTCCATGGGCTGCACCCACTGTCTAACCAGTCCCAATGAGATGAGCTAGGTACCTCATTTGGAAATGCAGAAATCACCTGCCTTCTGCGTTGATCTTGCTGGGAGCTGCAGACCAGAAGTGTTCCTATTCGGCCATCTTGCCAGCCACCCACTTCTTCTTTTATCTTATGTATTAATTGAATTCACTGTTGTTCATTCAGAGAATAATTCTTACCTGCTTAAGCTACTGGTTTATGTAAAGAGCAATATGATAGAATGGAAGGGCTCTGATCTGAGACCTGGGGTCTCATCTCAGTTCTGCCATGAATTAACTACAAAATTGCTGGCAAGATACTCTCCCTGGGCCTCAACTTTCCACACCTATAAAATGAAAGTGTTTGGGAAAAAGATATTTTTCTTAGTTTTGAAATTCTAGGCTCCATGCTTCATAATTCCAGACTCTTCTTGGCCTTCACTGCCAAGTTAGGGTAACAGCTTTGGTGTAGAAGTGACCAGAGATTATATATTGCCGGTTTGGGGCTCAGTATGTCAGCACATTAACCAAACTCAATGTATGTGGCAGAGGTAATTGGTTCTTAGTTTTCTTTTCTTTTCTTTTCTTTTTTTTCTGAGGTGGAGTCTCACTCTGTCGCCCAGACTGGAGTGCAGTGGCATGGTCTTGGCTCACTGCAACCTCCACCTCACAGGTTCAAGCAATTCTCCTGCCTCAGCCTCCTGAGTAGCTGGGATTACAGGCGTCTGCTATCAAGCCCAGCTAATATTTTGTATTTTCAGTAGAGATGGGGTTTCACCATGTTGGGCAAGCTGGTCTCAAACTCCTTACCTCAAGTGATCCACCCACTTTGGCCTCCTAAAGTGCTGAGATGACAGGTNGGGAAAAGATATTTTCTTAGTTTTGAAATTCTAGGCTCCATGCTTCATAATTCCAGACTCTTCTTGGCCTTCACTGCCAAGTTAGGGTAACAGCTTTGGTGTAGAAGTGACCAGAGATTATATATTGCCGGTTTGGGGCTCAGTATGTCAGCACATTAACCAAACTCAATGTATGTGGCAGAGGTAATTGGTTCTTAGTTTTCTTTTCTTTTCTTTTCTTTTTTTTCTGAGGTGGAGTCTCACTCTGTCGCCCAGACTGGAGTGCAGTGGCATGGTCTTGGCTCACTGCAACCTCCACCTCACAGGTTCAAGCAATTCTCCTGCCTCAGCCTCCTGAGTAGCTGGGATTACAGGCGTCTGCTATCAAGCCCAGCTAATATTTTGTATTTTCAGTAGAGATGGGGTTTCACCATGTTGGGCAAGCTGGTCTCAAACTCCTTACCTCAAGTGATCCACCCACTTTGGCCTCCTAAAGTGCTGAGATGACAGGTGTGAGCCACCACACTCGGCCCTGGTTCTTAGTTTTCAGTATCTCAGAAAGCTAATCAAAGATCTTAATCTCATTTAAATCTCTTGATTTTATACACAGTAATAACAGTGAACACATGGTGAAATTCGGCTCATCTAACTCAGAAACTTCATTTTAGGACAATATTTCAGATGCCTTTCCCATCTAGGCATTTTTCAGTAGCAGACATGTGGCACACCTGACTCCCTTCGCCTCCCTCTTAGTGAAGGTTTAGGGATTAGACATGTACTCAGAGCCAGAACTCAGTGGCCTAAATCACCAGTCCTTGCACTACTACAAGCTCACCTAGAACATCAAAGATCAATTCTCCTTATGCCCATTGTGATGCTGGAAACATTACTTCTCTCCTCAGTTGCTGGTTTTCACTTAGCATCTCATTTTGAAAATCTTTGTTTCTCTGTGGCCACTGTGACATTTGCTCCACTGAGCTTTCTGGCTTTAATTTTTGTCGCCTCAATCAGTTCCAAATAGCCCTACTGAAGTAGCCCCAGAAACTCGCATTGCGATTCCACTCTTCAATGATTTCTTATCTAAATATTAATTACCATCCAACATTCCTGCATTTGTGGTCATCTTGTCAGCACATCTCGCTGACCTAAATGAAGAAGTTCCTATTCCTTTTACTCCAGATTATCCATATAATTCTTCTTGAAAGCTATTCTTGGGATGTGCTAAGGAAAGTACTTGACTTTTGGTGTCTGATGATGTAGGGTTTAAGTGCTGGCTGCACCACTTACTTACGAAATTTCAGAAAGGTATTAAATTCTTATAAATGGGAATAATGCCTACTTTATAAGGTGTTTCAAAAATTCAGTGATAATGTATGTGATATTCACAGCACAAGGTCAGTCTGTTGAGAAGGACCCTGCCGGTAGTGACTATGAAGATGATGATAAGTACCCATGGGATGCCATGAACAGAGCAGTCACCTTTGCTGACCTCAGCCACCAAACGCCGGCCCTTCCAGCTTTCTTGGATCCTGTGCTTTTTTCTGTGATAATATGTAGTTCTTTATGTGGCTTGAGAACAAAACACTCCTTCAAATGGTTGAAGTATCTTTATTATATACATGGTCTGTGCTTTATCATACTAATTTTCTTTTTTTTCAAGACAGGGTCTTGCGCTGTTGTCCAGGCTGGAGTGCAGTGGTATAATCACAGCTCACTGCAGCCTTGAACTCCCAGGCTAAAGCAATCCTCCCACCTCAGCCTCCTGAGTAGCTGGGACCACAGGCACACACTGCTGGGTAATTTTTTAAAAATCTCTAGAGGTGGGGTCTCACTATATTGCCCAGGTTGGTCTCAAACTCCTGGGCTCAAATGATCCTTCCACCTTGGCCTTCCAATGTGTTCAGATTACAGGTGTGAGCCACCTTGCCCAGCCCTAAATTTTTTTTCTTATGGTAAAATACACAAAAATGTACCATCCTAACCATGTTTAAGTGTGCGATTCAGTGGTGTGAAGTACATTCACATTGTTATGTAGCCATCACCACTATCCATCCCCTGAACTTTAAAAAAATCATCCCAACAGAAAGTCGATACCCATTAAACATTAACTCTCTATTCCCCACTACCCCCAGCCCCCGGAAACTACTTTCTGTGTTTATGAATTTGCCTATTTTAGGTTCCTCACATAAGCGGAATAATATTTGTCCTTCTGTGACTGGCTTATTTCACTTAGTATAATGTCCTTCCTCAAGGTTCATCTATGTTGTAGCATATATAAGAATTGCACTTCTCTTTTTTTTCTCTTTTTTTTTTTTTGAGATGGGAGTCTCACTCTGTCACCAGGCTGGAATACAGTAGCACGATCTTGGCTCACTGCAAGCTCTGCCTCCCAGGTGTTAAGCAACCCTCCTGCCTCAGCCTCCCCAGCAGCTGGGACTACAGGTGTGCGCCACCATGCCCAGCTAAGTTTTGTATTTTTAGTAGAGGCAGGGTTTCACCATATTGGCCAGGCTGGTCTTGAACTCCTGACCTCATAATCCACCCACCTTGGCCTCCCAAAGTGTTAGGATTACAGGCGTGAACCACTGTGCCCAGCCAAGAATTGCACTTCTTTTTAAGGCTGAATCATAGTCCATTGTAAATATATCTCATTGTGTTTATCCATTCATCCATGGATGACATTTGGGTTGTTTCCACATTTTGGCTAGTATGACTTTATCCTATTGTACGTTCTAGAGCAATTTACGTCTTTCTTTTCAGAACTATTAAGTTTCCTCATACTGATAATATTAGGAAGAGAGTCATGAAAGACTTTGATTTGATTTCATTTTATTTTTTGGCCATTTATTATTTTTGGGGGGGGCAGCTACAAAGATTGGGATTTCTAATTCTATGCTATGATAAGTGGACAATTTAAGCCATTTTAAATTTTTTTTCTTAAATTAAGCCATTTATCTTTTTTCTCATTTTCTTTTCCAAAAAAATGTATTTTTCTAAAATATGATCATGTCAGTGTGGTCTATTTTATATGTGTTAAGGAGAGCAATAACAGACAAAAGAATAACATAACAATTAGGTATTCAGTTTAAAAAAAAAAAAAAGTCGGCTGGGCACAGTGGCTCATGCTTGTAATCTCAGCACTTTCGGAGGCTGAGGTGGGTGGATCACCTGAGGTCAGCAGTTCAAGACCAGCCTGGTCAACATGGTGAGACCCCATCTCTATTAAAAATACAAAAATTAGCCAGGGATGGTGGCAGATGCCTGTAATCCCAGTTACTCTGGAGGCTGAGGCAGGAGAATCACTTGAACCCAGAAGGCGGAGGTTGTGGTGAGCTGAAATAGCACCACTTCACTCCAGCCTGGGCTAGAGTGAGACTCCGTCTCAAAATAAAACCAAAAAAAAGTTGAGGATGGGGCAATAGATAGCCTACCTCTTCTTGAACCAAGGTGTGAACTGTTGAAGAAATAGCTAATAGGCTGGGCACGGTGGCTCACACCTGTAATCCCAGCACTTTGGGATGCCAAGGCAGGCGGATCACCTGAGGTCAGGAGTTGGAGGCCAGCCTGGCCAACATAGTGAGACCCTGCCTCTACTAAAAATACAGAAATTAGCTGGGCATGGTCGTACATGCCTGTAATCCCAGCTACTCGGGAGGCTGAGGTAGGAGAATCACTGGAAACCAGGAGGCAGATGTTGCAGTGAGCCAAGATCATGCCATTGCACTCCAGCCTGGAGCCACAGATGAGACTCTGTCTCGGAAAAAAAAAAAGAAAGAAAGAAATAAAGAGTATGGTATAAGGAGGCCAGAATATTACTTTTATTATGAACAAAGCTGATTTGGGAGAATGCAGTTTATTTCTACTTACAGGCAGACGGCCATCTTAATTCTATAGCCCAGAATTAAACAGGTCTCCCAGCCACTCACAGACAGGTCTCCTGCAGGGAAGGAAAAATTATCAACTGACATATAGTCTGATTAAATGCTTGTCTTTTATACCTGCTATTGTTTGAGTGTGTCTCCTCCAAAATTTAGGTTTTGCTAAAGTGATTTATGGTATTAAGAGGTGGGGCCTTTAAAAGGTGATCGGGCCACAAGGGCTCCTATCTTGTGAATGGGATTAGATGCCCTTATAAAAGGGCTTGAAAGAGGGAGTTCATCCCCTTTTGTCCTTCTGCCTTCTGTTATATGAGCACACAGCATTCTTCCCCCACTCCTCAAGATGCAACAGTCAAGCCGCCATCTTGGAAGCAAAAACACCAGACCCTCACCAGATAACTGAACCTGCCAGTGCCTTCATCTTGGACTTTCTGACTTCCAGACCTGTGAGGAAACAAATTCCTGTTCTTTATAAATTACCCGATCTCTGGTATTCTGGTATAACAGCTTAAAACAGACTAACACAATGCCCTCAACCCACCTCTCTGCCTTGGCACCCATCACACTGTGTAGCAATGAATCTTGGCCTGTCTCTTCCCTATGAGCATGTTGCCTTCATCCATTCTTCCACTCAACTGGTTTTACTGAGTGCCTATCTTGGGCCTAGCAATAGCTAGGTGTTACATTCAGGACCTCAAGAAAGGACAGAAACTGACACAACCCATACACAGAAAATATCATAAAGGAGACAGAGTGTGGTATTAGACAATAAGAAGGGCGGAGTGACTTAACAAAGCAGGAGGAGAAGGTTTCTTGGGAAGTCACATTTTTGATGACACCTCAAGGTCAAGGAGTACTTCAGTATACTTTACTCTGGTGTCTAGTAAAGGCATAGCATGTAACAGAGCTCAGTAAATGCTTAACAAATTCATGAATGAGTGATATATGTGAAAACACTTCATATGCAAAGTACCACACAGATGTTAACCATTATCATATAGTTAATATGGAGAGATCATTTTTATTCAGTTCTCTGGAACACTCAAAAAGATATTACAACATACAACAGAGAAAACTCATTAAGGATGTCTACTCATTTGGACATACCCAGAGTCCTGTCTTCCTAAGAGACAGCTTGAAGCTATTAAGTGTAGGACTGAATACAGAGAAATTAGAGAACCAATCATCCCATTTCAATGTCTGACCAATCCCATTTTCCTCCATGCAAAAGCAAGAGTTCACAAAACTGATTTTTAAAATAGTGATAAAATGACTTTAAAGATATTGGAAAATCAGGGAAATACATAATAAAGATTAAGTATTCTATTTCACTGATGGAAGTTAATGTTAACTAGATTGAAAATGTAAAAGCAGCAAGCTGCCATTCTCAAATTGATAGTGGACAAGTGAAGAAAATGGCTCACTCTGTATCCATCATGGCACTGGAGTTCTGACAACCATGTGGAAAGAGACGGATAGTATTTTTGAAGCACGCAGTATGTATTAATACATTACCTCACTCAATTCTAACACAAATCCTGTGGGATGGAAATTATACCCATCATTTACGAAGGAGGAAACAGGCTGAAAGATTGTTATATTGACATGGCAGGGATTTGAACTGAAGTTTCTGACTCCAAAGCAGAGAAGAGAACAGAAAAAAAGCAGATAAAAATACAGGAAGGCCACTGTAGAGTGGTTTTTATTTGTTTTGTTTTGTTTTTTTTCCTGAGCCAGAGTCTTGGTCTGTCACCAGGCTGGAGTGCAGTGGCGCAATCTCAGCTCACTGCAACCTCTGCTTCCCAGGTTTGAGAAATTCTCCTCAGCCTCCCGAGTAGCTGAGACTACAGGTGTGCACCACCATGCCCAGCTAATTTTTGTATTTTTTATATTTTTAGTAGAGAGGGGGTTTCACCATGTTGGCCAGGATGGTCTCGATCTCCTGACCTTGTGGTTTGCCTGTCTTGGGCTCCCAAAATGCTGGGATTACAGGCGTGAGTCACTGCTCCCAGCCAGAATTTTTTTTTTTTTTGCAACCTAAGAATATTTATTTATTAAAACTATATTAATACTTTTTTTTTTTTTTTTTTTGAGACAGAGTCTCACTCTGTCACCCAGGCTGGAGTGCAGTGGCGCGATCCCGGCTCACTGCAAGCTCTGCCTCCCGGGTTTATGCCATTCTCCTGCCTCAGCCTCCCGAGTAGCTGGGACTACAGGCGCCCGCAACCTTGCCCGGCTAGTTTTTTGTATTTTTTTAGTAGAGACGGGGTTTCACCGTGTTCGCCAGGATGGTCTCGATCTCCTGACCTCGTGATCTGCCCGTCTCGGCCTCCCAAAGTGCTGGGATTACAGGCTTGAGCCACTGCACCCGGCCTATATTAATACTTCAATAAACTATACAAAAAAGGTAATGAGGCAAACATGTGCATTTATGGAACTGCAAGTCAATCAGGCCAGTTCCCTGCAGAGGGAATTCCTAGCAGGACCTAGTTCATCTGTGAGGACACAGAGCAGTCCTTGTTTAGACATAGACATTCATCTACTGCTCCAACATGGCCAGCCTTCCACTTCTTGATGGATTCCTTCGCTATGAATGCGCATGTCCAGTTGTCTGCTTCTTAGAGTGGACATTTACCTTCCTCATCCACCAGCCACTGGAGGAGGACTGGGGCCATGCAGATGATTGATTCTACCCATTATTTGGGGAGGGTTTCCCGGCGGCCCTCTTCCATCATTGTATCTGGAATCAGATGAGTTTCCATAGCTTCTTCTTTTCACATCTTGCTGAAGCAGAGTTTTGAAAAACAAAACCACAAACTTGGCTATTCCCCAGAAGAAATCTGTTATCAAAGATAATCTCCATGGAGACCGACTCTGGCTGTCCAACACTTGTCCATTTGAGATGTAAACCATCTTGCCCCACTTCCCCGCTTCGGAGTGGTGTAGAATTGTTAAGAATTCAGGAGCTAGCAAGCAAAGACACACTCTGAGCATTTCTCTTTGCTTCCTTGCCCTCTGAACTGTTCAATAAATAGTGAAGAACACAAAGCTAACTCCGGTATTTATCTGGGATCTGCTGTTGCTCTCCAATTTAAAAGCAAGACAGAAACATTAAATTTGTCACAGTTTAAATTGGTAAAGGTAGACCTCTATCAGATACAGGTGCTTCCTGACTTACGATGCGTTTACTGGGAAGGGAAAACATCCTAAGTCCTTTTAATACACCTAACCTACTGAACATCAGAGCTTAGCCTAGCCTACTTTAAACACACTCAGAACACTTACATCAGCCTACAGTTGGGCAAAGTCATCTAATACAAATCCTGTTTTATTAGAAAGTGTTGAATAGCTCATATAATTTATGGGAACAACATTCTGAACATGAAAAACAGAATAGTTGTATGGAGACTACTGAATGTGCATCACCTTTGGAACTATTATGTTGAAAACTTTTAAGTCAAAGCATCGTAAGCCCCCGACCGTCTGTATATGAAACGCTCCCTAAGGGGCACTATGTCAGATACCACGCCTAAGTGTTTTCTAACTTTCTGTACTACATTCAAAAGGAGCATCTTCATAAAGATGTTACTGACATTGTGGAAAATATTAGTCCTTCCTTTCTTTTGCAGCTAACAGGATTTTTGAAAGAAGCTCTAAACCACAAGCATATTCTAGCAACTGTTTGTTCTTCCAAGTATGAGCTACTTCCTTCCTCTGCCACCATCGCTCATATTCTAGTTTGAGGAAATACTAAGAAGCACAGTAAATCAGTCTGTTTTCAGAAACTGCTTAGTCCTTGAATTAATGTATCTTCTAAAGCTCCTTAAGATTTGGTCACTTAGAATAAAATCTGTTCGATTTGTAGCCAATTTACATACATGTATAAATGCATGAATTTTAAAAGCACCTTTAGGATTAAGAGAGATTTGTTGTCTGTATTTACATAATTTAAAGCTAATTACTTAAGCAACTTTTACAGCAATTTTAAGAATAGTAATGAGACAAGAATCTTAAGATAATACATTCTTGCCAGGCACTGTGGCTGATGCCTGCAATCTCAGGACTTTGGGAGGCCAAGACAGGCATTATCACTTGAGGTCAGGAGTTCGAGACCAGCCTGGCCAACATGGTGAAACCCTGTCTGTACGAAAAATACAGAAATTAGCCGGGCGTGGTGGCGGGTGCCTGTAATCCCAGCTACCTGAGAGGCTGAGGCAGGAGAATGGCTGGAACTCGGGAGGCAGAGGTTGCAGTGAGCCGAGATTACAGACTACACTCCAGCACGGGCCACAGAGTGAGACTCCTTGCAAAAAAAAAAAAAAAAGAAAGAAAATACATTCTTTAGAACCAAGAATCTAAGGACAATACATTCTTTAGAACCAAATGTGTAAATGGTCAAACAAAGGATGTTTTTAACAACATGGTCCCAACTGTGGCGGTATCATCATCTTTCAAAGCTATCTGCAAAAAAGGGACAATGTCATCACTGGCTAGTGAAAATTGGAAAAATTTAAGGAATTCTCAGCAAATGTCTTATCTTTTAAAATACCAATGATCATCCCCTAACAGGGTAAATGCACCTGTCTTTCCTAAAAACAAAGCAAAACCAAAACAAAATTCTACAGAAAGATATTATAAAATCAAGGATTAAATTTAGGTTGATTAATAAGTGATTGAGGTTACAAGTAATACTACCTCCAGGATTTTAATTTTTATTTCTTTCTCACTCTGTTGCCCAGGTTGGAGTGCAGTGGTGTGATCTCAGCTCACTGCAACCTCCACCTACTGAGTTCAAGTGATTCTCCTGCCTCAGCCTCTCGAGTAGCTGGGACTACAGATGCCTGCCATCATGCCCAGCTAATTTTTGTATTTTTACTACAGACAGAGTTTCACTATGTTGGCCAGGCTGGTCTTGAACTCCTGGCCTCAAGTGATCTGCCTGCCTTGGCCTCCCAAAGTGCTGGGATTATAGGCATGAGCCACCACGGCTGGCCTACCTCCAGGATTTTTAATTTCTCAGCAGGGATAATATGACATTAAAAACAAGCTTATATTTTATTAATAAGGAGAAGATTTATTCACAACCAATTTCTGATTCAAAACACTTCCAAGCATATAACAAATGCTATTCTTAAAAGACGGATTCCCTATTTGATTGTCTCAGTTTTAGAATATGGATGGTCTTTTCATTCGAGATAACATGGCCTTGGTTTGCTTGTTTTTGTATAGGAATTATCTTGGAATCTGATAATTCTGAGACTCTGCTGATGGCTAAGTACTACATATCTTCATTATGTGCCCATTTCCATTCATTCCTTAAAATATTATGAAACACTGCTACATACAAAATATGTATAATATAATGTATAATGTGCATAACATATATTGTAGTATAATTATATTCATCATATAATAAGTATAACATAAAAGCATGATGAAATGACCACCTGCAAAACTGCCATTCAACTTGGGGAACAGAATCATAGTACTACTGAAGCTCCTGTGTGTCCCTCCTCAATCACTGTGTTGTATTGATCATTCCTGTGCTTTTCTTTATAGTTTTATCACATTTATAGCTAAGAAAGTATATTCATAATTTGGCTTTTGAATTTTATAAAATACTATTATATTGCATGCATTCTGCTGCAACTTACTTTTTCACTCAGCATTGTTTCTGAAATTCATGCATGATGTGTATAGCTCTATTTCAACCATTTTCACTTCCATATTGTGTTCCATTGCATGGATAAACCACAAATTATTACCTGTTCTCCAGGTCTTGGGCACATTCTCCCTTGATTTGTACTGTTTTGATCATTTCTGTACTTGCTTCCTAACCCTTATCTGCCAGCGGTTTTTTTTGGGGGGTATGTTCTCCAGGAACAGGATTGATTGTTCATAAATTATGTAATTACATATATATATAAATATATATATAATACATACACACAATTATATATATTCATAAATATACTTGTTTAATATGAATATGAAATGTTATATAATTACATATTATATAGAACATATACTATAAATGTAACTGTGTAATTCCAAAAAGGGGTTGCCAATTTACACTGCCACCAACAGTGTAAAAGTGGTATCACCTAATTTTTTGACCATCTAAGGGATATACAAATGGTTTCAATATGGTTTTAATTTGCATTTCCCTGAGCATTCTTTTATATCTTTATTAGCCACTAATATTTTTTCTTCTATGATATGTATGAAATGCTATGGAATTTGCCCACTATGTTTTTGGGTTGTTTGTCTTCTACTTTCTTTTTTTGTTTGTTTCTTGAGACCGAGTTTTGCTCTTGTCACCTCAGCCTCCCAAAGTGCTGGGATTACAGGCATGAGCCACCGTACCCAGCCCTTCCACTTGATTTTTAGGAGTTTGTTTGTTTTGGACCAAAGCTTTTTAATGCACTATTTTTTTCTCCAGGCAAAGGACCTTCAGAAAAGATCCATCCATAAATTTATAAATGGTACTTTTTTTGAGATTGATTCTCCCTCTGTTGCCCAGGCTGGACTGCAGTGGTGTGATCTTGGCTCACTGCAACCTCCACCTCCCAGGTTCAAGTGATTCTCCTGCCTCAGCCTCCTGAATAACCAGGATTACAGATGCACGGCACCATGCCTGGCTAATTTTTTGTATTTTTAGTAGAGACAGGGTTTCACCATGTTGACTAGGCTGATCTTGAACTCCTGACCTCAAGTGATCCACCCACCTCGGTCTCCCCAAGTGCTGGGATTACAGGTGTGAGCCACTGCACCCAGCCTGCTTCAAACATTTTAAATTTTCTCATTTAAATCATAAATCCAAAGAATTGGATTTTTTTTGTATGTATGGTATGAAGCAGAGAATCCATTTTTCCCCCTCCATATGGATAACCAATTGTCTTTGCACCATTTATTGAATAGCCACCCTTTTCCCATTGATCTACAATGCCAACTATCTTAGTCCATTTTCTGTTTGTTGCTTGTAACAGAATACCTGAAACTGGGTAATTTATAAAGAAAAGGAACTTATTTGTAAGTTATGGAAGCTGAGATGTCAAGGTCAAGGAGCCATGTCTGGTGAGAGCCTTCTTGCTGGTGGGGACTCTCTACAAAGTTCTTAAGTAGCTGAGCATGCTCACATGCTATGCTAAAGATTCTCCCTCTTATAAAGCCACTGGTGCCCTCCCATGATAGCCCATTAATCCATTAATCCACGAGTGGATTAATCCATTGAGGGCAGAGCCCTCATGATTCAATCAACTCTTAAAGGCCCCACCTCTCAATGCTGCCACATTGGGGATGAAGGGTCAACATGAGTTTTGGAGGGCCTATTCAAACCTGATATGGTCTGGCTGTGTCCCCATCCAAATCTCACCTTGAATTGTAGCTCCCATTATCTCCACATGTCATGTGAGGGACCCAGTGGGAGGTAACTGAATCAAGGGGGTGGGATTTTCCCATGTTATTCTTGTGATAGTCAATAAGACTTACAAGATCTGATGGTTTTATAAAGAGCAGTTTCCTACACACGCTCTCTTGCCTGCTACCATGTAAGATGTGCCTTTGCTTCTCCTTAGCTTTCCACCATGATTGTGAGGCCTCCCCAGTCATGTGGAACTGTGAGTCCATTAAATCTCTTTTTCTTTATAAATTACCCAGTCTTGGATATTTCTTCATAGCAGTTATGAAAATGGACTAATGTAAAACCATAGCACTGATTTTGTCACATGTCAAATTTCCATATACTAATGTTCTATTTCTGTGTTCTCTATTCTCAGTCCATTTAACTATCTGTGTGTATTGTGTCTAATTATTACAGCTTTATAATAAGTCTTGATAGCTTATAAGTTAGGGCAACTCCCTCAACTTGTCCTCTTTTTTCAAGAGTATTTTGGCTCTTCTTGGTTCTTTGCTTCTCCCTATGATGATTTTACAATACATTTATGAAGTTCCATGACAAATCCTATTGGGGCTGGGTATGGTGACTCACGCCTGTAATCCCAGTACTTTGGGAAGCCAAGGTGGATGGATCACCTGAGATCAGGAGTTCAAGACCAGCCAGACCAACATAGTAAAACCCTGCCTCTACTAAAACTACAAAATTAGCCAGGCATGGTGGCATGTGTCTGTAATCCCAGCTACTTGGGAGGCTGAGGCAGGAGAATCACTTCAACTCCGGAGGCGGAGGTTGCAGTGAGACGAGCTCGTGCTACTGCACTCCAGCCTGGGCAACAAGAGCAAAATGCCATCTCAAAAAAGAAAAAAATATCCTCTTGGAATTTTGTATGGAACTGCATTAAATCTAGAGATTAATATGGAAAGAAGTAACATCTTCATGATATTGAGCCTCTACTCTAGAACTTATCTACCCAATTAAATCTCTTTATTATTATTAATTTTTGAGATAGAATCTTCCTGTCACTCAGGCTGCAGCACAGTGGCATAATTTCAGCTCACTGCAACCTCAACCTCCCAGGTTCAAGAGATCCTCCCACCTCAGCCTCTCAAGTGGCTGGGACTACAGGCGTGTGCCACCACACCCAACTAACTTTTGTATTTTTAGCAGAGATGGGGTTTTGCCATGTTAACCAGTCTAGTCTTGAACTCCTGATCTCAGGTGATCTGCCGGCCTTAGCTTCCCAAAGTGCTGGAATTACAGGCATGAGCCACCGTGTCCAGCCTAAATCTCACTATTTTTATTACTAACCTATGTTTCATTAAAGTTTTAAAACTTCTTCATAATGTTCTTATGTATATATATATACACACACATATATATACACACACATATACAGATAGATACATACATACATATATATACACACACATACACATATATATATATTCTTTTAGACGGAGTCTTGCTCTGTCACCAGGCTGGAGTGCAGTGGCGCCATCTTGGCTCACTGCAACCTCTGTCTCCCGGGTTCAAGCGATTCCCCTGCCTCGGTCTTCGGAGTAGATGGGACTACAAGCACATGCCACCATCCCTGGCTAATTTTTTGTATTTTAGTGGAGAGAGGGTTTCACCATGTTGGCCAGGATGGTCTCAATCTCCTGCCCTCATGATCCGCCCACCTCAGCCTCCCAAAGTGCTGGGATTACAGGTGTGAGCCACTGCACCCAGCCTGTTCTTGCATATATTTTATTAAGATTTTATTTATTTATATTTTTGATGCTACTGTAAATGTTAACTTTTTATAAATTATATTTTTACCTGTTTGTTGCTGGCATATAGAAATCAACTGTAGAAGTGCCAAATAAATGGTTAATTCTTATGAGTTAGTCATAGATATTATTTTGTTTTCTATGTAATCTAGTCTCTAATCAGGTTTGTCTCTTCCTTTATTAGCTATCTACTGGTGCATAATGAATTACCTCACAGTGGCTTAAAACATGTACTTACTATCTCACAGTTCCTGTTGGTCTCCTGCTCAGGGTCTCACAAGGCTGTAATCAACGTGATAGCCAGTCTGTGATCCTTTCTAAAACTTAGTGTCCTCTTCTAAGTTCAGATGGTTGTTGGTAGGATTCAGCTGAAGCTGTAGGATGGAGTCCCTGCCTTGTTCTGGCTGTCAGCTGGGGGTTTCCATCAGCTCCTAGTGGTCCCCAAGGTTTCTTGCCAGGTGGCTCATTCACAGGCCTTCTCACAACATGATAGTGCACTCTGGTCCGCTAACAAGGAATCTTCTGTAACATCACATAATCGCAAGGGTAATTATTCCATTACTTTTGCCACATAACATGAACCAGTCAAAGCAGTGACTATCCCCATTGCCTTAGCCATATTCTGTCGTTGGAAGCTAGTCTCAGGTCTCATCCACATTTAAAGAGAAGTTGTGATTTACTTGGCGTTACTATATGGCGGATTTCCAATCCTAATCACTTTTTTTCCTGCTATTCGGCATACGCTAGGCCCCCAGTACAATGTTGAAATCATGATAGTGATTATCCTGCTCTTGTTTATAATCTTAAAGGAAATCATTTAGTAATTCAGCATAAAGTAAGATATTTGCTGTAGACTTTTTGTAAATGCCACTTATCAAAAGAGTTCTCTACTCCAAGCTTTCTAAAATTAATTTAAAAAAATTATAAATGGCTGCCAAGGTTTACCAAAACTTTTTTCCTGCATCTTTTGAGACGTGATCTTTTCCCTCCATTGTTAAACCACCCTGACATTCTGGAACAAACTCAGCTTGATAATGATTTCTAGTTATTGCTGAATTTGCTTTACAATCTTGCTTTGGATTTTTCAAATTTGTCTTCATGATTGAGATTAATTGGGGAGTGCTTCCTCTTTTTCTATGTTCTGGAATAATTTACATAAAATTGGAATTACTTTTTTCCTGAATGAACGTTCCTGAACACTTCTCTGGGTTTAGTGTTTGTGTTCTGGGAAGATTTTAAAATATCAATCAAATTTCTTTAATGATTATTCCATTTTTCCTTTAAAATTATTTTGATAACATAGTTTTGAGTAATTTGCCCATGAAATTTTGAAATTTGTTGCCATGAAATTGTTCATAATAGCTTCTTGAAAATAAATATCTTAATTTTTACAACATGAATAGTTTAAAAATATATATTTCTTCAGATATGGGGTCTTGCTCTGTCACTCAGGATGGAGTATAGTGGCACGATCATAGCTCATGCAGCCTCTAACTCCTGGGCTTAGGCAATCCTCCCATTTCCCTCCCAAGTCACAGCGATTACAGATGCGAGCAACTGCACCCAGCTTTTTAAAAAAATAAATCTGGACAGAAATGTATTCTTTTTTAAAAAATGAATCCGTGTTTGACTTTATGGATCCTATTATACTAATTATACTATTTCTATTAACTTCTGCCTTTATCTTATACATTTCATTCTATTTCCCTTTAAGATTTATTCTTATTAAATCTCCTAATCACCCCATCTCCGTTTTCTCTATTTACATTGTATTAATATTCCAGTTGTAATGTGAAGCTAGTAGGATGTTTCTTTTTGGAGGGTAATGGGGGTTAATCTTGGCATCATAAAAGTGTAAAAATCAAAACCAAATAAGCATATGTTTCATGTAGGCCAGGCATGGTGGCTCACACCTGTAATCCCAACACTTTGTGGGGCTGAGCAGGAGGATAGCTTGAACCCAGGAGTTCAAGGCCAGCCTGGACAACATGGTGAGACCCTGTCTCTACAAATGAAAACATTAGCTATGCACGGTGGTGTGAGCCAGTGGTCCCAGCTACATGGGAGGCTGCAGTGGGAGGATCACTTGAGCCCAGGTCAAGGCAGCAGTGAGCCATGTGCCGCACTCCAGCCTGGGCAAGACTGTCTCAAAACAACAACAACAACAACAACAACAAAACAGAAAAAAAAAAACACTTGTTCCTTTTCTCGTATCTTAAGATTATAACCTTACTTCACTGATTTTCATTCTGTTTTTTTTTTTTTCTGGAGATGGAGTCTCACTCTGTTGCCCGGGCTGGAGTGCAGTGGCACGATCTTGGCTCACTGCAACCTCCACCTCCCAGGTTGAAGTGATTGTCCTGCCTCAGCCTACCAAGTAGCTGGGACTACAGGCATGTGCCACCACGCCCGGGTAATTTTTGTATTTTTTAGTAGAGACAAAGTTTCACCATGTTGACCAGGCTGGTCTCGAACTCCTGACTTCAGGTAATCTGCCTGCCTCGGCCTCCCAAAGTACTGGGATTACAGGCGTGAGCCACTGCGCCTGGCCTGAACATTTTTTTCCTTGGCCTATGAGTAAGTTAAAAGGGTTTCAAAATTTCTGAACATATGGAGTTTTTCTGGTTAGCATTCAGTTACTGGTCTCTAACTTAATTGCAATGTAGTTGGGAAACATGTTCTACATTCCACTGAAATGTGTTTAGGTGTGCTTTATGGCTAAGTTTATGATTGATTTGTAAATGTATGTGCTTGAAATAAATGTATTTGCAGCTATTTAGATCGCTGTGTAATGATCTAAAAATTTCCATTAGGTCAAGATAATTAGGTATAGCAAAGCTTCTGTTTGCTGAGTTCATCAATTATTACATTAAAATATTTCATCATAATAGTAGATTTGTATTTCTATCAGCTTTTGTCTTGTATATTTTGAGTCCGTGTTATTAGGTACATACAACTTGGTATTTTTCTGATACATAGAATTTTTTTAAGTCTCTAATGTCTTTTCAGACTGTTTTTTTCCTGATATTAATATAGCTATCCAGCTTTCTTTAAACATTTGTCTGGTATATTTTTCCTTTTTACTTTCAACCTTTCTGTATTCTTGCTTTATATATACCTCTAGTAAATAGTGTTAATCACTTGACATTTAAAAAAATCCGGCCTGGCGCAGTGGCTCACGCCTGTAATCCCAGCACTTTGGGAGGTGGAGGCGGGTGGATTACTGAAGGTCAGGAGTTCATGATTAGCCTGGCCAACATGGCGAAACCCTGTCTCTATTAAAAATAAAAAATTAGCCAGGCATGGTGGCATGTGCCTGTAATCCCAGCTACCTGGGAGGCTGAGGCAGAAGATTTGCTTGAACCCGGGAGGTGGAGGTTGTGGTGAGCAGAGATCGCGCCATTGCACTCTGGCCTGGGCAAAAAGAGTGGAAGCTGTCTCAAAAAATAAATAAATAAATAAATAATCCACTTGGACATATTCTACTGTCATATATTTTAATTAATCCCATACGGTATGACTGTTTTATTAGTGCTTAGAATTAACATATATATTCACTACTGTTTTTTTTTTTTTCTTAATAGCAGACAGCTTATTGAAGGGCAATAGAGAGCAGAGAGTTTATAGAGAAGACATTACACTCTGAACAATGAGGCAGAGCAGGATGCTGAAAGAGAGTGAGCCAGCAGCGTATTCACTACTTTATTCATCCACCATTTCTTCTTGCATCTCAGGCCTTAAATTTAAAATCACTTCTCTTCTGCCTGAGGTGCAACTTCAGGAGTCTTTTAACGAGTTTGCTGGTAGCCAACTGTTTTTGTTTGACAAATGCATTTAGCCCTCATTTCTGAAAGACATTCCAAATATATCAATAACTGTGATAAATATAAACAAACTAAACACCCAAATAAATACAAAGTAAAAAATTTTCAGTGTCCCATGTGTACTGGAAAAAAAAAGTATTGGGAGCAGTTTCTATACATGACCAACAGATTGTTGGTTTTTTCTTTTTCTTTTTGAGACAGAGTCTCACTCTGTCACCCAGGCTGGAGTGCAGTGGGGCGATCTTGGCTCACCACAACCTCCGCCTCCTGGGTTCAAGCAATTCTCATGCCTCAGCCTCCCAAGTAGCTGGGATTACAGGCACGAACCACCATGCCCGGCTAATTTTTATATTTTTAGTAGACATGGGGTTTCAACATGTTGGTCAGGCTGGTCTCAAATTCCTGGCCTCAAGTGATCTGCCCACCTTTGCCTCCCAAAATGCTGGGATTACAGGCATGAGTCACCACACCTGGCCAAGGGATTGTTGATTAACTGTGAATTAATATCTTTCATGAATTGTAAAAAACTCTCACCCATTAACTATTTAGAGGCCGGGTGCGGTGGCTCACGCCTGTAATCCTAGCAGTTTGGGAGGCTGAGGTTGGTGGATCACCTGAGGTCAGGAGTTCAAGACCAGCCCGGCCAACATGCCAAAACCCCATCTCTACTAAAAAATACAAAAATTAGCCAGGTATGGTGGCGCATGCCTATAATCCCAGCTACTAGGGGGTGCTGAGGTAAGAGGATCGCTTGAACCTGGGAGGTGGAGGTTGCAGTGAGCTGAGATCGTGCCACTGCACTCCAGCCTGGGCAACAGAGCGAGACTCTGTCTCAATAAAAAAAATAAAAACTATTTAGAGTTAGCCCCTGACCTATTTTCTCTTTTCTTTCCTATTGGCAATATGATTGTACAATGTTACTCTTCTACTTCCCTTTCCTATTTCTTTCCTCTTTGCTTCTCTCTGCTGCATATGGATACTTCTTTACTACTGTTTAACTCGACTAATTTTTTTTTTCTTTCATCCTCTCAACCCAGCTTGTCTCAACTTTGGGAAGAACTAGGAAGAGAAGGCCAAATTTTTTAACGTTTTTCAAATCTGCTTGGTCACTTTTAAAGCATCCTGCTCAATATTCATTCTATCTTACACATATTTTATATTCTGACTCTGATAAGCCCAATATTCGGAGGCTTTATGAGTCTGATTCTGTTCTCGTTTCTGTTGGTACACATTCATGGTTCTGCTTCCTTGTGTGTTTTGTCATTTGAAGCCTGCGGTTATGGTGGATTCCTTCACATGGTTCCTGTCGACCTGGAACACTATTAGCTTGAGACTGCTGTCAACTAAATCTTGTTTTGAGATTTTTTGAGTTTTTTTAGAGGCCTTAAACCTTAAAAAAAATATAGGCCAGGCGCCGTGGCTCATATCTGTAATCCTAGCACTTGGGGAGGCCAAGGCAGGCAGATCACTTGAAGTCAGGAGTTCAAAACCAGCCTGGCCAACATGGTGAAACCCCATCTCTACTGAAAATACAAAAAATTAGCTAGACGTGGTGGTGGGCACCTGTAATACCAGCTACTTGGAAGGCTGAGGCAGGAGAATTGCTTGAACCCTGGAGGTGAAGGCTGCAGTGAGCCGAGATCGCGCCACTACACTCCAGCCTGGGTGACAGAGTATGACTCTGCCTAAAAAAAAAAAAAAAAAAATTAAAAAAACATTTTCTTGAGACAGAGTCTTGCTGTATCACTCAGGCTAGACTGCAGTGATGCAATCAGAGCTCACTGAAGCCTTAACCCCCTAGGCTCAAGGGATCCTCCTACCTCAGGCCCCTGAACAGCTGTGACTACAGGTACATGGTACCACGCCTGGTTAATTTTTAAATTTTTTTGTAGAGACAGGGTCTCCTCTCCCTATGTTGCCCAGGCTGGTCTCAAACTCATGGGTTTAAGTGATCTTCCCGCCTCAGCCTCTCAAAGTGCTGGGATTATACGCATGAGCCACTGTGCCCGGCCCTCAATCCTTTGAATTATATGAAAGTTGAGTCACACCGCTCAGCAGCATAATTGAAAAGAAATAATTCTAACTTTGGCATGATGACCTAAAGTACTAGAATGGATCAGAATAAGCCCTTTATTTCTACAAGATTAATTTCACTATAGTGACCCAGACTTAGGTGAGGGTAGTTAATTTAGTGTAAAATATAAGTATGTACAAATGTAAACAAATAAAAATATGTACATACATATCTGTCTATAAATCATCTCAACTGTTATAACATAGTACTGTGATATCATCCAGTAATTCTATTGTATTTCAAAGAAGTACGGTCACTGAGTGAAAAGAAAAAGGTCAGGAGTTGTCGTCTTAAATGCATTGCTAATTCTCAGATATTCTTTTGAACCTCTGAATACTGATGATTTTTCTCCATGCAAGAATATTTTTCGGTTACCAACATATTTTTTAAAACAATGTAACATTTATACCAGCCAAATCAAATGTAATAATCAACATAACATATACAAATTCTAGTAAAATTATTTTATTTAGTTGTAATATCCATCTCTAATTGTTTGAAATAAAAATTTCCATGGTCTTAATTGAACTGTATGTTACTTTCTTTTAGAATGTCCTTTTTTTCATTAAAGTAATTTCTAAACCACTCTATGTGCTCAACCTTCTGTTTAACACTAAGATACGGGTTTTTGGAAAGGCCACAAGTCACCAGCTCCATGAAGTGGCGAATTGGTCCTTGTTTTGGAAAGCTCTCCAGGTGTTTCTCCAGAAATATATGTTCATGAAATTCTGAACCATCATCATCAAAACCTAGGAAATGAGACAAAATACATTACATTATAATTTTAAATATAAAACCTACATCATAAAAATAATATTGAGGTAATACAATATTACGGTTTAAGGCATGAACTTTGGAGTTAGAACCTAGGTTGTATTTTTTTTTTGAGTCGGAGTCTTGCTCTGTTGCCCCAGATGAAGTGGAGTGGCGTGATCTCAGCTCACTGCAACCTCTGCCTTCTGGGTTTCATATGATTCTCCTGCCTCAGCCTCCCGAGTAGCTGGGACTACAAGCACGTACCACCACACCCAGCTAATTTTTTAATTTTTAGTAGAGATGGTGTTTCGCCATGTTGGCCAGGCTGGTCTCAAACTCCTGACCTCAAGTTATCTGCCCGCCTCGGCCTCTCAAAGTGCTGGGATTACAGGCATGAGCCACAGCGCCTGGCCTGGAGTTAAGACCTAGCTTTGCCCACCAATTTAACAACAGTGACTTTGGACCAATTAACTTCTCTGAGCAGCAGATTCCTCAGGCGTAATACTGAGAACTAAAATAGCACCTTGCTGGCATTTTTGTAAGATCAAATAGACACAAACTATATATAAAGTTCATTTACAATGCCTAGCATGCCATAAATGTTAAAAATGTGGTGGCAAGACCAGGCATGGTGGCTCACGCCTATAATCCCAGCACTTCGGGAGGCCAAGGCAGGCGGCTCACTCGAGGTCAGGAGTTCAAGACAAGCCTGGCCAACATGGTGAAACCCTGTCTCCACTAAAAATACCAAAAAAATTAGCCAGGCGTGATGGCATGTGCCTGTAATCCCAACTACTTGGGAGGCTGAGGTATGAGAATTGTTTGAACTTGAGAGGCAAAGGTTGTAGGGAGCCAAGACTGAGCCACTACATTCCAGCCTGAACAACAAAGTAACACTCTGTCTCAAAAAATAAACAAATAAATAAAAATAAATAGGATAGCAATTATTGCTAATGATTATTTTTTTCTTTTGAGATGGAGCTTTGCTCTTGTCACCCAGGCTGGAGTGCAGTGGCACAATCTCGGCTGCCTGCAACCTCCACCTCCCAGGTTCAAGTGATCCTCCTGCCTCGGCCTCCCCAGTAGCTGTGATTACAGGCGCCCGCCACCACGCCCAGCTGATTTTTTTATTTTTAGTAGAGACAGGGTTTCACCATGTTGGTCAGGCTGGCTTGAACTCCTGACCTCAGGTCATCCACCTGCCTTGGCCTCCCAAAGTGCTGGGATCACAGGTGTGAGCCACTGCACCCAGTCGCTAATGAATATTTTCATAAACAATGGCAACCATCAAGAACACTTTAAAAATATTTTAAAATATATAAATAAAACAAGATGGAATTGTGAAAAATGTTCAGGCAGCTCATAAGAAGCTAAGAGACCTGGCACCGTGGCTCACACCTATAATCCCAGTACTTTGGGAGGCTGAGGCAGGGGGATTGCTTGAGCCCAGGAGTTCAAGACCAGACCGGGACACATGGTAAAACCCCATCTCTACAAAAAATACAAAAAAGTAGCCAGGTGTGATGGCACATGCCTGTAGTCCCAGCTACTTGAAAGGCTGAGGTGGGAGGATCACCTGAGCCTGGGAGGTCGAGGCTGTAGTGATCTGTGATCATACCACTGCACTCTAGCCTGGGCAACAGAGTGAGACCCTGTCTTCAAAAAAAAAAAAAAAAAAAAAAAAAAAAAAAAAAAAGCCAGGAAAAGACAGAGGAGGACCGGGAGTATTGCTCACTGCCTTACCCAACACTTTGGGAGACTGAGTGTGGTGGGTGGGGTGGGGGGGGCGCGGGGCGGGTCACAACGTTAGGAGTTCAAGACCAGCCTGGCCAACATGGTGAAACCCCGTGTCTACTAAAAATACAAAATTAGCTGGGCATGATGGCATGCACCTGTAGTCCCAGCTACTCGGGAGGCTGAGGCAGGAGAACTGCTTGAACCCGGGAGGCGGAGCTTGCAGTGAGCTGAGATGGTGCCACTGCACTCCAGCCTGGACAACAAAGTGAGACTCTGTCTAAAAAAAAAAAAAGAAAAGACAGAGGAACGAGAAATAGAGAAAATGAACAGAAAATAATACTTTAAATGTAAAAAATCTAAGTATATGAATTAAAAGACAGAGATTGGCACAGTGGATATAAAAACATAAACCAACTACATGTTGTTCATAAGAAATTCACCTTAAATACCACATAGGTAGACTGAAAGTAAAAAGGACGGTTAATGTTATCTTGGTAACATTAATTTTTTTCAAAAGTATGATTGGCTATATGAATAGAAGATAACATAGATCAACAGTCTTTCTAACTCAGAATGCTCCAGGAGGGCAGAATGAATAGATCCTTCCTGAATGAATCAATGAATGAATGATAGTCAAGTGGTACTAGCACATATAATGCAAAGGAAAAAAAAGAGAGCAATAAAGAGGGTATACTATATACAAAAATAAGTTCTAGATAATAGAAAAAGGCTCCAGAGCTGTATACAAACTAAATCTCTATTCACTAAAGACATTCTAAACATTCTAAATTATCTTACCAAAAGATAAGCACCAAGGTCAGCCACGGTGGCTCATGCCTGTAATTCCAGCACTTTGGGAGATCAAGGCAGTAGACTGTTTGAGTCCAGGAGCTTGAGACTAGCCTGGGCAACCTGACGAAACTCCACCTCTACCAAAAATACAAAAAAATTAACCAGGCATGGTGGCATATGCCTGTCACCCCAGCTGTCATACTTTTTTTTTTTTTTTCTGAGACAGAGTTTCACCTCTTCACCCAGACTGGAGTACAGTGGCAGGATCTCTACTCACTGCAACCTCTGCCTTCTGATTTCAAGCAATTCTGCTGCCTCAGCCTCCAGAGTAGCTGGGATTACAGGCGCCTGCCACCACATCCGGTTACTTTTTGTGTTTTTAGTAGAGACGGGTTTTACCATGTTGGCCAGGCTGGTCTCAAACTCCTGACCTCATGACCCGCCCCCCTCGGCCTCCCAAAGTGCTGGGATTACAGACGTGAGCCACTGTGCCCCTCCCCAGCTATCATACTTAAGAGACTGAGGTGGGAGGATCACCTAAGCCCAGAGGTCAAGGCTGCAGTGAGCTGTGATTGCGCGACTGCACTCCATCCTGGGCGACACAGTGTGAGACTCTATCTCAAAAACAAAAAAACAGAACACACACACACACACAAAAGAATAAGCAGCAAGGATTTAAACTGCGGCAAACTGAACCCATGCTTAAATCTCTGCTCCCTTGTCACACCTACCAAATGGCCATAAAAAGAGTAAAAAGGACAAAAGCACAAAGATGAAAATAAAAAGAAACAACAACAGACAGGAGATGGCAGTAAAACTGCAGAAGATGCAAAATGCACACGAGTAGTAACTGACTTAGCAGAGAAGATACCAAAACTATCTGTAAAAGAGGAAGAAGCAAAACACTTCAAAAAGACTTCAAGAATAGAGGAATTGGGTACCACTGAAGTTATGAGTAGGGATAAGGAACAAAAACCAGCAGGATTAATTGAAAATCGGTTTAGGGAACAGTTAGATTTCCAGTGTCCCATCTCCCACATACACCTCTAGCTGCGTATCCTCCTCTACTCCTGAAGAAGATGAGCAGTTTACTTTTTGGAGAAATTAAAATGGAAAGAGAAAATAAGTTGTTGGATTGATAAGGGGAGAATTAAGTGAAAGTCTGTATGCTGAATGGTGAGACACTCCCCTCATCCCCAATCCTTTTCCCCCACCCAAAGGAAAAAAAGAGCAATAAACAGCATACATTATATACAAAATAAGTTCTAGATAAATAGAAAAGGCTACAGAGCTATGTACAAATTAAATCTCTATTCGCTAAAGACATTCTAAACATTCTAAATGATCTCACAGCCAACGCCTATAGCCTCAAGTCAAGTGGTTGGAAGATTTCTCATTGGAGAAACTCAGTGAGAAGAATTATAAATATGGAGTTATAAAAGTCCTTAAATGAAGAGGTTCCTTCCCAATTCCTCTCAAATGAAGCCACCAGTTAACTAGTCCCATCCATTCACACGCATCTAACAAATAGTTTTTCATGGCTTCCCTTCAAGTATAAAAAAACATTCAAAGAACAGTAGACATTTTAAGAAAGTGTCTAACGTAAGTGACAGACACCTTGGCAGGAACTGATACCTATCTCTCAAATCCATTCTGGCTTTTTATCTTGGTAAAAGAACTAAACATGTGCATGGGCAGGGAATGGTGACTCATGTCTGTAATCTCAGCACTTTGGGAGGCCGAGGCAGGAGGACAGCTTGAAGTCAGGAGTTTAAGACCAGCCTGAGCAACAAAGTGAGACCCCGTCTCTACAGAACATTTAAAAATTATCCAGGCGTGGCGGTGCGCACCTGTAGTCCTAGTACCTAGAACGTTGGGGACAGGAGGATCAATCATTTGAGTCTAGGAGTTTGAGGCTGCAGTAAGCTGTGATCACACCGCTGCACTCCAGAAGGAGTGACAGAGTGACACTACACCTCTTAAAAGAAAAGAAAGAAAAAAACCTGTACATGGCTGTTCGGCAACATTACATTTCCCAGCCCCTTCTGGGTTAGGCACGGGCATATGTTTAAATTATTACCAGCAGAACCTAAACAGAAGTGATGTGTGACATTTACAGCCCAGAGCCTTCAAGAGAATGAAACTGGGTCAGGCACAGTGGCTCATGCCTGTAATCTCAACACTTTTGGGGAAAAAATCTAATACTAAAAAGAAGAACAACAACAATGCATTTAGTTGTTTTTTTTTTTTTTTTTTTTTGAGAGAGAGTTTTACTCTTGTTACCCAGGCTGGAGTGCAATGGCACAATCTCAGCTTACTGCAACCTCTGCCTCCTGGGTTCAAGCAATTCTCCTGCCTCAGCCTCCTGAGTAGCTGGGATTACAGGTACTCACCACCATGCCCAGCTAATTTTTGTATTTTTAGTAAAATGGGTTTTCGCCATGTTGGCCAGGCTGGTCTCGAACTCCTGACCTCAGGTGATCCGCCTGCTTCGGCCTCCCAAAGTGCTGGGATTATAGGCATGAGCCACCACACCCAGCCCAATGAAACATTTGGAAGTTAAAAATATGGCATCAGAAACAAAAATCCAATGGAGAGATTGTAAGATAATAGTTAAGGAATGTCCCCAAAGCATAGAACAAAAGGAGAAAAAGAAAAAGATTGGGAGGCTGAAATTATCAAATAATACAAGAAAATTTACCCAGAATTGAAAAACGAAGTTACTGGATTAAAATTATCTAATAATGTCTAGAACAATGATTGTAAACAAATATAATCCCTTTCCAAGGATAACCCTCCTGAAACTTATGACTATTATGAAGAGAAGATGCTAAAAGTTACCCAAAAAATAAATAAAAGAGATCACATACAATGAATCTAGGAGAAGAATGGAAAAAATGGCAAAAGCATGCTCAACAATATAAGATGGTAGAGTGGCCGGGCACGTGGATCACGGCTGTAATCCCAGCACTCTGGGAGGATGAGGCAAGTGGATTGCTTATTAAGTCCAGCAGCTCAAGACCAGTCTGGGCAACATAGTAAAACTGCGTCCCTAATAAAAATATAAAAAACTAGCCAGGCATGGTGGTGAGCGCCTGTACGGGAGGCCAACATGGGAAATAACCTGAGCCTGGGAGGTCAAGGCTTCAGTGAGCCAAGAACGCGCCACTGCACTCTAGCTTGGATAACCAGAGTGAAACTCTGTCTCCAAAAAAAAAAAAAAAAAAAAAAAGGCCAGGAGTAGTGGCTCATGTCTGTAATCGGGAGTCTGAGGCAGGAGAATCGCTTGAACCTGAGAGGTGGAGGTTGTAGTGAGCTAAGATCGCGCCACTGCACACCAGCTTGGGTGACAGAGCAAGAAAGACAATGGAGCAAAGGTTTATTGTGAAATGAAACTATTTCCAATCTTGAATTTCATCCTCAAGTAAACCATTAAAAAAGTACCAAGATAGAGGAAAGGCATTTTATAGATCAAGTGTCTCAAAGCATGCGCTTCAACAAAATGAGATAGAGAAGAAAACATGTGGTCCAAAAAGAAAGGGTATCCAACATAGAAGAGACAGGAGTCCCAAGAGGAGGACAAAATGATAGGAAGACAGCTGTGCCAGAAGACCTAGGTATAGATGACAGCTACAGACAAAGAGCTCCAGGTACCCATGGACAAAAAACAAAATTAACAGGAAATCCAATATTTTTGTGCATGTGAATTTGAGAAGTTGTATGAAATGTAGAAAAACCTAGCTAGAGACTCAAGGAAAACAAAGCAAATATGAAGAAAAATAAAGCAATTGTTAACTTTGGGTGGGAACAGGAAAAAAAACATAGTACATGTTTTGTCTTACCATTAAAACAATTTTCCAGGCTGGGAACAGTGGCTCACACCTGTAATCCCAGCACTTTGGGAGGCCAAAGCAGGAGGATCACTTCAGCCCAGGAGTTTGAGGCCAGCCTGGGCAACATAATGAGACCTCATCTTTAGAAAAAAAAAAAAAAAAAAAAAAAAAAAAAATTATCCCGGCATGGTGGTGTGCCTGTGGTCCTCCTTACTAGAAAGGCTGAGATGGGAGGATCACTTAAGCCCAGGAATGCCAGGCTGCAGTGAGCCATGATCCTATCACTGCACTCCAGCCTGGGTGACAGAGTGAGACCCTGTCTCAAAAAACCCCCAATAACAAAACAACACCCCACACAACTGTCCACAGTCATATTAGTGTAAACAATGAATTCAGGTCTTACAAAAAATTGTAATATATCTACACTGGAAACATGAGGAGAATATACATACACTAGATGACATCTAAAGTAGATAGAAGTAAGCATATAACTTAGAAATATAAAAAATAAAACACAGTTAAAAGATTAAAAACTGTTGGCTCTGAGAACAGGTCTAATAGGTGATAAAAAGAACTGCTTTATAAGACTTGTGCTTTATATTATTACCTTTTATATTAAACTAAATGCTTACTATGATTTTTAAAGTCAAATTATTTTAAAAGAAGGCAAAGAGACAAACTGGGAAACATATTTCCAACACATGTAAAAGTTTAAGAATTAAAGTCCGTAATATATTGAGTTCCTACAAACGCTATTAACAAACAGCCCAACAGAAACAGTCAAAGGATATAAAAACGTAAGTCACAGAGGAGTACAAATAGCCAATAAACATATGAAAAGATGTGTAATCTGGTTATCAATCAGAGAAATGCAAATAAAAACACCAGTGATACCATTTTTTATCCAGAACATTTGAAAGATTAACAATATCCAGTATTAGGCTGCGGAGAAATAGGATTTTTACATAGTTGGTTGACTGGCTATCATTTCAGAAGAGACTTTGTAAGTATTTATTGCCATTTAAAATATACCTATTCTGAATTGAAAGTACTCAAACATGTACACAAGAACATGTGTAAAAGGATCTACTATAGCTCCATCATTCAAAAGGAAAATGGCAAAAGAAATTATAGTCTGCATTCGTAACAATCGGACATATAGAACTATAAAATGAATAAGGTCTATCTCTATGTACTGACAAGGAAATGCTTTCAAGACATACTGCTAACAAAAAAAAATACACACACACACACACTGCAGGGCAATATATGTATGGTATGTTCCCATACAAGTCAAAAAAACCAGCAGATAAATGTGTAACTGCCATTTAATGTTGATTGAGAGGACATATATCAAACTATTGACAATGGTTATTTGAGGAAAAGAAGAAGAGAACCGAGGGGTAAAGTACATATTCTTTCACACGATTTGACTCTTTTGCAAGTAAACTTTCATTATTATTTACGTAATTTAAAATATTTTTAATAAACCAAAGTAGCACAATACAGTAAAGAAAACATAAGAGACAGTGAAACATTAAACATAAGGAAATCCTATATGATGCACAATCAAGGTGACAGGTTAATTATGTCTAATTCTGTTTTAAATATTGAATACACTTTTAAAATATTATACAACAAATAAAGAGTGAATTCCAGTTAATAGCAATGACCAATTATTTTTGAGAAGGGCGTAGTAGGGCACTGAACCAGACTCAGTCATAGCAATGACCGGTTAGTTTTGAGAAGGCCATAGTAGAGCACTGAACCAAACTCAGTCATTTTCACTTTGAATTGTTGTTTCCACCTCTATGTATTATCAAAACTATTATTTATTTTCCTGTCAGTACTTTAAGGCTCCTGTTCACAGGCCATCATCTCATCTAAAACAACAAACAAATCCTGCTACCTTTCAGTTAGCACATACCTAATAATCTTTACACCTCCCCTAATTTTCTCCACACTATACTTGCCCAAATAACAGAGCCCTTCTTTAGGGTTTTATGGTAATTAGAACTTTTCTCACTGTTCTTGTTGGATCATATTACAGCACATATTCCAGATACCCCAGAGGACACATAAGAAGTGAAAAAGTTTAAACCAATTAAAGAATAGAAACCAAAGTGTGATTAACTTTCGTCCTGACCTTCTTTGCCCACTGAAGCCTCTAAATTGAGAATTACTCTAGGAAAGCATATCAAAAATTAGCCTTAGACTAGCCATATGCAGAAGACTGAAACTGGACCCCCCACCTTTGACCATATACAAAAATCAACTCAAGATGGATTAAAGGCTTAAATGTGAAATCTAAAAGTATAAAAACCCTACAAGAAGACCTAGGAAATACCATTCTAGACAACAGCCCAGGCAAGGACTTCATGACTAAATCAAAAAGCAACTGTAGACCCAGCGCAGTGACTCACTATTGTAATCACAGCACTTTGGGAAGCTGAGGCGGGCAGATCACCTGAGGTCAGGAGTTCAAGACCAGCCTGGTCAACATGGTGAAACCCTGCCTCTACTAAAAATACAAAAAGAATTAGCTGGGCATGGTGGCAGGCGCCTCTAATCCCAGCTAATTGGAAGGCTGAGGCAGGAGAATCACTTGAACCCAGGAAGTAGAGGTTGCAGTGAGCTGAATCACGCCAATGCACTCCAGCCTGGGCAACAAGAGCGAAAACTCTGTCTCAAAAAAAAAAAAAAAAAAAAAAAAAAAAAGCAACTGTAACACAAACAAAAATTGAGAAGTGGGACCTAATTAAAGAGCTTCTGCACAGCAAAAAACTTTTAATAAACAGAAAACCTAGAGAATGACAGAAAGTATCTGCAAACTATGCATCTGACAAAGCTCTAATATCCAGAATCTATAAGGAACTCAAACAATTGAAGAAGCAAAAAACAATCGACCCTATTAAAAAATGGGCATAGGTCGGGCGCGGTGGCTAAAGCCTGTAATCCCAGCACTTTGGGAGGCCGAGGTGGGCGGATCACGAGGTCAGGAGATCGAGACCATCCTGGCTAACATGGTGAAACCCCGTCTCTACTAAAAAATACAAAAAACTAGCCGGGCGAGGTGGCGGGCGCCTGTAGTCCCAGCTACTCGGGAGGCTGAGGCAGGAGAATGGCGTAAACCCGGGAGGCGGAGCTTGCAGTGAGCTGAGATC
>NW_016814423.1:2704768-2745833 GCF_001698545.2 Rhinopithecus bieti | reverse complement strand
AAAAGCGGCGGTGGCTCAAGCCTGTAATCCCAGCACTTTGGGAGGCCGAGGTGGGCGGATCACGAGGTCAGGAGATCGAGACCATCCTGGCTAACATGGTGAAACCCCGTCTCTACTAAAAAATACAAAAAACTAGCCGGGCGAGGTGGCGGGCGCCTGTAGTCCCAGCTACTCGGGAGGCTGAGGCAGGAGAATGGCGTAAACCCGGGAGGCGGAGCTTGCAGTGAGCTGAGATCCGGCCACTGCACTCCAGCCCGGGCGACAGAGCGAGACTCGGTCTCAAAAAAAAAAAAAAAAATGGGCATAAGGACATGAACAGACACTTCTCAAAAGAAGACATATATATGGCCAGCAAACATATGAAAAATGCTCATTATCACGGATCATCCAGGCAATGCAAATCAAAACCCAACGAAATACCATCTCACACCAGTCTGAATGGCTACTATTAAAATGTTGAAAACAACAGATGCTCCTAAGGTTGCAGAGGAAAGGGAACGCTTATACACTGTTGGTGGGAATGTAAATTAGTTTAGCCACTGTGGAAAGCAGTCTGGAGATTTCTCAAAGAACTTAAAACAGAACTACCATTCAACTTAGCAATCCGATTACTGGGAATATGCCCAAAGGAATATACATTATTCTTTCATAAAGATACATGCATATGTATGTTCACTGCAGCACTATTCACAATAGCAAAGACATGGAATCAACCTAGGTGCCCATGAATGGTGGACTGGATAAAGAAAATGGGGTGCATACACACCATGGGATACTATGCAGCTATAAAAATAATGAGGTCATGGCCTTTGCTGCAACATAGATGGAGCTGGGGGCCATTATCCTAAGTGAATTAATGAAGAAACAGAAAACCAAATACTGTATGCCCTCACTTGTAAGTGGAAGCTAAACACTGAGTACATATGACACAAAGAAGGGAACAACAGACACTGGGGCCTATTTGAGGGTAGAGGGTGGGAGGAGAATGAAGATTGGGAAACCACCTTTCAGGTATTATGCTGATTACCTGAGTGACAAAATTATCTGTACAACACTGTACACCAAACCCCCATGATACTCCATTTACCCACATAACAAACTTGTGCATGTACCCCTGAACCTAAAAGTTGGAAATACAAAAATAGGAAGAAAACACAAATTAGAGACACAAATAAATGAGAGTTTTAAAAGGAGACATAAATTAAAAGGAGACATAAATCAAATAGCTAAACATTTAGCTATTTGAAAAAAATAATTTACAATTCCCTAACAACGTATGATGTTTTTTTTTTTTTTTTTGAGACGGAGTCTCACTCTGTCGCCCAGGCTGGAGTGCAGGGGCGTGATCTCAGCTCACTGCAAGCTCCGCCTCCCGGGTTCATGCCATTCTCCTGCCTCAGCCTCCCAAGCAGCTGGGACTGCAGGCGCCCCCCACCACGCCTGGCTAGTTTTTTGTATTTTTTAGTAGAGATGGAGTTTCACTGTGTTAGGCAGGATGGTCTCGATCTCCTGATCTCGTGATCTGCCCGCCTTGGCCTCCCACAGTGCTGGGATTACAGGCATGAGCCACCACGCCCAGCCCATATGATGTTGTCATATGCCATCCTTATATGTTCTTTGGTAGAGCGAACAGATATTTTGCCATTTTATTTTTACTTATTTATGTATTTATGTATTTATTTATTTTTGAGATAGAGTCGTGCTCTGTCACCCAGGTTGGAGGGCAGTGGCGCGATCTCCGCCTCCCAGGTTCAAGCAATGTATGTTCACTGCAGCACTGTTCACAATAGCAAAGCAATTCGCATGCCTCAGCCTCCCGAGTAGCTGGGATTACAGGCCCCGTGATCACGCCTGGCTAATTACTGCATTTTCAGTAGAGGCCGAGTTTCGCCATTTTGGCCAGGCTGGTCTCAAACTCCTTATCTGAGGTGATCTGCCCACCTCGGCCTCCCAAAGTGCTGGGATTTCAGGCACAAGCCACTGCACCCAGCCCATTTTATTTCTATTTATTTATTTTTGAGATGGAGTCTTGCTCTGTCACCTAGACTGGAGTGCAGTGGCGAGATCTCAGCTCACTGCAACCTCCCTGTCCTGAGTTCAAGAGCTTCTCATGCCTCAGCCTCCTGAGTAGCTGGGATTACAGGCGTACACCACCAAGCCTGGTTAAGTTTTATATTTTTAGAGGAGATTTTTAGAGGAGATGGGGTTTTACCATGTTGGCCAGTCTGGTCTCAAACTCCTAACCTCAAGTGATCCACCCACCTGGGCCTCCTAAAGTGCTGGGATTACAGGCATAAGCCACTGCACCCGGCCATATTTTGATTTTATTTTATCTTATCTTATCTATTATTTTATTCTATTCTATTCTATTCTATTCTATTCTATTCTATTCTATTCTATTCTATATCTTATTTTATTTTATTTTATTTGAGACGGAGTTTCACTCTTGTTGCCCAGGCTGGAGTACAATGGTGCAATCTCGGCTCACCACAGCCTCCGCCTCCCGGCTTCAAGTGATTCTCCTGCCTCAGCCTTCCGAATAGCTGGAATTACAGGCATGCGCCACCACGCCCGGCTAATTTTGTATTTTTAGTAGAGATGGGGTTTCACCATGTTGGCCAGGCTGGTCTTGAACTCGTGACCTCAGGTGATACACCTGCCTCAGCCTCCCAAAGTGCTGGGATTACAGGTGTGAGCCACCGTACCTGGCCAATAATTTTTATTGTGTATTTTGTATACCTGTCCTTTATCACAGATACGTGTTTTGCAAATATTTTCTCCTACTCTGTGGCTTGTCTTTTTATATTTTAACAGTATCTTTCACAGTGCAAATGTCTTATTTTTAATATAATTCAACTTACCACTTTCTTCTTTCATGGATCATGCTTTTATGTTGTATGAAAGAAGCCAACACTCCCCTCAACAAATCCCCTCTCCCCATAAAACCAGCCTTAGAAACACTCTGTTACTGGGTAAGCATAAATGTGATTAAATTTAGTTAAAATCAAAGTAGAGGCTAAAATAAAAATGGATCACTAACAATCCAATATACAAACTAGTGCCAAGTCTAAGTGAGAACAATTCCATCTAATAGCGGTTGTAAATCTCCATGAAGGCAAAGCACAAGGGACTAACAAGCTCTTAAAACAGAAACAGAAAAAAAAGCTATTCTCAATTGGAAAAATAATTTATATGCATTAAGTGGCAAAACAACAAACCTTAATTTTTTATATAATGGAAAAACACCATACTGCAAAGTAAACTGTAAACACACGACATGTCACTTTGTCATTTTCAATATTATGTTCCAATACTACTAAAAACAAAACAAAACCTCTTTCCACAAAAGAATCCAAATAAATCTTCATAAAGCTATTAGTAGGGAAAGAAAGGTATTTCATTCATTTCAACATTTAAGTATAAGAAATATAAAAGAAAGTTATTGAATTGTTGAGGTGTCAGGTTACAACACCAGTTTCTCAAAGTACAAGTTTCTAAGTGTGCACCCAGGGCAGTGATCAAAGTGAGAGTTTCCATAGTCCTTTCCTGTTTTTACTTCAGATAACAATGCCTTAAGGAGCTGAAAATGAGTTACCTACCACCTCCTTTTCCAGCCCTGAAATATCAATAATATGAAGTGTCATGTGGATAGTTGTCACATTTATCTCCCCAACCTGACCAAAAAAACATGTTTCTTAGGAAATTAAATTTTCTCAGAACCAGAGTCAAATTTAAGGATAATTCCATTGGAGTTTGATCACTTACAATTTGATGCACTTACAGTGTTTCACTGCTGATGACAATATACCAGGAGATTAGGTGCTTTCCTAGCACCCTATTTTGTGGTCCCAGATAATACATTTCTATCCTTGTTAATATTCTAAGATTTAAAATGAATGTTCCAGTATAAAGTAAAATTTCAAAAAATAAAATGTTACAGTATACAATGGAAAACCATTACAGAAGCAAACCCCCTCACAATATTGTTGCTGTAGACACAGGGGTGATGACGGTGATGACGCTTTACTTGTTTAACCTCACTTACTCCTCACACCAATCTTGTATAATGAGTCCTATTATTATTCCCATCATTTTAGAGATGAAGGAGGTGAGGCTTGGAGAGATCAAGTCTGTAACTTACTCAGGATCTTGAACTTCTAAAACCACTATGCTTCACTGACTCTCCTGAATAAAGTCACATTATTATACCTCAATACTGTTTTTTTTTTATTCTTTCTTTTTTTTTTTTTTTGAGACAGAGTTTCGCTCTGTTACCCAGGCTGGAGTGCCGTGGCACAATCTTGGCTCACTGCAACCTCTACCTCCTGGGTTCAAGTGATTCTCCTGCCTCAGCCTCCCAAGTGGCTATGATTACAGGCATGAGCCACTGTGCCCAGCCTAATACTGGGTTTTCAATCAGGTTTTAACCATGAGGACTTGGAACACCCAAGTTTCTTCAAATAATGAAATCTAAACATGTTGTAAGAGTAAACCAAATCTTTCCTTAAATCAGATATTATTTTACAGAAGAGGATACTGAGGCTCAGGAGCTTAAATAATTTCCTCAAAGGCAAATGGCTAAAATGGACAGAGCTGGTAATCAGGTTTGCACAACTAAAAAGGCGTTGGTCTTTTTACCTTACCCTGATACTTTCCATAACATAGAAACCATACTTTAAGCAACACACAGGTTATGTAATACATGAAACACAGTATTCTATATTATTGCAGGTACAATATGAATATACAGGCCAGGTGTGGTGGCTCACACCTGTAATCCCAGCACTTTGGGAGGCCAAGGTGGGCAGATCACCCGAGGTGATGAGTTTGAGACCAGCCTGGCCAACACTGCAAAACCCTGTCTCTACTAAAAATACAAAAATTAGCTGGGTGTGGTGGTGCATGCCTCTAATCCCAGGTACTCGGGAAGCTGAGGCATGAGAATTGCGTGAACCCGGGAGGTGGCAGTTGCAGCGAGCTGAGATAGCGCCACTGCACTCCAGTCTGGGTGACAGAGAGAGATTCTGTCTCAAAAAGCAAAAACAATATGAATATACAAAATATTAAGAATTTGATAAAAGAATCTGTAAGTCTCTAAAGTTTTCCTATAAAAAGTAACACTTTATGTTATATTTGCATCTAAGACTAAATATTTCTGATACTTAAGCTTCCATTCCACCTATTAATCCAACAAATAAAAGATTATCAAAAATTAAGATATTACAATGATACCATAACATTATGAAGGTTAAAATACGGACTACATTTTCCTAAGACTTATTTAGACTTTTCCAACTTCTAGCTAATCTTAGCCTAAAAGCAAATGAATCTTTTCTCTTTTTTTTTTTTTGTTTTTTGAGATGAAGTTTCACTTTTGTTGCCCAGGCTGGAGTGCAATAGCGCAATCTTGGCTCACTGCAACCTCCGTCTCCCAGGTTCAAGCAATTCTCCTGCCTCAGTCTCCTGAGTAGCTGGGATTACAGGCATGTGCCATTACGCCCGGCTAATTTTGTATTTTCAGTAGAGACGGGGTTTCACCATGGTGGTCAGGCTGATCTCAAACTCCTGATCTCAGGTGATCCACCCGCCTCAGCCTCCCCAAAGTGCTGGGAATACAGGCGTGAGCTGCGCCCAGCCATGCATCTTTTCCAATTCAAAATACATCTATAAACTCAATTAAAATGTTTAACTGATGACAACATGGGTATCATAAAAAATAAATAGCATAGTAATACTGTTTTTCTTTTGCTTTAGGAAGAGGTAACATCTCCAAAAAATACCCAGTAAAGTAGATGATATTCTGTTGCCAGTTCAAAGCATCTGTATTATGCGGGCAAAGATTTCCAAAGCCTACTAAGGTTTTTGCTTTGAGTGGCTCATACAAGTTCCTTGTACCTCATTAATGCAATGGTTTTATGACTAAAGGACACCAGCGTGAGACTTTAAGAGCTGTAATGTTCTCCAAAATTTAGGTATAATCTCATACGCCTTATGTAATTTACTGAAGATCCACCAAGTAATATCCTGTTTAGCAATTAGAAAACTGGTATCATTTGTAGTTCTCAGTCCTTTTATGTCATAGAAATTCACGCTGGATTTTTGCCATATAGTTTTACTTCTTCATTTTCCTTATCGAATATCTAAAAATAAGTGAAATTCTAACATCTTTTTTAAAAAACCTTGTCACATTTATATTAGGACACCATGAAGATATCCACAAAAGGTTTTGAAATTCATGTAAGTATCAACACTCTAAAAGTAAGTATCTGGCAGAAATAAACTCAATACATTTTATAACCCCCTGAAATTAACACATACCTGCTTCATTGTTAATTGGGTACTCCCATAGTTTCCCCTCTTTTGTCCACTGGATCAGCTCTTCAAACCCATTCTGAAGGAGTTGTTCATTTACTGTGGCTAACTGCTTAGCAAATTCCACATCCCAAAGTGAAGGTGATGCGTCTGTACAATAAAGACATTTTAAATAAGAACAAGTCAATGTAAGTGTCTTTTTAAAAAAGTTACAACCAATCCTGAATGGATCATGTATTTTCAGACCCTGATACTCATAATTAAATAGTATATAATAAAAGTTACTGAGAGATAACTGCAAAATTATATTAAAATTGTAACTACAATAATGGCAAGCTTAACTTTTCTTTTACAACAATGCCAGGTAATCACTGCCCCCTCTACTGGAAAGAAAAAATAAATTTGTGTTTTGTTTAAGGGTATTTTTATGAATGTGAATGTTTTTTGTAGAATATGTGACTTTGATTTTTAAAGTCTAGCCTGTTGGTCTTTAGTCTATCAAAATTAGTTACAAATGTACTAGTGTTAACAACCAAAGAAGTTATATTAACAGAATAACAAAACTGCTAATGAATACTGATTACTTCCTCTGTACTTAAATGCATTTATTTTATGCATTAGTGCATGTAATTCTCACAACCAACCCTATGAGTAATGTATTATCATGTTGGCTAATTACCACTATCATATTACATGTTTCAATAACTTATTTACTTCTGAAACTTCAGATCATCTTTTGAAAATGAGCCATATTCCCACCAGTTACTGCTGCTAGGAACATAAAATGGTACAACCACCTTGGAAGTCTGATGGCTTCTTAAAAAGTTAAAAATATATCTATTATTCAACATAGTCGTTTCATCCCTGGATATTCACCCAAGAGATAATACATGTCCACACAAAGACTTGTACACAAAAGTTAATGGCAGCTTTCTTTGTAATAACCAAATGTGGGCTGTAACTTGGGAAACAACCCAAATGTCCACTAACAGGTGAACAGGTACAAAAATGTGATACATCCATACAACTGTATACTACTCAGTAATAAAAATGTGTTACTAGTACATGTAACAGCATATGGATGAATCTCAAATCATGCTGAGTCAAAGAAGCCAAATGCAAAGGAGTACATACTAAGTGATTTCAGTTATGTACAGTTCTAAAAAGATACAAACTAATCTATTGTAACAGAAAGCAGATCAAAGGTTGCCTACATACTGTGTGTGGGTGTGTGTGTCTGCGTTTATTGCAAAAGGACACAAGGAAACTTTGGAGGTTCATGAAAATGTTCAGAATTATAACTGATATTTTCATGGGTGTATACATTTGTCAAAATTAGTCAAGTTATATACTTTAAATATATGCAGTTTGTTGCACACAAATTATACCTTAATAAAGTTGTAAAAAGAAAATGAATATCAGTATCTATCCCTTGGCTACCGTTTTCCTATATTTTATTCTTTAGTTATTTTACCAATATCTTTTCTTATTTTTTCTGTGTGATATCACTTTTAAAATAAATGAGGATCGTATAGTTTGGTAATCTACTTTTTTCACAATTAATCCCCTACTACTGAATATTTTGATCATTTATATATTTTCTCTTTTAAATACTATAGTGACAAATGTCCTTGTATTCTGTGCATATCTGTAATATTCCCTTAGAACAAATTCCTAGGAACACAATTTCCGGTTTAGAGGCATAGACTGCATATGATCTATCCTCCAGCTTACCTCTTTACCCACTTTTGCCAAGCCCACTAACGCATATCAACAAATACCTCAATTACTCTTCTACCTGGGTAAGCCTTATTTTATCTATTTTGCTTTTTCTGCATCTATTTCTATAAGGCTTTATGTGCAGAAATGTCTGTAGATATTAAGTATTTTGGCCTAGATCATCTAATACTGGGAACCAATCAGTTGTCAGCCTCAACTAGCCACATTTACAGAGCAATCACACCAGTAAAATAAGTTAATTGTCTCAGTTATCTTTCACTTGGTGGTCACTGACTGACCTATATCTTTTCCATCATCATTAGGATCATTACTATATTTTTACACTTGCTAATATTTGTAAGCATTTATTAAATATGCACTATGTTCCAGGCACTGTGCCTGACACTTTTCTCAGATTACCTCATTTAATCTTTGAGATGTATGTAGTAACCCTCATTTTACAGGTGGGGAAAGGTTAGTGCGGCAGAATCTGAATTGGAATCCAGTTCTACACAACACCAACACTCTTTCTGTTAAACTATGCTGCCTGTGGACGCTAGGATAACTAGTAGGGCCTACGACTATATCCTTTGTAGCAGTGGTAAGAACTTAGTGGGGAACAAGACATGGGAATCATGGAACAGAATAACTCATTCAATCAGTCAATAAAAAAATTACTGAATGCCAACTATATTTCCAGCATTATTTCAGGTGGTGGGAAAACAACAGTGAACAATTGCTAAATTTACATTTCCACATTTTGCTATTCTTGTATTTAACTGGGAACAAAAATTATTCTTTAGACTCATGCAAGTATAGCATATTCACACAGTACCTTCATTAAAGTAAATTATTACATAAATTTGTGTGCTATTGTCCTCACTGGAGTATAATCATTTGATACTGTTTTATCAAATACATAAAACTTTAGTGCTTCCTTGCCAACTAACTTCAGTTTTAGAAATAAGATTTTTTCATTTTAAAAAGTAAGCTGGTTCCTTCAAGAATCTCAAGAATCTTCAAGTGTCTCTTTTGGTTGGACAATAGCAGCTGCCCTGACAACCAATTTCTTTCTTTCTTTTTTTCTTTTTGAGACAGAGTTTTGCTCATCACTCAGGCTGGAGTGTAATGGTGCAGTCTTGGCTCACTGCAACCTCTGCCTCCTGGGTGCAAGTGATTCTCCTGCCTCAACCTCCCGAGTAGCTGGGATTACAGGCACCCGCCACCATGCCCAGCTAATTTTGTATTTTAGTAGAGACAGGGTTTCACCATGTTGGCCAGGCTAGTCTCGAACTCCTGACCTCAGGTGATCCACCCACCTTGGCCTCCCAAAATGCTGGGATTACAGGCGTGAGCCACTGTGCCCAGCCAAAAAATTCCTTTCTGATGCACACTTAACCATTTGAGCAGGGGAGAGGTGATTCCTTGTCCCTATGGATTTTGGACTTCCTTTTCATCATACACAAGAGAATGCAGTTTTTGTAACACAAGAAGGGGGTTGTTCTTTTAGCTTCACCTTCAGTTCAAATGAACAAACACTGAATTAACTTCTTTCCTCTATAGATACATATTTTACAGTACAGTTTGTTCAAAAAAGAATTTAAGATTTAAGATAACTAGATCCTATTATCTGTAAGCCACATGAGTAGGTATGCATGAATGAGATACAGCCCCTAGTAGTCTATTAAATAGAGGGAAAATCAAAAGTTCGTATAAGTAGCTGTAGAAACATTAAACGAGCCCTTGGAGGCCCGCCTAGGAACTTATCTATCATATAAAACATTCTTTTTTTTTCCCCCCTTCAAGATGGAGTTTCACTCTGATTCTTAGGAAGGAGTGTTATAGCACAATCATAGCTCACTGCAGCCTCGAATTCTGGGCTCCAGTGATCCTGCCACTTCAACTTCCCAAGTCACTAGGATTATAGGCATGCACCACCACGCTTGGATAATTTTTTTCTATTTTTTAGAGAAAGGGGCTTAATATGTTGCCCAGGCTGGTCTTGAACTCCTAGTCACAAGCCATCCTGTTGTCTCAGCCTCCCAAGTTCATATACAACATTATTTCTACCAAGATCCAAAAAACTAACTTCTTTTCTTTAGAAATGCTCGTCACTTATACACTACAGACCATTTGTATTAAGTTTCTTCGTTTATTTTACTAGCAAACTAAATTTAATGTCAAGCAAGAGGACACTCTTATTTCTCTTTTAGACTTAAAATGGCAAATTTCTTACCCAAAGAAAACACTACAGGTCTGTTAAATATATTCCTTGAATGTTCTTCCCATCTCCGGAACAATCACTAAGTCACTTCAGGAAGTTATTTTGTAACTGCTATCTCCTCTTCTAAGCTGCCTAAGGGCAGGAACCAGTATATCTTTATGTAATAGCGTAGAGATACACTGTAAATGGTAGTTGATTATTAATGTTCTAACCCAAATTAGTAGCTAATCTGGACCTCTGGATTTGGTAATTGGTAGTACTTTACCTCCCACTGTCTCAAAGAATGCAACATTTCAAGGGGGAAACCTGACCAAAACTAGCAGTGTTGACAACTGTAGTGTGATGTGTCCCCCACCAGGTTACTTAAGAGCGTTATGCATGTTGCTTGGATCCTGAAACCTGGGCAGGGAGCCAAGGCCATGGTGCCTAGCTGAGGAGCAGGTGTCCCTGAGAACCCAAACATCCCTGGGCATGCCTGGGAACGTATCAGAGAGCACTGTCATCGCACACACAGAGTAGGCAAACAGCCAGAACATTAGCTGAAAGGCAGCTTAGAAATGGGAGACAGGGTGACTCTAGAGCTGCTCAGGAATGTCCAGTATGTAAGTCCTAGTAAACTCATCTATTTGCCAAGCTGGACTTGCCCAAATTATACTTTGGTCTCTCGACTCCTTCCCAGCTTGGGGGGATGTTACAGTCCCAAGTTTTCCTTATAACAACTGCCACATTCGTAAGCAGGCTCCAGGCCAATGACAGAATGGAATATTAAAATATCCAACTATTACACCATTAGAACACTAAGGACATCTTGGAAAGATGGAATGTTTCTCCACCGGAGAAAGAGTGTTATTCTTAACAAACCTGTTTCAGGTGCTTCTTTAGTAACCGCTGTCATGTCAAAATATTAAGTCTTTTCCCCGAGAACATGTTTTCCTAAGTCTAAAAAAAGAAAATAACATTTTAATGAATATATTTTAAACTGTCAACAAAATTATGAGAAAATATCTTAAGTGAAATATTCTATGTAGAAATTAAAATAATTCCACTGACCCACATCAAAATCTTAGCTAAACTGCCACATTTTAGGACGGATAAACTAAAAACAGAAATGTGCACTTGAAGTTATTGCTTCATTATACAACAAATCAGTTACAGCAATTTAATTTCAAAACAACCTAATTGAAAAGATTAGCTTAATTGCCATAATTTTTATTTTTTCGCTTTATATTTAAGGTTTAAAACTCCATGTTTTGAAAAAACTATAAAACTAATGGCTAAGTAGAAGCTGTTAAAGTCAACATTTGCTTTAAGGCAGAAAAACACTGCACAGTTTAATATATATTATAATTATAAAAGTTTGCATTGGTAAACCAAACATTCCCTTTACCCTTTCATAAAGCAATCATTCTGCATTTTAAAATAATTATTAACTTTCTTTACATGACTATTTTTAATTAACTATTGAAATTAATATCAGAGTTAACAGGCAACATTTTCTTACACACTTGATAATCAACTGCTTTATGCATCAGTTCACATATTTACTTGAATAAATTTACTGGCAGATTAAAATCCAGTTTATAAACTGGAGGGTTGGCCAGGCGAGGTGGCTCACGCCTGTAATCCCAGCACTTTCGGAGGCCGAGGTAGGTGGATTACCTGAGGTCAGGAGTTTGAGACCAGGCTGGCCAATATGGTGAAACCCCGTCTCTACTAAAAATACAAACAAAATTAGCCAGGCATGATGGCAGGTGCCTGTAATCTCTGCTACTTGAGAGGCTAAGGCAGGAGAATCCCTTGAACCCAGGAGGCAGAGGTTGCAGTGGGCCGAGATTGTGCCACTGCACTCCAGGCTGGGCAATAAGAGTGAGACTCCGTCTTAAAGAAAAATAAAAAATAATAAACTGGAAGGTTAGTTTTAAAAATAATTTTGAATTCTTGTTTTTTTAATTAACTAAATTACTTCCCTCTACTAAATACAGATAACTGGAAAAAATGCAAATACCATATGAACGTTAAATAATGTGATCTCAAATTATATAATCTTCCATCTAGTAGTTCCAAGTTATTTGTAAACAAAGGCTTTTATGCTCCAGAACTCTCTTCGGTGCCTTGCATTCTTCCCCCTCAACTACACGTCTGGTAAACAGGATGGTGGATTAAAGCAAGTCAGAGCAGAGGGCGAATGCCTTGGTAAAGTATTGAATTTCAAAAGAGGAATGTACTACAAAGAGAGGGAATGGACATTTGCTGAGCACCTACCATGTACCAAATAGTTTACACGTTTCTTTTCTATTCCTTAAGAAAGCCATTTAAGCTAGGTTTCACTTTCAGCATTTTATAGCTGGGGAAACAGGCTGATAGAGGCTATAAAAGGTACCCCTATCACAGAATTAGTCAGTGGCAGTGCCAACATTCTGAGGCCAGTGTGAACTATCAATCTCCAACAGAAAAAATCAGTCCAGGCCTGGGTTGTCTGGGGTTGATACCCCAGATCCTGCCCCAGTCACAGCAGGGTGAACAACTCGGCATCTCATCATTGCTTCCCCTTATTCACCTCTAGCTGGCTTGTTAACACATTGAAGGCACAGAAACCCCTTTCCTACTTTAGTTTCTAAGTTTTAAAATATTAAATATCAAATCTAATATTAAAAATCAAATTATAATATACCATCCTAATGTAGTTGCACAGAATCATGTTCAAGATGAATGATTCAGTTAAATATTCTTGAGGATTAACTGATTCAGTTAAATATTCTTAAGTAAAACTCCAAGTACACCTTCTCCTGTATTCAATAACATGTAACAGATACTAAATCACTTTAAATTAGTAATTCAAATAATCTTCCAAAGTCACCATAACCTCTTGAACTTCCTGTGTTAACTGCTGACCACCTTTTCCAACTTTCCTGTATAAATTAGTAATTTAACACCCGGAAGGAGTTAACTCAAGTTCCTGATTTTACTTAAAACAAATCCACAGAATATACAATGCATTGAAAACACTCCAATTGTGAGCATATCCTGCTATAAAGACAAGTTAATTTTTGTCAGACCATGCCAAATATCTGGTTCCTCCTTCCCATCTATCACTTTCAGGGTTTAAGGAAGAAAAAGAACAGAAATGTTATGCAAATACAGAACAACTTTAAATTCTAAAATAACTATGTAAGGCATAGCTCAGCATCTTTAAGAACTTCAAATCTGTAAATTCAAATGGCCACAAATAATCTACCATTTTAAAGTATTACATAAACATTTTTCCTCTTGCCTTTCCTTCTTTTTGTTGGTGGTGGGTTATTTCTCTAAGCTATGCCAACAGATAAGCATGTATTGAGATATAAAGGCTATATGAATACACAGTATTAGACACATATTTAAAATGAAAAATAACGTTTCTCACAAAATACTTATTTGCTCAGAATTCAGTCAGCTCCTCTTATTCTAAATCAAAGGACCCCTATTCATTGTGGGTAGATGTGAAGCATGGCCCATTTTGATTTCAGGTACGGAAAACTACAAGACTGGCTAAATCCAGCACATGGTTCCCTCTCTAGGAAGTGGTATACAGAGAGTAAGAACACAGATGTAAATGCATTCATAATGTTCAAATATCCAACAGCAATAATAAACACACACAATAAGGTAAATCTACAGTTAAGGTAAAAACAAACTACACAAACAAAACCCAGCAGATTACAAAGCCTGATACCTTTTTGTAAGATCAGTGGTCTTCTGCTGGTCAGGATAATTGTCATAGCCTTCATCAAACTGAATCTGATGCTCTGGTCTTGAACGAACTCTAGCTGTAGAAGGTCTGGCAACTTTCATATCTGATACTATGTTACTGAAACTGAAATAATAAAAAGATAAAGTGTATTAGAAATCTTAGTTACAGAACAATAATAAACTTCCTTAAACACTAGACTGAGATCATTTAATTCTTATTTCATTTTTATGCACTAATTACATAGCATAAAAGTGTTTAAATAAAAAATGTCAACTATTAACAGTCACATAACATGGAACATTACAATTTGTTTACTTTCATCTTTTAAAGACGTTCTTCAGAAATCTTCATTTAAAACGTGTCACATGAAAAATTATTCAGAAAAAATGATAGGAAAGTAAAATCAGTATGTTATACCTATCAACTACATCCAATAACTAAATTAAAACCAAGAGTTAGCCATATTTATTTGTTGCTTTTTATTTGTTCAAACACAAATATAATGGGTCACTGAACTGACGGTCCAGATATCTACGTCTTCCTTTTTTTTTTTTTTTTTTGAGATGGAGTTTTGCTCTGTTGCCCAGGTTGGAGTGCAGTGGCGCAACCTCGGCTCACTGCAACCTCTGCCTCCCGGGTTCAAGCAATTCTCCTGCTTCAGCCTTCCGAGTAGCTGGGACTACAGGCACGTGCCACGACGCCAGGCTAATTTTTTGTTTTTAGTAGAGACAGGGTTTCACTGTGTTAGCCAGGATGGTCTTGATCTCCCGACCTGGTGATCCACCTGCCTCAGCCACTCACAGTGCTGGGATTACAGGCGTAAACCAACGCACCTGGCCTTTTTTTTTTTTTTTAAATTACAGTTTCTTGTCTCACTCTATCGCCCAGGCTGGAGTGCAGTAGTGAGATCATAGCTCAATGCAACTTCAAACCTTGGATTTAAGTGATCCTCCTGAGGCTGCATGCAGTGGCTCACACGTGTAATCCCAGCACTTTGGGAGGCTGAGGCAGGTGGATCACGAGGTCAGGAGATCAAGACCATCCTGGCTAACACAGTGAAACCCCATCACTACTAAAAATACAAAAAAATTAGCCAGGCGTGGTGGGGGGCGCCTGTAGTCTCAGTACTCGGGAGGCTGAGGCAGGTGAATGGCATGACCCCGGGAGGCAGAGCTTGCAGTGAGCTGAGATCACGCCACTGCACTCCAGCCTGGGTGACAGAGCGAGACTATGTCTCAAAAAAAAAAAAAAAAAAAGTGATCCTCTTGCCTCATGCCTCAGCCTCCAAAGTAGCTAGACTACAGGCACGCACTGCCATGCTCAGCTAATTTTTTTATGTTTTGTAGAGATGGGGTCTTGCTTTTTTGCCCACGCTGGTCTCAAATTCCTGGTCTTAAGTGATCCTCTTGCCTTAGCCTCCCGAAGTGCTGGGATCATGGGCATGAGTCAACACACATGGCTATTTCTTTTAATTTCTTGAAATAAATCTGGTATACACACTGAGAACAACTGATTTAGATCACTCTCCAAAATGAGGCAGTGTTACTGCTTACTATACTTACTACTTACTATAATGTAGGCAGCAAGTAGTATAACATGGTATAAAACAATGAGAGATGAAGAGAACGAGTGGAAAGGTGTCAGATGAAATATAGAAGAGGAAAAAGAGAAGGAAACAGACCTGAAGATTATCATACCATGCATAAAACCAGCAAGCTATTTAACTGAAAAAAATTACTTTTCTCAGAGAAGCTACCTGTTATTTATTTTTAATAACATTACTGAATTTACCATTTCTTTTTTCATGGACAAGAAACTATAACTTCCTAAAAGGAAACTTTATTCAATTGTTTTTTTTAAAACTATAATCACAATTAAGACATAAGTTTTTTAAAAAGTTGAATTGCTAAAATTATGCGGTATATTTTATATATAAATTCCACTTACGTGGTACATTACGTGTATTACTCACTAGCCACATGAAAATGGCCCAATTTGAGATATAAACATTACTGACTTAAGGGTTTGACTCACTCACCTAATTTTAGGTCGCTCTGCATCTCTCTGTGCCCTTGACTCTTCCTCATGCTGCTGGAGCTGCCTCAGTAGCTCTGACTTTGTTGTTTGCTTGTCAAAAGGGAGAGAATCTGCCACAGCAGATGCAGCTGCCACCAACTCAGGACTCAGGGGCTCAGTTCTGAAAAAGAAAATGACAAGCAAATGAGAAAGAAAAAAAGAGAGATTGGCCAGGTGCAGTGGCTCATGCTTGTAATTCCAGCACTTTGGGAAGCCGAGGCAGACAGATCACTTGAGGTCAGGAGTTCGAGACCAGCCTGGCCGATATGGTGAAATCCTATTTCTACCAAAAATACAAAAATTAGCTGGGTGTGGTGGTACGCACCTGCAGTGCCAGCTACTCAGGAGGCTGAGGCAAGAGAATTGCTTGAACTGGGAGGTGGAGGTTGCAGTGAACCAAGATCACACCACTGTATTCTAGCCTGGGAGACAGAGTGAGACTCCATCTCAAAAACAAAACAAATCAAACAAACAAAAAAGAGATTGCTTATTACACCATTAGTTTAGTGAAAAGTAAAATGATTTTTGGAGAAAACTTTGGTGTTCAAAAAAGTATTCAATTCAATTTCTGACAAGGGCAAGAATTCTCAACCATTAGGTACTGGTTTTATATAAACTTTGAAATGTTAAATGTTAAAATTAATGGATATTTGCTGAAGCACAACACTAACTCAGAACAATATATTAAGGTAGAGGGGCGAAGGACAGACCAGCCTCAAAAATTATAAATGACTGGAATTTTTAATTAGATGCTATTGTATTTTGGAAACAATATACATTGTAAGCAAATATTAAGGCAGGTTAACCAGTTCACAGAAACTTTATTGGAACCAGCCTAAAGGTCTGTCATCAGAATAGAAAAACAAATTGTGATACATCCATACAATGGAAGAGTACTCAGCTCATGACAACATGAATGATTTCCATAGACATTAGATCAAGTGAAAGAAGTTGGACACAAAGAATATAAAATACAAAAATTAGCCAGGCATGGCGGCACGTGCTTGTAAAATCCCAGCTACTCTGGAGGCTGAGACATGTGAATCGTCTGAACCTGGGAGGTGAAGGTCGCAGTGAGCCAAGATTGCACCACTGCACTCCAGCCTGGGTGTCAGAGCTAGACTCTGTCTTAAACAAAACAAACAAAAAAAATCTGTATGATTCCATTTATATCAAGTTCCAGAACAGGGAACACTAATCTGAGGTGAAAAAAAAAATCAAAACAGCAATTGCCTCAGGACTGATGGCTACTGACTGGGAAGGTGAAAATGAAACGCAGAGTGTCTTGGTAAGTGTGTGGGTCACAGGGGCTGATCTGTTTGTCAAAATCCTACAGCTAACATTTGTACACTTTAATATATGTAAATTTTACCTGAAAATAAAGAGCCATAAATCATCATCAAGTAGGAGATGGAAAGTGGGTGAAGGCATAGATGACATAAGAATGGCAAAATGTTGATCACTGTTAAAGCTGGGCAATGGTAGAAAGGGATTATACCATTTTATGTTCTTTTCATATGTTTTAAATTTTCATAAGAAAAGCTTTTAAAAGCTTCCTAAATTAGAGCAAGTTAATAGAAAACATTCTATTATAAAAGAAAATAAATTATTTACAACATTTTTTCTTTCTTTCTTTCTTTCTTTCTTTCTTTCTTTTTTAAGAGACAGGGGTCTCAATATGTCATTAAGTCTGGCCTCGAAGTCCTGGGTTCAAGCAATTCTCCCATTTCATCCTCCTGAGTAGCTGTGACTACAGCCATCTGCCACCATGCCTGGCTATTTGCAACATTTTTTAACTCACTGAGAACTGACATCTCAATGAGTGCGATCCAAATTAATGTTTTTTTATACCTGGCTTTCTATATTATGATCTGTTACCTAATATGAAAATTAAACTTTCCAAATTCCTGAAGTTCCTGGAGAAAGATTTTAAGGACTTAACTAAGGTATGAAAGATCTAAAATCTGATAGGAATAGAAGAAAAACAGAAGACTGAAACAAGGGGTCGGGCACGGTGGCTTGTACCTGTAATTCCAGCACTTTTGGGAGGCTAAGGTGGGAGGTTCACTTGAGCCCAGGAGTTTGAGAGCAGCCGGGGATAGAGAAAAAAAGAAAAGAAAAGGAAAAAAAAAAAAAAAAATTAGCCAGGTGTGGTGGCACGTGCCTATAGTCCCAGCTACTGGTGAGGCTGAGTGGGAGGATCACTTGAGCGCAGGAGGTTGAGGCTGCAGTGAGCCATGATTTTTCCACTGCACTCCAGCCTGAGCCACAGAGTGAGAGTCTGCCTCAAAAAAAAAAAAAAAAAAAAAGGGGAATATAAACAGTTAAATAAAATGTGCTATCAAAAACTGTAACCTATGGGCCGGCGCGGTGGGCTCAAGCCTGTAATTCCCAGCACCTTTGGGAGGGCTGAGGCGGGCGGATCACGGAGGGTCAGGAGATCGAGGGACCATTCCTGGCTAACACGTGAAAAACCCGTCTCTACTTAAAATACAAAAAATTTAGCCGGGCGTTGGTGGTTGCGGCCTGTTAGTCCCCAGCTACTGGGAGGCTGAGGCAGGGAGAATGGCGGTGACCTGGGAAGGGCGGAGCTTGCAGGTGGAGCCAAGATCGCGCCACTGCACTCCAAACCTGGTAACCACAGCGAGGACTCCCGTCTTTCAAAAAAAAAAAAAAAAAAAACTGACTGTTACCTGTGAAAAAAGGAAAAAAAATCTTATTCCAAAGTCATTGTATTTCTTTCATAAACTACTTGTGAACTTCACTTTCAAATTTTTATGTATTTGATCACAGTATACACAGAACATAGATGAATATTCATTTTCTAGAATCATACTTTTTTTTTTTTTTTTTGAGAGGGGGGTTTTCTCTGTCGCCGGGGCTGGGGGGTGGTGTTCTCAGCTCACTGCAAGCTCTGCCTCCCGGGTTTACGCCATTCTCCTGCCTCCGCCTCCCGAGTAGCTGGGACTACAGGTGCCCGCCACCTTGCCCGGCTAGTTTTTTGTATTTTTTTAGTAGAGACGGGGTTTCACCGTGTTAGCCAGGATGGTCTCGATCTCCTGACCTCGTGATCCGCCCGTCTCGGCCTCCCAAAGTGCTGGGATTATAGGCTTGAGCCACCGTGCCCAGCTTAGAATCATACATTTCATAACAATGGTTTCATATATAGTTATACTCTCTGGCTTTATAATTGGGAATGTTCTAATTAATAAAAATTGTGGGGGAGCCTCTGTCATTGAATAATTTTTACATACAGGGATCTTTGTTTATATATTTTAACAATGTAAGGAGAACTTGTTAAAGTATCTTTGAACAATCTATTCTATCCTGTAATTAAAACTATTTCATGAATACATACTTTTCCCCTTGATAACATTCTGTACTTTTAAAATTTCTTTAAAATAAACTGTATAACATACAATTTCAGAAAAGAATTCTGATGAGGGAAAGAAACGACTGAGTGGATACTTCAATTGACACCGCTTTTGGCAGGCAGCTTGGTGACATATATCGAAGGCAAAAAAAAATGCACATCTTTTGACATAGCAATTCCACTTCTAAGAATATGTGTTTAAAGAAAATAAACAGAAAAAAAGAAAAAGAAAGAAAATAAATGGCTGGGCGTGGTGGCTCACTTCTGTAATCCCACACTTTGGGAGGCCAAGGTGGGCAGATTACTTGAGTTCAGGAGTTCATGACCAGCCTGGACAATACAGTGAAACACTGTCTTTACAAAAAGAAAAAAAAATTAGCCAGGTGTGATGGTGCATGTCTGTAGTCCTAGCTACTTGGGAGGCTGAGGTGGGAGGACTGCTTGAGCCCATATGTGGAGGCTGTAGTGAGCTGAGATTGTGCCAGTGAACTCCAGCCTGGGGAACAGAGCAAGACTCTATCAAAAAAAGAAAGAAAAGAAAAGAAACAGATTTGTGAAATTTGAAGGGTACTGTATACTCCAACCTCAAGGCCTAAGCAGTTCTATCCTCTACGCCTGAAAAAGAATTCATCTTTCAGATATCTGCATGGCTTTATCCCTAATTTGATTCTAATCTTTGCTCAAATGTTACCTTATCAGAGTTCTTCCCTGATTATTCTTAAAAATAGCACCTCTCCAGCACTCCCATTCTTTTTTTTTTTTTCCACCCAGGCTGGAGTACCGTGACACAATCACAGCTCACTGCAGCCTCAACCTCCTCAGCTCAAGCAATCCTCCTGCCTCAGCTTCCTGAGGAGCTGGGACTACAGGTGCATGCAATCACACCCAGCTATTTTTTTTTCATTTTTTTGTAGAGACCGGGTCTCACTATGTTGGCCGGACTGGTCTTGAACTCCTAAACCCAAGCAATCCTCCTGCCTCAGCCTCCCAAAGTGCTGGGATTACAGGCTGTTCCCAGCCCAACTGCATCACTCTTGTTTTTCTTCATGTTTCACCACAAAGTATAGACATTGTATATGTGTGTGTGTGTGTGTGTGTGTGTGTTATATATACATCTTCTTTCCTACATCCCTCCCCCCATTTTAATGTAGTAAGCAGAGACTTTGTTTTGTTCAATGTCCAATCTCTAGCACTTCGGATGGTGTGTGAAATATAATGAATTCCCAGCAGGGATCCATTAAGGGAGTAATAGTTAGCCGATGCCTTCCAAATGAATCAGGTTAAGAGGAAGTTAAAGCAGATGCTAGAAATTTTGGTTATTGCTGCACCACCAGGGATATTCTTAGGTTTCGCTAAACATTCAGACCCAAAGGACTACTACAGGTGACACCTGGTCCAGTCCATTCAGGAAGATGAAAGGCAGAACTACAGCAGGCCAGCAGGGCAGCCTTGGGTGTCCTTCTCAGCAGGAGTTCTTGCAGTGTTCATGCAGGTGACACTTCACATAGTCATTCATCTTAGAGTAAGGACATGAGATCTGCAAGCTGCCTGGCTTACTGCCCCACAGGAGCCAGTATCTCTTGTAACAAGGCCACATGCAGTTTCCAGAGTCCCTGCAAAGGACATGCAGTAAGAAGAATCACTGCATTTATGTCCTAAATATGGTATCCCCATCAGGTACCCATAGTTCTCCCAGGCCAGATGCAATCTATGAATTAGGGGTCAATTTTGTCATGACAATGTTGCCTATAATATAGCTGAAATTCTACAGTTATCAGGTACCAGATGTATAATCAAAGCAGATTATACTTTGAGAAAATAGTGACAGCATCACTTCTGGTTCCACATGCTCTTCCAAAACATTGCCACATATCCATCAAGAGAATCTATCTTCCCTCCCTGAAAACCAGGGGAAACTTTGTGACTGTCCTGACGAACAGAACAAGATAGAAGTAACATGCTGTGACTTCTGAGGCTAGATCAAATAATGTGATACAGCCTTCACTTCCATCTCTCACGACATTTGTCTGTGGAACCTAGTTACCAGGCAAGAAACCCAGGCCACATGGAAAGGCCATGGGTAAGTGTACTGGCCAAGAGCCCTAGCTAAAGCCTCAGCCAACAGCCAGTATCAACTACTGGAAAAGGGCCCTCAGACGATTCCAGATTCCAGCCTGGAATCTACCTCAGCTAAAGATGAATGGAGAAGACACAAGCTCTCCACTTGGGACCCTGGCTCCCAAACTGTGCCCTAAGGCACTCTGGGGCACCACAGGAAAACACAACCACGTCAATAATGATGTAAACTAGGCAGTTCACAGTAACATTACAGCAGTCCCTTCATATCTGCAAAGGTTGGGGGAGGCGGGGCCGTGGGATACAGGCATTGTTTCCAGGAACAACTCTGGCCCCCACCAGGATGGATGCACAAGCCCCTTATATAAAATGGCAGAGTACCTGCGTATAAGTAATGCACATCCTCCAAACACTTTAAAATCATCTCTAGATTACTTACAATACCTAATTATGTAAGTAGTTGTTATACTGTGTTTTTTTCTTTTTTTATATTTTTCAATCAGAAGTTGGTTGAATCTGTGGATGCAGAACCTGCACATACAGAGGGCCACCTGTATATTGCTCCATTCCTATCAATGACATTCTATCTTTGTTAAGATTGTTTCTCAGGAGTGGTTGTAATAAAAACAAATATCCCAGGAAAATCAGTGTGGAACAAGGGTGAACACGGTAGTGTCCAATCTTATTACAAGGCTAGGTCATTAAAAAGAAAATACAACTTTGTCTTGGCTCACTTTCTCTTAAGACACCCGCCCTGGAACTCAGCCACCATGCAGTGATAAAGCCCAGGCCACAAAGAAAGCCACATGTAGGTGTTTCTGCTAACACCCTCAGCTAAGGTCTCAGCTGACAGCAAGCATCAACTGCCAGACCTATGAGTGAGCAAACTTCGGATGATTCCAGCCTCAGACTTCCAAGTCTTCCAACTGAGGCCCCAGACATCACAGAGCACAGACTGGCCTTCCCCACTGTGTTCTAGTCAAACCGCTAACCCACAGAATCTGTGAGCATAATGAATGAATGTTTCACGCCACTAAGTTTGGGAGGTAGTGTAGCCATGGTAACCATATCAATGAAGGTTCAATATATAATACAAAGAAAGAAAAGCAGGCTATGTGTGAAGCAATGATGACAGTGCCACATGAAGCAAAGATCATGACTAACCTAATCCCGTGCACCTTGGAGTCCTTGAAAAAGGGGGAGGGGAGGAAAAAAATAATTAAAAGACACCTTTTAAAAACTCAAAACAAATGTACCTCATTGACCAGTCTTTTGATGTAGGACCAAAGCCTTTTCTTTGAACACAGGACCATGACAGAGGTTCTAAGACACATCTTTTACATACATCACACCCATCCTCCAAGATTCTCAATTTTAGTTTAAGTGGAAAAGTGGAGCAAGAATGTAAGAAAGCTTACAAAGCAATCTAAGTGTATGATCTTCCCACATATGTATGTTTGCCTCACTCATACCTAATTGGAAAGAAAATTTTTAAATGACCTGTACTGACTCTTTCCAAAGCATTCAACTCAATTTACCATTTCTGTAATAGTTAATTCAATTATAATTATAATAAAGAGCATAATGGGTCATAAATAGGTCTAGGAGCTTTAAAAATGCCACTCTTGATAAGTATTTATATATGTTTGTATTATTTTTTCCATATATTTATATATAACCATTTTGTTTCTAAAAGCAGGAGGAGGAGGAGAAGTACCTATTATGGGTACTGATCATCTGAATTAGCTTACTCTACCACGCAATCATACTTTCTAGAGGTATTTTTGATATAATGTAGAAAACAAGAAGTTCCATTAAAATGTTAAATCAGTCTAGGAAACAGAAGACTCTATTAAAATCTGTTTGTTCTGGTAACAGAAGTCAGTGATGAGTATCCTAAAGCCACATACCTTACTACTTGAATTAATGACATCACTGAAATACATCATTACATAGCACTAAAAAAAATACTGCCATTTAACCTATTGCACAATGCCAAGATATCACTGATAGCACTTAGAATTAAATATAATACTCTTTTGACAAACACAAATAATTATAATACTCTGAGGAAACAACTACCAAGAAAGCTGAAAGCACTGATAGGTGTTGATCAAGGGAAGTCATATAAAGCAGTTGTAATCAACATGCTCAAACTTTATTCCAGAAATCTTTAAAATGGAAAATTTTAAATAAGCAAGTCCTTTACAGACATTAAGCTACCTTCAAATCAAGATGTAAATAATACTGTTAATGAACAGCTTAAAGAGGCAATTACATGGCAGTTAATAACACTGATAAATATGTAAGAGAGTGAAATTCTCAATGAGATCACTTCTCTTTTCCTTTCTCTGGATTGTGTACAGATATCCTCTTGTTATTTAAATATAATACAGTAACAGCATTTCTCAAGTAATTATTATTTTGTTGTTGTTGTTGCTTAAGACAGAGTCTCACTCTGTCCTCCAGGCTGGAGTGCAGTGGCACAATTCTTGGCTCACTGAAACCTCTGCCTCCTGGGTTCAAGCAGTCCTCCTGCCTCAGCCTCCCAAGTTGCTGGGATTACAAGCATGCGCCACCACGCCCAGCTGATTTTTGTATTTTTAGTAGAGATGGGGTTTCACAATGTTAGCCAGGCTGGTCTCAAACTGCTGACCTCAAGTGATCTGCCCGCCTCGGCCTCCCAAAGTGCCGGGATTACAGGTGTGAGCCACCACGCTCAGCCTCGAATAATTATTAGAGTCCCTGTGTTTACAAGCTGATATTTATTCTTCATTAATTCAACATTTCCCAAGTACTTGTATTAAAAATATTTTTTACCAAAAGAAAAAGCTTACTGGAGTTTCAAACAACATTTGAATTGCAATTAAATTTACCTCTTCTTTGGAGCATATTCTGTAGCTCTTTGAAGCCTGCCAAGTGTAACTTCCAAACTTTTAAATGGTTTTCTGTTGGGGGGCTTTGTTGTTTGTACATTTACTGTGCTTAATTCAACTTTCATGCCCTTAATAACGTCTAACAAGTCTTTTTTTGTATTTTCCTTTGCACTGTCTTGGCTCTCTGAAGTCTCCTTGGAAGTCTCATCAGTTCGAACAGACTGCTCATCTTTCTTGCTACAGATCACGCTGTTAGTGCCAAAATATCTTTGGATATTTTTCATCCTGAAAAGATGTATTAAAGAAAAAAATGAAAAATACAACGCAGTCTAATAAAGTAAAACACTATGTATCTAAAATTTTTTTCAATTCAAGCCCTTTCCATTTGCTTTTTTTTTTTTTTTTCTTTTCTGAGATGGATTTTCACTCTTGTTGCCCAGGCTGGAATGCAATGGAGCGATCTCGGCTCACTGCAACCTCTGCTTCCTGGGTTCAAGCGATTCTCCTGCCTCATCCTCCCAAGTAGCTGGGATTACAGGCATGTGCCACCACGCCTGGCTAATTTTGTATTTTTAGCAAAGATGGGGTTTCTCCATGTTGGTCAGGCTGGTCTCTTTTTATAATTATTGTTAACAACCATAACAGCAGCAACTTAACATTTATTAGCATATACTACATGCCTCATCTTGTGTAATATACTTTATGTACATTTCTCATACCCACATTAACTCCCTAAGGTCTCTATTTTGCAGATAAGGAACCTGAAAATCAGAGAAGTCCCAAAGTCATGTAACTCACAGCTCACTAAGAACTAAGACACACTGTGTGCCACAAATAAGTAGAGGTGTGCTGAGCTATTGATCACTTGGTCCTTCGGGTGGCCAGGGGAGGTCTGGGGGTGCTGGTGCTCCCAAGTCTGTTCCCTCCCTCCATTTACCCCAGGGTTCGGTAGAAAAACACTGACATGGTTAATAAATGACAATTTATTATTCTCAAACCCAAATGTGACTGACTGCAAGTCCTTGCTCTTAACATAATACCTCTTTAAAAATTTATAATTAAACAATACAAAAATAAATTTCTATCAATAAAAAAGATTATTTCAAAAAAACTTTCTGAGTGGGTGTTATCTAATCTGATCAACATTCTCATCGAGCTACATGCCACTTAACCCATAACCATTTGTAAGGTAAGCTAGAATGGAATAGAAAAGAGAATAATCAATGGCTAGAAATGTCACTTTTGCTTTCTTCACGGGATACATTTATGAAAAAGATCAACACAAATGATTACATCTATATTAGACTCACGTAAAACATTTCCTAATTCTAAGTAACCCAAATATCCAATTTTATTCTGTGGGGTTAAAAACTTGTTTTGGTATTTGATTACTGAAGAACTTTCAAAACTCTGAATATGTTAGTTTCAGTAAGAGGGTATATTAAAAAGTCATTCATTAAATTTAGTGAATATCTACTCTGTGGGGGGCACTATCCTAGGTACTGACAATATATTAGTAAATAAGAATTCATGGTCCCTGCCTTTATGAAGCTGACGTGCTACAGCACTGCTTCTCAAACATTAACATGCATAGAATTTTTTTTTTTTTTGAGACAGGGCCTCACTCTGTCAGATAGGCTGGAGTGCAGTGGCGTGATCTCGGCTCACTGCAGCCTCGACCTCCCTGAGCTCAGGTGATCCTCCCACCTCAGCCTCCTGGGTACCTGGTACTAATTTTTTGTAGAGACAAGGTTTCACCATGTTGCCCAGGCTCGAATTCCTAGGCTCAACCGATCTGCTCGCCTCCCAAAGTGCTGGGATTTCAGGCGTGAGCCACCACACCTGGCCCATAGAAATTCTCTATGCTCCCTGCTAAAACACACTTTGGTCCCACCAAAGAATTCTGATTCAACAGCTTTGTCCAGGAGACACTTGTAACAAACTCCCAGGTGACGTTAACGCTGCTGGTCAGAGGACCACATTACAGTAGCTATGTAAGTTACTTAATCCTTACAATTTTACAGAACAGGTTTTATCATTCTCACTTTACAGAACAAACTGTTGCCTACAGAAGTTAAAGCAGTAGTTATGAATCTTTAGAGGTTATACAAATCACACAGAGAGCTGACTTAAAACACAGTTCTTAGTTTGAAATTTAACATTTTTAACTAAGACCCCAGGTGATTCTCATGCAGGTGAGCTCAAAAGCCTGTATCAGACACTGGGTTAAACATTGTATCAAGTTCAGCTGGGTGCGGTGGCGCATGCCTGTAATTCCAGCAGTTTGGGAGACGGAGGTGGGCAGATCATGAGATCAGGAGATTGAGATCAGCCTGGCCAATATGGTGAAATCCCGTCTCTACCAAAAATACAAAAATTAGCCAGGTGTGGTGGTGGGTACCTGTAGTTCCAGCAACTTGGGAGGCTGGGGCAGAAGAATCGCTTGAACCCGGGAGGCGGAGGTTGCAGTGAACCGAGATCGCGAGATTGTGCGCTGCATTCCAGCCTCAGCAACAGAGTGAGACTCTGTCCCAAAATAAATAAATAAATAAATAAATATATATAGTATCAAGTTCTCAAAGGCAGAAAATGGCAGCTGCAGGTTAAGGATACTTATATGAAAGAGAAATGGCAATTTCCAAAAATGCTGAAACAAGCTATTTGATCTGCTAATGAAAACGTCAGAGGCTATCAAATCAGGCACTTTAAAATCAGAAAAAAGCCAACTGCATAACTAGTATCCTCATAATCAGTACACAGGACTCTCATTATAACATTCAATATATGGTACAATCTACTTAAGAAAATGGTCTATTATTTTACATTTAAAATTAATATTCAAGGTATTTTAATAGAAAGGTGGTAATCAGGGGAATGAATCTCACATATAATCTTTACTACAATGTTTTCTTTCAAGAGCTATCGTACCATAGAAAGCAATCCATATGATAGGAAAATCACATCTAAGTAACCCCCTAGCACTAAAAATAATAAAACTCTAGATCTAACCTCCCACCTGTTTGTTTCCACTGACAGCATCTCATCAGTACTTCAAACGCAACACCTTCAAAACCACATTCAAGACTCCTCTTTCAGACTGACTTTCCATTTTTCACACTTTCTATATTAAAAGGCCCCCTAACGTAAACAGGCATTGTTTTCTAAAAATTATAACATATGTACAAATCTTTCTCAAGCCTGGCTCCGCATTCTTCTGTTAACATTAAGGATACCCTAATACTCCAACGCAGCCAGTTGAAATCTTAGCTACCTCTGACCACCCTACCATTATCCCATGATGTCACATCCCTTTAATTCTACCTGTGCAATTTTTCTCCTCCATTCAGCTGGTCCTTCCCATCTTCACTGCTACTAACCTGCTTCAGCACTGTACTTAACCAAACTGCCTTCTGAGTGTTACACACGGAATTTACGTAGTGGAATTAGGTTTTCATAATAAAGTTCTCAGAGGATAAACACCAAAACCAAGTATACCGCAATTCCCTTTTTTTCCTGGCTAACTTCAACCAGTGGTCCTCCTTCAGGTTGCATCAGACTTTTTCCAGAAACGGTATCCTGGGTCTCCCCTACAATGGTTACGTGTCCCTATTTGCTATCCCAGCAAATATTCACTCATGTTGGCTGAATAGTGTACTCTGTGCTTACCCACACTATCTCAGCTATTACTTCACTACATAGCACTTGAATTGTCTACTTGCTGGAACTACACGCTCCGTGATGGCAGGACTGTCTCATTTGGGGTTTACAACCAGTACTGGCACGCAGTTTTTCAAGTTTTTCAGTAATGAACTAAAGAATAAATGACGGAAAACAAATGAGACTATCAAATAAATCTTGGGAGGCAAAAGGTAAAAACAACTTTGCTTTTGGAACCTGAGTAAACTGACTGATGACAAGAGGAATGAGGCGCGGCGTGTAGTATTAAGAGCACAGCGACCAGGCCTGTAATCGTAGCTCTATTTTCCACGCACACTATGACCTTCGGCAAGTCATCTTTTCTTTCTGGGATTTCTCTTTCCTCAGATTTAAAGCAATAGCTTCTAAGATCCAGCAGGTAATAATATCGACTCCAGGAAGTCGGAGGATAACTGAAATGTACAGGACCGGGCACGCTGTTGCCTGAGGACCTGCGGGGCCAAGAGCGCTGAACTGCGGTACCTGACCGTTCCATGCCGAGCAGCGAGTAGCATAATCGCAGCCGCTGATGTCTCCGGGCTTCCAGAGGACAAAGGGTGGCGGGAAAGGGGGCGAAGAGGTAGAAACGTCGAGACTCTAGGAAACATCGCCGAGACACAAAACGAATCAAAAACGCAACCGAAATGCTGTGTCCCGCTGCCAAACACGTCCCCGCCCTCTCTTCCGTTTCCAGCCTAGCGCCTTCCTCTCTCTTTGCGTTCCGGTGGGCAACAGGAACGGGTAACTGTGTTCCGGACTCGCCCGCGGCTGGGCGGAGCCAGCTGCCTCCAAGCGATCCCACCCACCCCGCGATTGTAGTCCTAGAGGTGGACTCCTCGCTGGAGTTCAGGAACAGTTCTCTGGCCGAGGCGGGTTCCAGACCGGCGAACCGGACAGTGGAGGGCGTAATCAGTTGTGCGAAAACTACAGATGGGGCCAGTGAGATCAGTCTCTTATTTAACGGACAATATTTTGCGATGTTTGGAGGGAAAGGGTCTACAGGGTTCACCACGTTCTCAAAATGCGCAATGGCCACCAAAGAGGTTTAAAAAAATTACTAAAAGACCTGCTGCCCTGTGAATCAGCGTTTCCTTTCGGTCTTTATTCTTGATGTAGAGTCAGAATGAGACATAGGTTTCATTTTTCAAAAATGGCTTTAATGGCCGGGCACGGTGGCTCTCGCCAGTGATCCCAGCACTTCGGGAGGCCGAGGCGGATGGATCACTTGAGGTTCGAGACCAGCCTGGCCAACATGGTGAAACCGTATCTCTACTAAAAAAGCAAAAAAACACAAAAAATTAGCCGGGCGTGGTGGCGGGCGCCTGTAATCCCAGCTACTGGGGAGGCTGAGGCAGGAGAATCTCTTGGAACTCGGGAGATGGGGGCTGCAGTGAGCCAAGATCGCGCCATTGCACTCCAGCCTGGGCTACAGAGCGAGACTCTTGTCTCAAAGAAAAAAGGATTTACGCTGGGTGCCAGGGGCGCAGTGGCTCATACCTGTAATCCCAGCACTTTGGGAAGCCGAGGCGGGCGGATCACTTGAGGCCAGGGGTTCAACACCCGCCTGGCCAACATGGTGAAACCCCGACTCTACTAAAAATGCAAAAATTAGCCTGGCATGATGGCCAGTGCCTATAATTCCAGCTACTTGGGAGGCTGACACAGGAGAATAGCTTGAAGCCGGAAGGCGGAGGCTGCAGTGAGCCAAGATTGTGCCACTGCACTCCAGCCTGGGCAACAGAGACTCTGTCTCAAAAATAATAATAATAATAATAATAATAGGAAAAAAAAGATAAAAAAATGCAAGAGAGACACTTGGCTTTTACCTGTCCCTCATGAAACAGGGAACTGTGACCCCAGAAAAGATGTGGGGTTCCCAAACTTGGAAGGGCATGAGAATAAATCTGGTGGGAAATGTTGGCTAATAGGACACATGGGAACCACTAGCCTAAAATTCCATAAACGCATTCCAAAGTTTACATCAACATTTTCCCCGTCCTCTCAAAAAACAATCAAGGTGGGGAGGAGAGTTTTTGTGATGCTAAAACAGAGCTTACATTGACCAGATCTTCCTGAGATCCACTAACACTAACAACCTTTGTGACTGAATGCTCTACACAGTACACTTGGGGATGCTTACTTTGTCTGATTTGTAAAAAACCAAACTTAAAAAATATTGAAGCATAACTTTGTCAAAAAACAAAATTATGGCAAATTTAGTATAACTGGCTTTTATTTGTGATGCTAGAACAGGGTGACATCTCATTCTGTAAAATAGTTCGAGTGTTCCAGTGAGTTGAGCAGAGGGGTTTGGCTTTATAAGCACAAAAGGGTTGAAGAAAATAGAAACAGGGAACAAAAATCAGATTGGTCATTTCAAAGTTGCCTTCCTTATTTAAGGGTTAAAACAGAGAGATTTTCTTATCAAGCTGGCCTCTGATTGGTGCTGTGAATCTCCTGCTTTTGGAAAACTGGCCCTGATTTCAAAGTTCAGTTTGATTACTTGGCACTTAGCATAAGGGACTATTCTGGTTTGGTCTGGTGTGCTGGGGGCTAGTACAGGAAGCTTATCCAAAACTACAGCCTCCTATAAACTTTAGCAACTTCAATACAGAAAAGTATATGAATTATAAATATGTTGATGACAATGTATTTTTGTTATTGTTGAGATGGAGTCTTGCTCTGTCACCCAGGCTGGAGTGCAGTGGTGTTATCTCAGCTCACTGCAACCTCACCTCCCAGGTTCAAGCAATCCTCCTGCCCTAGCCTCCTGAGTAGCTGGGAGTACAGCTGTGCGCCACCACCCCCGGCTAATTTTGGCATTTTTAGTAGAGACAGGGTTTCACTATGTTGGCCAGGCTGATCTCAAACTCTTGATTTCAGGTGATCTTCCCATCTCGGCCTCCCAAAGTGCCGGGATTACAAGCATGAGCCACCGCGCCTAACCAAAAATATGTTTAAGGAATGATCACAGAGTTAATACACCCAATATAAACCTCCACCTAGATCAAGAAATAGAATATTAGCAGTATGGCATACTTTTCTTGATATCACTTGATACCCAGGGGAAAATCCATTCTCGAGTTTAATAAGCAGTCCATGTGGATCACATTTAATAGTTACTTCATCTTTTTTCTCTCCTTCCTTCCTTCCTTCCTTCTTTCCTTCCTTCCTTCCTTCCTTCCTTCTTTCTTTCTTTCTTTCTTTTCTTCTTTTCATTTTTTTTGAGACGGAGTCTTGCTCTATTGCCCAGGCTGGAGTGCAGTGGTGCGATCTCGGCTTACTGCAAGCTCCGCCTCCCGGGTTCACGCCATTCTCCTGCCTCAGCCTCCCGAGTAGCTGGGACTACAGGCGCCCGCCACCATGCCCGGCTAATTTTTTTGTATTTTTTTAGTAGAGACGGGGTTTCACCGTGTTAGCCAGGATAGTCTCGATCTCCCGACCTTGTGATCTGCCCACCTAAGCCTCCCAAAGTGCTGGGATTACAGGCGTGAGCCACTGCGCCTGGCCTCGATTTCTTATAATATCCTTCAAACGGGTTTTTTAAAACCCTAAAAACTCTTGACAAAGGAGATGAATACTTCCATCTCAATTTCACAGCTTCTCTGGGGGAAGGTCTTGTCCCATTTACCTTGTTCTTAATCTACTCTAAGGTAGTGCAGACACAGTAAATTACCTCCCTGCCGCGTACGGGCAGATAGGCTGTGACTATGTGAAAGTGCCTGGCTGAGGGTCACAAGCCAGAATTGAAATTTAGTCTTCTCTCCCATTTGGTTCCTTCCACTATCACTTTCTTACAAAAGACGCTTTCTTTGACCACCATGGTTAATGTAGTCTCCTGCCCCCTCCAGCCGCACTCTGGCAGGGATTGCTGTTGTCCACCTATAGCTATTCTCTTCTTCTGGAATTTAAGCTGAACTCATGACCCTGTCTCTACAAAAAAATAAAAAAATTAGCTGGGCATGGTGCTCCTGTGGCCCCAGCTACTTGGGAGGCTGAAGTGGGAGGACCGCTTGAGCTCAGAAGGTGGAGGCTGCGGTGAGCAGTGACTGGGCCACTGCACTCCAGCCTAGATGACAGGGAGAAACCCTATCTCTAAATAAATAAATAAATTTCACTTTGATAAAAAAGAGAATTAATAGGATAGTTCTACTTGGCCATAAATTAAACCATAAAGAGAATTTCAATAAATTCCCCCCAAATTTCAAGTCTGTCCTTTGAAAAACTAATATAACTTGTGTAATTTTTTTCCCAGAGCAATCATTTATGAGAGTGACAAAATAAAGCCGAAAGTGAAAATGTTTTCCTCCTCTAACTTTCTATTATGGTATTTGATTCACCAGCCATTTTCTTCCCAGGGCCCCTTGGAAATGTACTTTTTAGAAACAAGGCAAGAAATAGAAAATCAACTGAAATTGCTCCTGATACAGAGCGGTGACTTTGTCCTAGCTATCTCATAAAATTCTATACGAATTAACTCAACAAGCCTTTACAAGGAAATGAAGAAACAAAATCACCCTATATTCCAGTTATCTATTGCTGCACAACAAACCATCCTAACACTTAGTATCTTAAAACAACAATTTATTATCTATCCTGGTTCTGCGGTGGACAGGGCTCAGCTGGGTGATCCCTACTTTAATCCCTCATGTGGTTGCCATCAGATAAGACTGAATGTCCAGGATGGTTTCTTCACCCACACATCTGATGTCTCAGCTGGAATAGCTGGAAGAAACGGGCTGGCTGGGCCTCTCTCCATACCGTGCCAGGCGTAAAGCAAGCTAACTCTTATAAAGTTACAAAACCACAATGAAGATATTAAAGTAGCAGGTTAATTAATGGTACAAGCAATTTCACTTCATTGCAATGAACTTCTTTCCCATAATATTTAATGTATCCCAGATTCATTTCTACCGTTACTTAATTACTATACTAATTCTTAGAAACACTTTAAATCTAGTAAATAATACATCTCGGAAAGATCTAAGTGAATTAATAATACATCTAGAAAGATTCAGAACAATTTAGAATGTTCTGCCAATCTGCATGTACTAGCCAGTAGTTCATGCTAGTGGATCACAAAAGGGTAAAAACAATGAAGCTCCTTCTCCCAAGTGGCAGGATGGCAGAACACGAATGTCATAGCACAAGTGAGGTTTATAAGCTCTGTGGCTACTTTGCCTGTGGATTAAAATGTATCATATTCTGCTTTTTGTTTTATGCCATTTTTCCATCATACTTACTTTGTCTATATGCACTTCATAGGCAATCAAATGTAATTGATTCTGTTAATTGCTTTTTAGTCACTAGAATTGTCCACATAGGTAACTTCATTTCCCAATGAATATGTCTATAAAGCTGTATATTTTATGTCCAAAGTAATTCTTTTCCCTAAAATCAACTCTGAATTAACTTTCAATGCCTCTGTGTAAAAAAGCATGTAAGACTTTTTCCAATAAAATCAGGAGGCAGCATAAACATGCACAATATGGTAATGAGAATAATAACACCACTAACTGCCATTGTTGCATACTAAACCATTTACATTCTTATCTCATTTAATTTTCTCATTGGCATCAGCATTATCCAACAAGACCAGTCCTGTGTTACAGCAGATGTATGAAACCCTGTAGCAAGGAGTCCAGGAATGGTCAATATTTGAAAATCCAACTATCCAGGTCAGCAATGTCCCCAGTCTTCTGAGGTTTGCTCTTTGTGAAATAAGCCTGCAGAATAAACCCAGTTGTCCAGCAGTTTCAGCTACCTACTTCAATTTACTTGTGGCTCCACTAGCAAAAGTATTAAAGGATTATGAACATCTTTCCAAAGGCGGCGTACTAGCTGAAGGCACAGAAAGAAGGAGAAAATGAAACTGGATGGGCTCACTGGGGACGTAACTTGTCATGAGGTTTCCTGATTTGGGTGATGGATGATGTGTGTGGTACTACACTGGCTGTGGTATTTCCCTTCTTTTTTCCTAGGTGGATTAAAAGCGTTTTTGTCTCTGCATCTTCCAAGTTGAGAAATTCTTTTCTTTCTTTCTGGAATATATATATATACACACACACACACACATATATACACACACACATATATATACACACACATATATATATATACATATACACACACACACACACACATATATATATGTATCTCCAGCTGGTCTATCTTATAAACCAGATCAAACTACAGTATCAAACACAGCCTAAAACAGCACTTTAGGAGGCCGAGGCAAGTGGATTGCTTGAGCCCAGGAGTTAGAGACCAACTGGGCAACATGAGGAAATCCCATCTCCACAAAACACACCAAAAAAAATTAGCCGGGTGTGGTGGCGTGCACTTGCAGTCCTAAGTACTTGGGAGGCTAAGGTGGGAGGATTGCTTGTACCCAGGAGGTGGAGGCTGCAGTGAGCCGTGATCATACCACTGCACTCAGGCCTGGGTGACAGAGCAAGATCCTGTCTCAAAAAAAAAAAAAGCAATAGATGAACATACATGCATGTTTATATAATATATAGATAGATGATATTAATGTAAATGTATAACATTGTGTGAAAAATGTAGCTTTAGTCTCCTTGGAACACAGGGATGAGTATGACTTGCTCCCTGCTTCAAGGGGCTGGTGATCCAGCAGGGATCACAGATGTGGAGCAGGTAATAGAACAAGATATGTAATGCAACAGGTGCCAGGCCTGTGGGGGCCCAGAGAGGTTGCACCCAGATGGATGAGTCTCCTAGAGCCCATTACCTTCTTCACAAGGTCTTTAGTGCCCAAAGTCAAAGTGCCCAAAGTGCCCAAAGTAAGGGGGAGGGGCACGGAGAGGCCCACAGCAGCAGAACTTACGGGAGACGGGACGGAAGAGGAAGTGGTTTGGTTTTGTGCCCTTCAAATTAGATTGTCTAGATACTTGTCTTTCCCATCCACGTAAGATGACTCATTCTTAGTATATTCATGTTTAAAATTGCTTTGGATTTTAAGTGCATGGAAGACCAGGATCACGGCACGCTGATGTGTATTGCACAGCTTATGACCTAGAACTATGCTGAAACCGTGCTTAGCACATAATTTTTGGAGATGACAGAGATATCACCAGGCAGAACCGTCCTCAGGTCAATTTCTAAAGTACATCAAAGTACTCTGGTTCCCCCTGCCCATCCTCTTGACTTCTTGTACTCATTTTCTCCTGTCCCTTGGCCCGTCTCTATGTTGCCTTCTAGCTTCTCAGAGCCTCCTTGCTTTGGGTCTCACCCAGGCCTGACACCCTTGCCAAGATCTCTCTAAATTAGCTTTTCATCTCCTCTCCTACATGTCAAACTCCTCTGTCATCTCTCCACCAGGGGGAGCGCTATATTATTCAACTAATACTACTGTACAAAAACCCACATTGCTAGCTTATTGTACTAACTATCTCAAGAAAATTTAATTTTTAAAAGAAATGCTTTCAAATTTCAATAAGCAAAGGCCTCAGCTGAGATTATTTTCTTTTTGCATTCTTGGCCCCTCAAGTTTATGCCTTCGGGAAACTGCTTCTCTAAGTGCTGACCCAAGGTGGCCCTTAGATAACATTTGTTATGTTCAAGTGCCCTCTGGAGGCAGAAACAGTCTCCTGTTAGATAAAAGACAGGCCTGCCAATGACCCACAAATGATTGGTCCCTGTGCTGTGAGGTCCATTCATTCCTTTCCATCTTTCTTTGTGCAGGTCTAGCACAGCCCTGCCTCAGGGCCTTCAGCTTAGGCACAGAATCTTCTTTGGCCTGGAATAGCCATTCCAAATACTGTCCCACGATTGTTTCCTTCACATCATCCACTTTAGCTCAGCAGGGCTTTCTCAGGAGTGCACCATGTCTAGCCAAGCCGACCTTCCCACTCTGTCATGTCGTGCTGTTTCCTTCTCTTCCTACATGCAGCACTATCTGAAATAATCTCCTTCCATTCATTCAACACGTTCATTGAGTGCCTGATCATATGCCCTGTCTTATGCACTTGAGACAGATCAAGGTACAAATGCAACACATTCTCTATCCTAGTGGAATTTACAGGCCTTATGAATTACATGGTTTCCTTTTTCATCATCAGCCTCCCGGCTAGAATGTAAGCTCTAGGAGTCAGGGACCTCTGTCAGCCTTGTTCACTACTTTATCCTAAGAGCCTAGAACTGTGCCTGGTACATCCTTCATGGTCAATCAGTATTTGTGGAAAGAATAAACAAATGTTTATATTAGCCAGGCACAATTGCTGACAAGAGGATACTTTGATGCCAGGAGTTCAATTCCAGCCTGAGCAACAGAGCAAGACCCCAGTCTCTAAAAAAAATTTGTTTTAAGTCTGTATTTTCTATCAGGATACACAACTAACATTTTAAACTTCTTTTGCTGTGAAAAAGTTAATTCAGAGACTTTTCTGACTCATCCAGCTGGAAGCAGAGAGGCTAGGATTTTCCTTTCAGGTGTCTGACCCAGAGCTTGCATGCTGAGTCCTAAGGTGATGGCGTCTCAACTGGGCTAGGCCTTTATTTTTGTGTGTCTTTTCAATGGTTGTATCTGCCTATGTTTGACCAGAATAATTAATTTAATGAAAACACTTTAAAAACGTTTATAAACAGCTAAGTATCTAGTGATGGGTGCCATATAAATATTTAGATACAAAGGGTCTAAATTCAGATTATTTTTACTGGGGGAACCATTATTAATATAATTATAAAATAGTACATTGCAGATATGTGCACACAAGAGAGAGAAGAGAGAGACAGAGAAGCTGTGTACACTTGCTACTTCACAACAATGATGCAATTCAACAGATTTATGACAATGATCCCTTTAGACAGATACTAAAACTCACCAGGGGCAGAGCCCTGGGCCAGGCAAGGAGTAAGTCACAGCTCCTAGGCCTCAGCAGGGCCTAAGATACAAGTACTTGCCCTTCCTGCGTGGAGTAGCTCACACCTGTAATCCTAGTGCTTTGGGAGGTCAAGGCAGGAGGATCACTTGAGACCAGGAGTTCAAGACCAGCCTGGGCAACATGGCAAAACCCCATCTTTACAGAAAAATACAAAAATTATCTTGGGGTGGTGGCGCACACCTGTAGTACTCAGGAGACTCAGGTGGGAGGATTGCCTGAGCCCAGGAGTTCGAGGCTGTGGTGAGCTGTGATCATGCCACTGCACTCCAGCCTCGGTGACAGAGCAAGGCCCTCCCTGTTCATGCCCCCGACCAAAAAAAAAAAAAAAAAAAAGGTACTTGCCCTTGTGGTTGGAGCCACAGGGGCCATGAGTTCAGCAGGGACTCCTGCCAGCTGCTCCAAGTCACTCTCCCGGCACTCCCTGCTCTACTCTCCTGCAGAACCAAACTGCTTACCATTCCCTAAACATGCTCTGCTGGTTCACACCTCTGTGCCTTTGCATGTTTTCTCGGACTGGAATGCTCAGTCCGTGTAGAGTGGACACGTGTCATGTTTTCTGGCTGCTTAGCAGGGTTTGAAAACCCTGCCTATGTTCTGGGAATTTCCTAACACAAGAATGAGTCCTGCCTCCCCAAGGCAGATGCCAGAGATCACACTTGGCCAGGCTTCTTTGCAGAGCAGGGTACAGGCACATGACCCAGCCTCCCTCCATCAGCTTCATCTACACAAGATACCAACTTAGAGATGAGCAATCCAAGGCAGTGGGCGCGGGGTAGAAGTGATGTATCAGGCAATGCTGGTAACGCAGGCGCCAGGCTTTGGAGAAGCAATAGTTACCAGGATGTGGCCCTGGCACAAGAAGGGGCAGCATCACAAACCATCACATCCAGAGCTCTAGAGGGGCAGCGGCAGTGGCTTCCACTGCAGGCCAGATCTGCAGTGGATGTAGGGTCTTGTTTCAGGAAGCTCTTCATGGCACTGTATGTCCCCATCCATCAAGCAGAAGAGTCACTCCATATCCTTGTAATCCTTTTAATCAATCCTTTTTGCGCTTTTGTTGATTACAACTAAGAGCCTGGCCTAGTTGCAAGTCTTCCAGCCCCTGTGGTAGTTCATACACCAACCTACATTAATCCTCTTAACGAAAGGCGACTTGCTTTGCAAAATCCACGTTCGCATGGAGGTCTCCTGTGGCCCTCCCCTGAAACCTTCTATTCCACTCCTCATTCATGTCCTCCTGGGATGCCCTCACTACCCACAAGCCTCTCGCCGCATGCCCCCCTGGATTATAATTGCTTGTTTCTTCCTCCTCTGCTTGGACCATGATTTCTTTGAGGCTAGCCGTTGGCTCTTTCACTTCTGCATTTCCAGCAGTTAGTTTGGGGTGACAGCATCCAACACAGGATAGGTACTAAAGGGAAGTTTGTTACTGATAGGAAGGGATGCTCTGATTTGCTTTCTGAGAACCAGGAATCAGAAACAGGTGCTATGAGGTGGCTGCGTCTAACATAGATCTCGGTGAAGGGCAGGGATTTCAACAGGTGGAATTGGTGGGGATCATCCTGCACATGACATGTAATCTGCTTTTTAAAAATTATTATATCCCTCAGCATTTTCCCGTATCCTTAATACGCTGTATGGGACATTCTCAGTTGCCTAACAACCCTTCCCTTGCTCTTCTTTTTTTCAGGTTTGGATGGTGATGTCTCCAGGAAGGTGGACCCTCCCACAGCCCCAAGGGGATGCGTCCTCATTGCTCCAAACCAGGGGTTGACCAACTGCAGCCTGCTAGCCAAATCTGGCCTGCCACCTGTTTTTGTATGGCTTCACACCATACAAAATGCTTGTTATAGTTTCAAATGGTTGGGAAAAAAAGAAAAAAGAAAAAAATTCTTTGTGCCAGATAAAAAAATATATAAAATTCAACTTTCAGTGTCCACAGAGACCCTGGAACATAGGCATACGGATTTGTTTCTGGTGTCTCTAGCTGCTTTGGCTCTACAATGGCAGAGTTGAATATATGTGACAGGGACCACATGCCCTGCAAAACCTGACATATTTACTGGCTGGTTCTCTTCAGAAGAAGCTTGCTGACCATGTTCTCAAGCAATCATGCTAATGCCAATCTCCTCCAAGTGTTGATTTTTGGGAGGAGCATGAGACCTATTTCTTGGCCAATGAAACACACAAGAAAGCCTGGCAGAGGGCTGCTGGGAAAGATTGTTCTCTCCGATGAGAGGGAGATACGTGAGTGTGCTGCCTTTTTGCCTTTGGATGTTGCATTTGAGAATGTGATAGGCAGAGCTGTGGCAGCCATCTTGTAGTCATGAGGGAAAAGCTAAGAGAACCATAGAGAAGCTGCCCCAGATATTGTTGAGCTGTTAAATTAACCAGCTCTAGAACCTGCTACCTCTAGAATTTTTTAATATTCAAAGTAAATATACTAGGCTGGGCACAGTGGCTCATCCTGTAATCCCAGGACTTTGGGAAGATGAGGTGGGAGGATCATTTGAGCCCAGCAGTTTGAGACCAGCCTGGGCAATATAGTGAGACCCCTGTCTCTACAAAAAAAAAAATTAGCTGGGCATAGTGGCACACACCTATAGTCCTAGTTACTGGGGAGGCTGAGGTGGGAGGATGACTTGAACCCAGTTCTTATAATAGACCGCGGCCGACCTCCGACACACACATCGCACGGACACCTGCCCGGGACGGACCACCGGGCCGCGCTCGGGCGCACACACGCGCCGAACAGGGCAACACCACGCGGGGAGAGGACGGGCCTCTCCCCGCCTGGAGGGGCTGCCGTTCTGCCTCCGACCGGTCGTGTGTGGGTTATAACTGGAGTTCAAGGCTTCAGTGAGCTATGCTCACACCACTGCATTCCAGCCTGGGCAACAGAACCAGACCCTGTCTCTAAACAAACAAATAAACTGACAGTTGGGCATTCTGTTCATTGTGGCCAAATTCGTCGTAAAGCATATGATGTGAGAAGAGTATTTCCTCTTACTGATGAACCATAAAATGTTAACCATTTATGAGCATTTTCCCTTAATTATTTGCTATTATAAGTTTTATATTTTTAAAAATATATATCTTACAAATTCAAATTTAAGGATTATTAACTATCAGAGGGAACATAGAGAAATAAAATAAAATAAAAACAAATTTAAGGCTCATAAAATATGTGCCTCAGTTAGTGCCTTCTCCCACTCCCTCTTCGGCTTCCTTCTCCTCCCACTTCTGCTCCCCATTTCTTTCCCTGTACCATTAAAACGTTGCCAAGGAAAAGACAAATGAAAAAAATTGCCCATCCCCAAAACACTGTTCTAACAAGTCTTTTACCGGATGCAGATCGCCCTCTTATTCTACGTAGATTGACAGAAATCCAAATCCATGTTTATCTATTTAAAATACAAATTCCATTATGGTTATTAGAGCCTGGGAAAGGCAGAGGGAGGAAAAGATAGGGAGAGACCGGTCAACAGAGATGAAATTTAAGCTAGATAAGAGGAACAAATTCAAGTGCTCTATAGCACTGTAGGGTGAATATAGTTAACAATAATTTATTGTGTATGTTCAAAGAGCTGGAAAAGAGGATTTTGAATGTTCCCAACACAAAGAATGAGAAATGTTTGAGGTGAGGCCTATGTTAATTGCCGTGATTTGACCATTACACATTGTATACATGTATTAATATATCACTCTATACCCAAAAAATATGTACGATTACTATATGTCAACTAGAAATAAAAGGAACAAATAAAATAACATAAATTCTACCTGACTCCAAAACAGACTTATGGGAGTTTTCAATAAAAGTTACATCAGCAGCCAGGAGTATTTAATGGGTACTAAAATTGCATAATCAAAAGCAAGTTTTCTTCTCCTTCTTCTCCTCCTCCTTCTCCTCCTCCTTCTCCTCCTCCTTCTCCTCCTTCTCCTCCTCCTTCTCCTCCTCCTTCTCCTCCTTCTCCTCCTCCTTCTCCTCCTTCTTCTCCTCCTTCTCTTCCTCCTCCTTCTCCTCCTTCTCCTCCTTCTCCTCCTCCTTCTCCTCCTTCTCCTCCTCCTTCTCCTCCT
>NW_016814423.1:2699768-2702268 GCF_001698545.2 Rhinopithecus bieti | reverse complement strand
GCACAGTGTGGCAGCTGAGCACCTGACCTTTGGAGTTAGACAGAACTTTGCTGAGTCCCTGCTTTTCTCTTAGCACCTGTGTAATCTGGCCTCTCAACACCTTGGTTTCTTCTCCAACCTCATTCTTACCAGCCATTGGGCTAGGTAAGGGGACACAGCAACTAAGTTGGACAGAAGACAAATGGATGAGAGTCTGTGCAAAAAAAAAAAAAAAAAAAAAAAGGAAAACTTTGTAGATTATGGATTAAAAATCTGAGCAAAATTCCGATCATTTCTCATAGAACAAATTGGGAGGTGTGGAGAGTAGAAATGTGGAAGGCTTGGGAGTGATGAGAGTTTGGAACAGCCTTTATCAGGACAGGAGAGGAAGGGGCTCAAGGAAGACATGACAAAGCACTAGGGGCCAATGGCTAGAGGAGAGCACCATGCGCCCTGCATGGTGGACTGTTCCAACAGGCTGATGGACAGGGGGTTCAAAGGAACCGGTGATGCAGTCATGCTGTGGCTGGGGTTTACAAAAGGCTAAGTGACTCACTAAAGGTCACACAGGGACATTAACACAAACATCCTGGCCCTGAGTCCAGTGCTCTTTCTAGTCTAGAACAGGGTCCTTCCATTTTTTTTTTTTTTTTTTTGAGACAGGGTCTTGGTCAGTCGCCCAGGCTGGACTGCAGTGGCATGAACGTGGCTCACTGCAGCTTCAACCTTCCAGGCTCAAGAGATCCTGCCACAGCTTCCCCAGTAGCTGGGACTACAGGCATGCACCACCACACCAGGTTTAAACAAATTTTTTTGTTGTTGTTCTGATTTTTAGTACAGACAGGGGCTCACTGAAACTGCCTTTGCAAAAATCATAACAGAAAATTATGATGGTGAAAAAGATCTGACCTAACTGACTCCATCTTGCTTCTAACCTCCAAACTGTCCTTGTTCTGGGCGTGGGCCCAACTAATTTTGGGAGGAGCTTAGTTGACAGTTTAGTGTTGAAACAAAGATGGTAACAGCCCTTTCCCAAAACAAACACCCTTCCTGCCTGGGGAGGAGGCTGCCTTGGTAGGACTAACAAATTAGCCACAAGTTTACAAATTATGGTTTAGGAGTCATGCAGTTGGAGGCTGCAAGATTCTAAACCTCCCCAAATTGCTCCTCAGGATGACATCACTATTGTAAAACCTAAGATCAGAGATAAGATTGAGATATTTTGCAGACCCTGTACTAGATGGATTCATCAGCTGGCACTACCCAGATTGATAAACTGGCTCATCTGGTTTTGTGGCCCCCACTCAGGAACCGACTCAGCTCAAGAGGACAGTTTAGACTCCCTATGATTTCATCTCCAACCTGACCAATCAGTACTCCCACTCACTGGCCCCCCTAGCCACCAAATTATCCCTAAAAACTCCAAACCCCGAATTCTTGGGGAGATTGATTTGAGTAATAATAAAACTCTGGTCTCCTGTACAGCTGGCTCTGCGTGAATTAAACTGTTTCTCTATTGCAATTGCCCCATCTTGATAAATTGGCTTAGTTGAGGCAGCGGGCAAGAAGAACCCACTTGGCAGTTACATCACTATGTTGCCCAGGTTCGACTCGAATTCCTGGGCTCGAGCAATCCTCGTGCTTCAGCCTCCCAACATGTTGGGATTACAGGCATGAGTCACTGCACCTGGCCAAGTCTGTCCTTAATCAGGGCTCTTTTGGGTCTCATTTTCCTAAGCTGCAAAAGCCATTGGACCAGGTGATATTGCCAACCCCTTTAAGCTGCTGTAACCGTAGTTTCGGCTCCTGGGTCTGCTTTCAATTAGTTATGTTCCCCATCACTTTGGACAAGTCATCCCAACTCCCTGGCTTGTTTCTGTAACTCGATTATGGTCCAGAAGCCCGAGTTCTAAAGTGCTGATTCTGATGAGGGCCCACTTACCAGGCACTCTGATCCCATCATAGCATCTACCACAGCCTGGGAGGTCTATTCAAGTGTGCATTCATGTTAAGCAGTAACACCAATCAAATCACTTAAATAACGTAGGTAATAATCCAATAGCACAGCCAGACATGGTGGCTCACACATGTAATCCCAGCACTTTGGGAGGCCGAGACGGGCGGATCACGAAGTCAGGAGATCGAGACCATCCTGGCTAACACGGTGAAACCCCGTCTCTACTAAAAAATACAAAAAACTAGCCGGGCGAGGTGGCGGGCGCCTGTAGTCCCAGCTACTCAGGAGGCTGAGGCAGGAGAATGGCGTAAACCCGGGAGGCGGAGCTTGCAGTGAGCTGAGATCCGGCCACTGCACTCCAGCCTGGGCGACAGAGCGAGAATCCGTCTCAAAACAAAAACAAAAACAAAATTAGCTGGGCGTGGTGACGCATGGCTGTAATGCCAGCTACTTGGGAGGCTAAGGCAGGAGAATCGCTTGAACCCGGGAGGGGGAGGTTGCAGTGAGCTGAGATTGCGCCATTGCACTCCAGCTCGGGTGAGAGAGTCCAAAAAAAAAAAAAAA
>NW_016814423.1:2676839-2698789 GCF_001698545.2 Rhinopithecus bieti | reverse complement strand
GACCCGGAGCCGAGAGCGGCGGCAGAGCCTGAGCGGGACGCGGCCACGCCGGCGCGGCGGTGAGCGCAGCCCGGCCTGGCGCCTGCAGCTGCACAGAGCGCGCCAGGCGGACAGAGTGGGGCACGGGGCGGGCCTCGGTGTCCGGGTGGCGTGACCTTCCCGGGCGGCGGGGGAAGCAGCTAGCGTAGCCGCGCACGTGCCGCGGGACCCAGAGAATCTAGGGGTCGTCGGCCTCCTTCCCGCAGTGCCCACCTGGTGGGAACTTTTGTCCTTCTTTGCCCCCAAGTCGTGTCATTTGGCTGCGGTGCTCCGCGCCCCCGGGACGCCAGTGCTGGGCAGCACGGAGCCGCTTCTGAATGGAGACTTGCAGGCTGTCCAGGAGTGGGCGGCTGGGCAGCCGCGGCGAGCGTTTAGGGCCGGGCAGAGAAAGTTGGAAGTCGTCTCCCTGACCTGTTCCTTGCGAGGCCCGGGAAGACACGCGCCTGGCCGGGTCCTTGGCGGCAAAACTGATTTGCATCTCCACGTTTTACTGATTTGCATCTCCACGCTTTACCTAAAGCCCGGGCTCTGGGGACTGGATGGCGAGCTGGCCAGCGGCTCATGCCGCCCCAGGTTTAGCGAGAAGCCGGGATCTTCCCGCAGCGGTTCGTGTTCCCTCGTGGAAAATGCAGCCTCATCTACTGAGTCTCCCTCCCATCCAAAAAAAAAAGTTAATTTCCCCAAGGGTCGAGAAAAATGGGTGGTTGGCACTGTTGTTCCTCAGTCGCACCCTGTTGTAATTTGAGAGAGGGGTCAAAGGCGCTGAAAAGATTCTTTTTTCTATTCCAAGTGCTACAGCAAGCTCATAAATCAATTTTAATTCATGGTGAACAGTCTTGCCTCCTCCAAGCCCTGTGTCTTCTCCAAGCCAGAGCTACACATAATGTGAATTAGTTGCCCACTCCTTCTGAGTGAATCTGTTAGTACCCGTCATCGTTTTCTATCCTAATAATTCTAGTGGCTATTTGTAGAATTTATTTATTTGTTTATTTTTTTAAGATGGAGTTTCGCTCTTGTTGCCCAGGCTGGAGTGCAATGGGGGCGATCTGGGCTCACTGCAACCTCCGCCTCCTGGGTTCAAGCTATTCTCCTCCCTCAGCCTCCCTAGTAGCTGGGATTATAGGCATGGCCCAGTACGCCAAGCTAATTTTGTATTTTTAGTAGAGACGGGGTTTCTCCGTGTGGTCAGGCTGGTCTCGAACTCCCGACCTCAGGTGATCCGCCCGCTTTGGCCTCCCAAAGTACTGGGATTACAGGGGTGAGCCACTGTGCCGGGCCTATTTATAGAATTTAATGTGTTTAAATTTGGCTCACCTAACGGTTTAATTCATATGGACAGACAGAATGCGATGTGATGTGACTTTCCTTCAAAGTTAAGAGAGAAGTGTCTGTGCCAAAAGAAATAAGCGCGTTGAGGTTTATCTGGGAGGCCACATTGGACTTGCCTCTGTAGGTCTTCTCAGTTGCCCCGGTTTTTTTCTTTCCCTAAAATACAGGGTTGGGTGTTTTGTGTTGCCTTTGGCCAGGTTGAAATACTCAGATTAAGTGTTGGTTTGTAGGCACAGGCCTGAAAGGACAGGACTTTGAACTGAATCCTCTGTCACTGACAGTTGGGTGGCTTTGGTTGACCTTGTCTTGCTCCAGGCCTTAGTTTGCCTTCTGGGAAGGGATTAGGACCCTGATAAACTTTTTTAAAAAAAGGTTTTTTTGAGATGGAATCTCGCTCTGTCGCCCAGGCTATGTGCAGTGCCACAATCTTGGCTCACTGCAACCTCCGCCTCCCGGGTTCAAGTGATTCTTCTGCCTCAGCCTCCTGAGTAGCTGGCACTACAGGTGCGCACCACCATGCCGGGGTCATTTTTATATTTTAAGTAGAGAGGGGGTTTCACCGTATTCGTCAGGCTGGTCTCAAACTCCTGACCTTGTGATCCGCCCACCTTGGCCAGCCCAAAGTGCTGGGATTACAGGCGTGAGCCACCGCGCCTGGCCAGGACCCTGATAAACTTTTTTAGGAAGATACCAGATGGCCGCCACCTTTTCAGCCTAGTAAATGGTCCTGTCTCTCCAGATCTATCAACAGCATATAAATCAGTGTCTTGCACTTCTAACTTAGATGCTTTATTAAGTAATGTGCTGTTGTTGCCACTGGTTTTAAATTTTTTGTAAATAAAGGAAGATTATTGAAGTCTGGTCATTGGCAAAATGCTTCAAGAGGTTTAAACAACTTCTCCGTGGCCAGTGTTTCCTGTTGACGTTCAGGTTGACATTGGTGTTAGGAGGGCACTTGGTGTTCATCTCTGATCCAGCACGATGGGTCACACGGCTCCTCAATGTGATGAGAAATAAGTTGTTCCTTATTATTTGCAAATAAGTTACTGGCACAGTTTGAAAGTTATACAGGATTGGTTGTTGAGTTGGATATTTTAGTCAACGTTTATTAAGCCCACGCCTCAACAGTGGTTGACTTTTGTCTTAAGGGAGAGAAAGAAATTCTCTTTTTCCCAAATGCCCAAGGCTCCAACCCAAACATACTGAATCAAGATTTCCAGAAGAAAGTCCTGGCAATTTGGATATTTAATAACTACTCCAGGTGATCAAGCGGATTTGGACACAACGGGCCAGGTGTTGTATCTCAAAGTGTGAGTTTGTGGACTGGCATTGTCCGCCTCACTTGGGAGCTCATCAAAACAGGCAGAATCTCTGGTCCTGTCCGAGGCTACGGAATCAGAAGCTGCGTTTTATATAGCGAGGCCCCCAGGCGACTCCTGCGCACATTTACATTTGAAGGGCTAGTGGACTGTGGTGACAGGAAGATGTGTGTGACAGGAAGGTGCTTGTGCAGGGCCTTGTTCTAAGAGCACGGGACGCTTGTGTACAGTGGGGCGTCCCATCAGTCTGATGTGGCTATTTGTGACTACCTTTGTTTTACAACATTTTTATTATTCACCTTGTACAGATGAGGACTCCCAGCTGTAGAGGCTGAAGGAGCCACGCTGCAGGTAGAACAGGCATTCACCAAGGCGTGTGTGATCCCAGGGTGCAGCTCCCACCCTTGGCTGTCTGAGTGTTCCTTTCCAGACCTACTGTCTTGTGAGATCCCCTCAGGCACCCAGCACAGGCTGCTGTCTGAATTTAGAACTGAGCCTGTTCAATTGGTGGCTCAATGTAGGCCTCTAAAAAAACAAGTCTGATGTGGTTTGGTACTGTGATTGGCTTACTTATTTGGTGTTCATTTTTTCAGTTTTCAGAAAGCTCGCTTGAAATGCTCCTGGTGGCTGTAGCATTGATATGCAGGGAAGGTTTTTGATCTGTGAGTTTTCCAGGGGGCAGTTGCTAAGCTGCACTGATACCTTGAACCCCTTTCCTTTGGAACGATGTGGAGCCTAGTTCATGGCTCCCAGAAGTTTGGGTTCCGTAATTTGGCTGCAGGCCTAGAGAACAGGATGCTGCAGACTTGGACTAATGGTGAACTCTTGCCTCCCTGCAGTGATATGTGGTGCCTGTCATAAGCTCCAGAGAGTTGCCTTCCACAAGACCAGCAGAAGAGTGGGCAAACATGAAGTCCAATCCGGCTATCCAGGCTGCTATTGACCTCACGGCGGGGGCTGCAGGTACAGTCATGTGCCTTATCACCATGTTTCTGTCGGTGATGGACGGCGTGTCTGGTGGTGGTCCCATGAGATTATACTACCATATTTTTACTATACCTTTTCTGTGTTTAGATACATTTAGATGCACAAATACCACTGTGTTATAGTTGCCTACAGCATCCAGTACAGTAACATGCTGTACAGGTGTGTGGCCTAGGAGCCACAGGCCATACGGTCTAGCCTAGGTGTGGAGTAGGCTATGCCATCTAGAGTCGGGTGTGTATGCTCTGTGATAGCACAATGATGAAGTTGTGTAATGACGCGTATTTCAGAACGTGTCCCAGTTATTAAGCAATGCCTAACTGTAATCACAGAGAAAACCCTGTTCTCTTTATTCCTCAACTACCCTCTAAATGAGATCAGATGAAAATGGTATGCAAATATTACCTTTCTCCCCAGAAGCGATGTGCTTTACCTTTGGGATGAATCCATTTGATGGAAGTATAGTATTGTTCAGAGCGTGGCAGAAGGCAAAGGAGTGTCCATTATTGTTAACACCTTGTGAGTCAGGGTGAGGGGTGGAATGTGCCCAGTACAGCTGGAAAACAGCTCAGAAGTGAAGCCCCTTGTCCATTGTCACCTGGCTGGGATATGCAGGTGACATGGTTCTTCACTTCAAGCCTGGCAGTTTTCAGAGCCCTTGTAGTGCAAAAATAACACCATAGCATCTCCTGGGAAATACCACTTACTGTCGCTGCTAGTGTTGGGAAAGAAAGGAGGACACTCTTAGAAATGTCTTTAAAAGGCTGGGCGCAGTGGTTCACGCCTGTAATCCCAGCATTTTAGGAGGCTGAGGCGGGCAGATCACCTGAGGTCAGGAGTTCAAGACCAGCCTGACCAACATGGAGAAACCACATCTCTTCTAAAAATACAAATTAGCCAGGCGTGGTGGTGCATGCCTGTAATCCCAACTACCTGGGAGGCTGAGGCAGGAGAATCGCTTGAACCCGGGAGGCGGAGGTTGTGGTGAGCTGAGATCACACCATTGCACTCCAGCCTGGGCAATAAGAGGGAAACTCTGTCTCAAAAAAAAAAAAAAGACATGGCTTTGAAAACGAGACTGATAACGGACTGTGTCTTAGAGCCGTGAAAGAAGTTGTAGGATTTGCTGGGAATGTCAGCTGACCTGAGCCTAGGGGGCCTAAACCCAAGAGCCTGAGGCTCCCCCGGCACAGGGAGGTGCTGCCTATGATAAGGGGGTAGTGCTGGCATCGTGCAGGCTACTCCTTAGAAAAATCAGCTTGAACATGCAAGAAGAGCAGGACCCTCAGGCTGAGGCACAGGCAGAATGGGAAGGGCGTGGTGGTAATTTGGTTCTTCAGCCTCCAGAAGTAGGAGGAGCAGTTGGAATGCTGATTGTCCAAAGGGAAACCCTGGACTACCCTGGCCTCCCACAGGTTTCTCATAGTAGTTGCAGCTCCCTGGAGTGGGGAGGCTAGAGGGGTTGTTGCCCAATGCTGTCCTTATCCAGCACACCCCCTACCCCCACCACTAACAGATGAGTATAGTCATGAATGTGGCCACCTCATCAGTCATTTGCTCAATTGTGAAAAATAAATTGTTCAGAGAAGAACGAAGTGTTTTCCCCTGAGCCAAAGGTCGGCCAAGGTATGCTAATGAGGACTGGAGAGAGCACGTCACTGACACTAATGAAGAGCACTGGGCCAGGGTACTTCTCCCAGGGCAGAACCCACAAGGAGCGTCCTGGCCCCAGATGCCCAGGGAACTGAAGGCTGGTGGGGGTCTGCCCAGTAGTCTCTTGCCCACTGTGTGCCTTTAGGCTACAGCCTGCCAGGCCCCGTGCCCCCTCCCCTCCCCCATGGCACATTGGGGAGGACGCTTACCCTGAGAATGGTGCAACCATCTGCCTGCCCCAGGCCGCCTCTCACCAGCAAGTGAATGCTCTTGGGCTCAGCTCTGTCTCTGCAGTAGGAGGGTGTTTAGCCATATGTAGTCTCAGCTTTTGACATTTTATGTCTTTCAGTCAGTCTGTCAAAGATCTAGAACCTCTGGTGATAGAATTTAAAAGTCTACCTTTTCCTATTTATGTGCATACAAGTATTTGGGTACCACATTTATAATTTAGTTAGTTTGAAAGATAGAAATTGCAACAGTATGGTTGGGAGCCTGGTATGTAAGGCATTTGCTGGTGGGTATGTTTTGAACACGTATTGGTCCCTTATGTGTACTGACACACTGTCCCCATCACTGTTGGACAGGTATTTCTCCCCGTGCTGGCGACACAGGGATGCCCCTCACCGAGGTAGAGCTGCGATGGGTAGTCTAACTTCTGAGGACAACGAAGCCCATTCCTGGGAGGATGGGATGGGGAAGGGGAGGGAGACTTGGTCTTTAGGTTGGGGCCTGGGCAGAGGAGGTGCCCATCAGTGACACAAAAACCTCCGTTCTGCTGTGAGGCCCATGGGATGCAAATGGAAAGTAGATTCCCACTTTTGAGGATCTTGGAGTCTTTGAATGCTGGAGCTAGAGCGACCTTTAGACATTGTTGGCTCCAGTGCTCGTTGAGTATGTAGAAAAAGGCCCACGAGGAGCAGTAGATTTGTTCAAGGTTATGCAACAAGATGGTGTGAAGACAGGGCAGGACCGAGGTCCCTGGGTCCCTTGTCTGGTGGTGTTGCCGTCTCTGTTTTAGTACTCAGTAATGCGTCTGCAGCACACGTTGGAGCCTTTGGGCCCTGACTTTCTGGATGTGGAACTTGCTGGGCTTTGGGATTTTTCTGCCAGCCATTGGATAGGAGCAGAGGACCTGTAGTGTTTTGCGGCAGAGGTCACCCATGGAAGCGATCCGACTGTAAGCACACAGCCAGCTGCTGCCCGAAGTGATGTGGATGGAGCTTAAATGTGTTGTGTGTATTTCTTCTTTTCCTTTTAAACAAAGTTTTCCCCGCCACACAGGTTTTCAGCCAGCTCGTCTACTCTAAAGTGCTGGGAAGTTCTCATTTCCCTATCTGCAATGGCTGTAAGAGATTAGGTCCCTAATCAGCTAGGACGAAGGAGGATTTCAAGAACTTAGTTAGGTAATCAGATAATTATTGAAATGAGGGCGTGTGGATCCCAAAAGTTAAATAGTCTTGAAGGGAAACTTGGTACCACTTTAAGAGTTAGTCATTCAGCAGCTCTAAAACAATGCAGTCACTACTTTGACTACTGTTGCAGTGTACCTTGTTTGGCGTAGTTGGGGAATGTGGCATTTCAGATCATTGAAGTTTATCTTCTCAAATGCCAAAATTAAAAACAACCCCAAACCTGTTTTTATTGGAGTTTCTTGAAAATGATATACTTCCCTGCCCTGTTAAACCTGTACGGATGGCCTCCAGAGGGGTTTGGGGTCTCACCTCTGCTTGGGGGGACCTGGTCCTGTGGTGTGAGTCTGATTCTCTCTTCTCACCTCTCTGCCTTCTTCAGAGCTGTCCCTTCCCTGAGACACTGCCCCTGCCCTGATAGATTTCCTTTATATCTCAAGATTTAGTGACTCTATGTCAAGGACTGAAAATCCAAACCACCACCCTTGGTAAAGTGTTAGGTATGACATAGTCTGAGTGCCTTTCCTGCGGAATAAGGTGCTTGGCTGGCCACCACACCGCCTAAAGAATGTTGTTATTTGTCTTTTAAAGAGAATAAGATCAGAAGTCTGACTTCTAGGCAAGTGGAGAAAGATAATATTTATTCATGGCTTTATAGACTTGATAGATCTTCGAGAACCTACTAGGTGTCAGGCTCCGTGGTTGGTACTGGTGTTCAGAACAGTCTTCTCTCACTTGAGGGCACAGTGAGCGCCATGACCATGTCATTTGTGGTAAATTACACAGGAAGTTAGCTTACCCTCGCAGAGGACGGGAGACAGTTGTTGCTAGCATTTGTACATTCATTAGCCTACCCCTTCTCCCTGTTGGAAATGTAACTATCCCAGATATACAGCAAATGTGTATTCTAGTAACCTGTGATGCCTGAACTGTTCAAGATGATCAACTTAAAATATGAATGTGCTGAATTAAATGCTTTATGGCTAGATGCAGCTTATCTGCATCTAGGCTCTCTGAATTACACACCCACTTAAAACATTCTGTCACCTCTTCTCTTGGAATAATTAAATTATTTTAATGTCATTCATATATCTTTTTATCCTAGCCCAGCAGTACCTGGGAGAGAATGACTCAGGATTAATCATAGTAAAATCATCTTAACTTATATTCCACTAATTCAGAATTGGGGATTATTTGGCAGTTAAAGGCAGAAGTGTGTCATCCCTCTCCTGGAAGAAATGAACAGTAACGATGGGCTCACACAGATCATATTGCTTGTTGCTTAAAAAAGAGATCAAAGGCCGGGCGCGGTGGCTCATGCCTGTAATCCCAGCAGTTTGGGAGACCGAGGCGGGCGGATCACGAGGTCAGGAGATCGAGACCATCCTGGCAAACACAGTGAAACCCCGTCTCTACTGAAAATACAAAAAAATTAGCCGGGCGTGGTAGCGGGCGTCTGTAGTCCCAGCTTCTCGGGAGGCTGAGGCAGAAGAATGACGTGAACCCAGGAGGCCGCGGTGCTTGCAGTGAGCGGAAATCGTGCCACTGCACTCCAGCCTGGGCGACAGAGCGAGATTCCGTCTCAAAAAAAAAAAGAGATCAAGCGGTTTTCAGACTCTTTGGAAGTGTTGGCTTGTTTGCCAATAAATAATTGAGAATTATTCTTAATGTCCCTTCCCCCAACTCCACTTTCCAGAGTTTAGATGGAATAACTATGTATAATGTCAAAGTCAGGAAGTTGCATTTGTCAAATATTTTCTGTAAGCCTTCTTTTGCATTTTGATGAAGCTTTAAGAGCTCCTCTCAGGTCCAGGAGGAGATGGTAAACGCTAACCACTTCCCAGTTCCCATGACACCAACCCTACTACAGGGTGTGGGGATGTTGTAGGGTGGTTACAGTTCATTCCTTTTCTTCTGTTTAGAATTTTTTAAATGATTTCACGTGGCTGGGCATGGTGGTTCACGCCTCCCAGCATTTTGGGAGGCTGAGGCAGGAGGATCATTTGAGGCCAGGAGTTCGAGACCAACCTTGGCAACATGGTGACACCCCATCTCTATGAAAAGTACAAAAATTAGTCAGGTGTGGTGGCGGGCACCTATAATCCCAGCTACTCGGGAAGCTGAGGCACAGGAATTCCTTGAACCTGGGAGGCGGAGGTTGCAGTGAGCTGAGATTGCACCACTGCACTCCAGCCTGGGTGACGGAGCAAATGCCATCTCAAAAAGAAAAAAAAATTATTTTATGCAATGTAGACTTTGCTGTATTTAATATTCTTATAAAAGTATATAAATAAAGGATTTAAGCTAAGCATAAATTTCAGTCCATTCTCTAAATACATGTTATTAATTGGTAGAGCTCAAATTAAAGAGGTTTTTCTATAGAATGAAATATTTAGCTCTTTGGGGATTAATTAGCCAGACTCCTTGTTTCCTTTCTGTGGTGCCGGGTCTGCTCAGTCCCACTGGGCGTTAGGCAAAGTAAGTGATGAAGTCTTCCTAGGTTTCCCCTGCCTTTCTGTGGTTTCCGTTTCTCGCGCCCACAGTAGCCGCTGGTTACTAACCACTTACGAAGCTGCTGCTGTGCTGAGCTTGTCTCCTCCATTTTTATTTAATCCTCATGCTAACCCTATGAGGTGGCATGGATGAGGAGCTGAGGCTCAGAAGTTACACGGCTCGTCCAGGATCTCGCAGCAAAGCCATAGTCCCTCTGACCTTATTGCTCAGGCTCCTACATACTCACTGCACTGTTGCATCCTCTGCCTGCCACTGTTGAGCACATGTCTGTCTCTCTCCCCTGCCTGGCATGAGCTCCTTCAGGGTGCGACTTAGATGCCAGGCACATCAAGGACCTGCTATAAATCGTTTACTGGACATGGCTGGAAGGTTTTGGAGGAAAAGAGGTTGAAATGAACTGAAGCAGGGGTACGTTCTGGGGTAGGCTGCCTGTGCCTTCTTTCCATAGATAATGGAAATGTAGCCTCATACTAGAGCAGTCATCTGTCCTGATTCCAGGGGGCACAGCGTGTGTACTGACCGGGCAGCCCTTTGACACGATGAAAGTGAAGATGCAGACGTTCCCTGACCTGTACCGGGGCCTCACGGACTGCTGCCTGAAGACTTACTCCCAGGTGGGCTTCCGTGGCTTCTACAAGGGGACCAGCCCAGCACTAATCGCCAACATCGCTGAGAATTCAGTCCTCTTCATGTGCTATGGCTTCTGCCAGCAGGTGGTGCGGAAAGTGGCTGGATTGGACAAGCAGGCAAAGCTGAGGTGAGTCAAGGACACACACTATCTTTTATTTAAAAAAAACCCCACAAAACTGGCAAGGCATGGTGGCTCATGCCTGTAATCCCAGCATTTTGGGAGGCAAAGGCAGGAGAATGGCTTGAGGCTGAGAGTTCAAAACCAGCCTGGGCAACATAGCAAGATCCCCATCTCTACAAAAAATAAAAATTAAAAAAAATCTACTGTTGGAAGGTCACAATTTTACTGACGCCTTATGTGGAAGAACATTTCCTTTTTAAAAAATAACTGCTTTCCTTTTATTTATGAAGTTATACATTGTCATCATATAAAACTTGGAAACCACATGTGCATGCCACAGAGGAGACCTGCTCATCATCCACCACTGAGAACGAACCGCCCTTCGGTTTCAGTTTTCTCCGGTAGAATGCTGTTCAAATGCAGCTGGTGGTGCTGCCTCTCGTCAGCAGACATGCTGCACTAAAACTGTAGATGCCGCTTATGATCCACATTTTAGCTTTTCTTTCATTAGCAAAAAGCAGAGTATTGGAAGAGGTTGTCTGAGCCAGATGAATTTGAGGAGTTTTAGGAAGGGTCGGAAATGTTTGCAAAGATGCAAGGGAACCCACCTTTCTCTGTCCAGATCTTCCCAAAACATCAGACTTTGCCTCGTTCTTGGTCTTGCCTTGGGTATTTATTATATAGAGACTAAAGAGAATTCGGAAACCACTGGGATGTTTAGCTATCCCTGCTTTGAACGTTGATTTTATTTTATACCACTTAAAATTATTATATAAGCTTCAAGACTGCCAAGGGCAGTCTTAGTTATTTCAGTAGGAGTTTGAAACCTGATTGCAGCTGCAGGTCCCACACAACTGAATTCGGTTCCTTGTGCACAGCAGTGTTCTCTGGAGGTGCCTGGAGGTCTGAAGGGTGCCCTTTTCTAGGCAGGAATTCCACCATGATAGTAGAGCTTGAGGCTTGGGACTGGATACGATTGCCCAAGAAGACAGTGTAGACAGCGAGGAGGGCTGAGCATGAATGAGATGAGCCTCCAGCACAGAAAGGGCAGGCAGGAAGGCAGTAAAGAAACAAGCAGGGCACAAACCAGGAGAGTGTGGCCTGCCATGATGGAGACAGAATGAACAGAAGCAAAAACCACAGGCGACTATAGTTTTGTTCCCTGTCGAAGGAGAGACACTATTAGAGAAGACCTGGACTTCATTTCAGTTCAGTTTCCTTAGCAAAGGACAAAATGGGGAGAGAAGACAGGGAAACAGTAAGCAGCCACGTGAGATTCTGGAGAAGACCTGTGTCTTCTGAGCAAAGCAGCCCCTCCAGCCGCAGGACAGACAGTGACTTCTGTCTTGCATGAGCGAAACCACTGGGGATCTGGCCCTGCCTGCCCCTCCACTTTCTTGCTTCCTTAGCCTGTGAACAAAGTGGAGGACAGGTAAGAGCATATTGCTTTTCTGCTGAGAACAATCTAATACCTTACAGCTGCATTTCCCCACACTACTTTCAGAACATTGAATTGCTGGGTGTCCTTAAGAAAGAGTTGGGAAATTACGTCACAGTGTCTCTCTCGTGAAGAATCACCCTGGGTACATTTATTTCATGTAGTGTATGTGTTATTTAGTTCATTAAAGATGCTTAAAGCTGGGCACAGTGGCTCACGCCTATAGTCCCAGCACTTTGAGAGGCTTAGGTGGGCAGATTACTAGAGCCCAGGAGTTGGAGACCAAGCTGAGCAACATGGCAAGACCCCATCTCTACAAAAAATACAAAACTTAGCTGAGTGTGGTAGCACACGTCTGTGGTCCCAGCTACCGGGGAGGCTGAGGTGGGAGGATTGCTTGAGCTCAAGAGGCAGAGGTTGCAGTGAGATGACACCACTGCACTCCAGCCTGGGCAACAGAGCAAGACCCTATCTCTCAAAAAAAGAAAAGATGCTTAGTTGTTTTGCAGTAAATAAACCATCCTGATTAACCTTGTCTAATCCAGTGCTCATCTTTTTTGAGCTTGGGCCTTTTTTTTCTTTTTCCATTCTGAGGAACAGTGTTTGCCTGTTACCTGTTGGGGAAATGCTGTCTTAGAGTCTACAAAGCTCTGACATGTATATCATGTCTCTGTAGTCCTCACCGTGATCCTGTGAGAAGAGCAAGGCAGATGTTCTCTCTCTAAGGGATGGAGGAACTGAGGTGCCGATATTGACATGCGCAAGGTCACCCGGCTAAGGACTTGGACTTGTGTCCTCTGAGCTCCTGCCCAGTCTCCTTTCCATCAGACCACGGTTGGGGGTCTGGAATGTTTTGTAAGGGTCAGTTCTAGAGAGAAGATTAATCAGGAGCAGTGAAAGGAAAGAACTGCTTGTGAGAGCCTGTGGTGAATTTCTGCAATCACATTGTAAATATTTGTCTGTTCCCGGTTTCAACATGACCTAGAGTGTTGTTCTGCTTTGACGTTTTGCTGGACAGGGTTTTACACAGCAGGAGTGCTCAGGTACATGTTTGTTGAATATATGACAAACGGATGATTCTTACAAAATCCCATCCGATACTTACTACCATTTCAATTCCAGTTCTACACATTCGTACTCTGCAGAACCAGGGGCCCATGCACCTCCTTCTGTGCACTAGTCGACGAAAGTGTTTATTGGAAAGCCAAAGTCCACTGCATATCTGATTTGACCGTGTCCTTGCACTATAATAATGTGCTTGGTGTTCACTCAGATGTCTGAGCCATTATTATATCTTCAACTCAATAGACTTCTACATTTATTGACTGCCACCTTTGTCCTGGCAAACTTGGCAGACCCTGGTTAATGCTCCTAATTGACTATTGCCTGTCAGCAGGTTAACAGAGAGTCCCTGAGGGAGGCCAACTGTGGATCTGCAGGCTGACTGAAAGACAGCAGAAACCATTTTAAGCTTTGGTTCTAACAAGCTGCTAAGGAGTGAAGTGGGGGAAAGGAGTGTACTGAACAGCATTGGATGGTTTCCACAAGCCATAAAAGCGTGTGCAAGTACATTTGTGTACCTGGTTCTTCTTTGTTAATGGTTTTAGGCTTAATTCTCTAACATCAAAAGGAAGTCCGCACTGCAAGCAGTGTCTTCCTACTGAAAGAAAGCCCCACTCCAGGCCAAGTCTTCTGAAAGATTTGGGTGTATCAAAGGCCAGCTCAGCCTCTGGGAACCCCCCCTTGCATCTGGCCATGGCACAGAAGCTAGACCGCCAGGGACTAGCAAACCAGGGCCAAGACTAGCGCCACCTTGATTTTATACTAATCTTTAACACTGGAAAAACTTTAGTACCCCTGAATATGGTAGGTCCATCTGTGCTTTTTTTTTTTTTCTTGAGAATGGAATCTCACTCTGTTGCCAGGCTGGAGTGTAGTGGTGCGATCTTGACTCACTCCAACCTCTGCCTCCTGGGTTCAAGCAATTCTCCTGCCTCAGCCTCCCGAGTAGCTGGGACTACAGGTGTGCACCACCATGCCCCCCTAATTTTTGTATTTTAGTAGAGATGGGGTTTCACCATGTTGGCCAGGATGGTCTTAATCTCTTGATCTCATGATCTGCCCACCTCGGTCTTCCAAAGTGCTGGGATTACAGGTGTGAGCCACTGCGCCCGGCCTCGTCTGTGCTTTTGCTCAGTTTGGAGAAAAATTGTTAGGGGATTATCTCTCTACCTGGGTAGTTAACTGAGGAGATTTCCACCCACCCTCGGGGGTTTTTGGAAATCTGTGAGGGCGATCTTGGCTGTCCAGTGAGAGCACGATGCCAGCATTGAATGGGTGTCAGGGAACCAGTTCAGTCCTTCCTGCCCAATGAAGGATTGTCCCACCCCAAATGCCAGTCATGATCCTATCATGCAACACTCTTCCGGGGCTGGAAGGGACCTTCTATCCCGACTCCCGTGAACCGTGAACTCGCAGAGAAGCCTTTCTTTTGAAACACTTCTCAGACTTTTCCCCATATTCATTTTTTTTTTTTTTTTTTGAAAGAGTCTCACTGTGTCGCCCAGGCTGGAGTGCAGTGGCATGATCTCGGCTCACTGCAACCTCCATCTCCCTGGTTCAAGCGCTTCTTGTGCCTCAGCCACTGGGGTAGCTGGGATTACAGGCGTGCACCACCAGGCATGGCTAATTTTTAGTAGAGATGGGGTTTTGCCGTGTTGGCCAGGCCTCAAGTGACCTGCCTGCCTTGGCCTCCCAAAGTGCTGGGGTTACAGGTGTGAGCCACCACGCCTGGCCTCCCCATATTCTTGAACTCTTACTGGATTCCAGTTTCATAACCCTGCTAGTGACCTTTGGCTGCTGGTACTAAATCCATACAGGAGGCGAATGTTTCTGTGTTTGTATTTGTGCATTCATCGCGCTGCCTAGTTTAGATTTCTAGTTTAGCCATTTCACCTAATACCATTGAGCTTGCAGACTTGTACTGGCTTCACCCACTCCCGTGGCACCATTTTACCCTCTTCTGTGTTGCTGAGGTGGTAGATCATCAGCTGAACTGGAAAATCTTTTTGTGATGCAGCAACTTTTGGTTAAAATTTTTTCTGGGTTTTCATCTGTGGCAGTTACATTGCACATCTGGCTGCTCCAGGTTGGATTGTGGGCATGTGGGGATAGTCTTAGAGCCTAGTTTTATTTAAAACTTAGGGCAAATACACTGAAGTATTAATAGTGCGTGTTTTCAGTGGGGACTATGGGTAATATTTTCTCCTTGCCTTTGGGTTTTTTTGTGGAGTTTTATTTTGTTATGTCGCGATGTATGTTGGCTTTGGCTGCTGTAACATAATACTCCAGACTGAGTGACTAAAACAAACATTTCTCATAGTTCTAGGGACTGAAAAGTCTAAGATCAAGGTTCCAGCAGATCTGGTGTCTGATGAGGGCTTTTTCTTCATTTGAACATAGCCATCTTCTCACTGTGTCCTCATATGGCAGAGAGTGAGCAGTCTCTCTAGCCTCTTCTTCTAAGGGACTAATCCCATCACAATGGCCCTGTCCTCATGACCTCATCTATACCTGACTATTCCCAAAGGCCCCATCTAACACCATCACCTTGGGGGAATAAAATTCAGTCCATAGCGCTGTGTGTAATCAAAAGAATATGGGTGTTGCAGTCAGGAAGACCTGGGTTCACATCTTAGCACTGCCACTTAGTAGCTGTGTGACTGGCCACATTATCTCATCACTAAGTGTCACTTCCCATAGGGAATTGGGGTGCTACTGTCTGCCTTACAGGGTTGTGGGATCCTTAGATGAAACAGCACATGCAAGTTTCCTTCCTTTCATCATTTTTTTAGACATGGAGGTTTCTCTTTGTTGCCCAACCTGGAATGCAGTGGCTATTCACAGATGCAGTCATAGCACTGTAGCCTAGAACACATGGACTCAAGTACTCTTCCCACCTCAGTCTCCTGAGTAGCTGAAATCACAGGTTCATGCCCTCACACCTGGCTCCTTACCCTGCTTTATCACCAGAGTGCCCTCTGTGTGGTGGGTGGCGAAGGAATGAAGAAGCTGAGGGGTAACTGTCTGCTTGTGTGCTTTCAGTGATCTGCAGAATGCAGCTGCCGGTTCCTTCGCCTCTGCCTTTGCTGCACTGGTGCTCTGCCCCACGGAGCTCGTGAAGTGCCGGCTGCAGACCATGTATGAGATGGAGACATCAGGAAAGATAGCCAAAAGCCAGAAGTAAGCACCACTTGGGCACAAACGTCAGGTCTCTATTGCCCTAGTGAATTGGATGATTTCTCATTTTATATTGTACTAAAGTGGCAGATGTGGAAACCGATTTATTTACTCAAAATATTGTTTCTAGAATGCTTTCCCCTATCAGTCAGAGATTTTCTGAAAGGATTGGCTGTGATTAGACCCACCATCCACTGCACAGAAAGTCTTAGACAGATATTTAATACCCCAGAACTAGAGAAACCAGGAGCTTAACACCCTTTTTGGCCTCTTGGAAACAGGAGGCATGATCTTCAACCATTTTAGGAGGTACATAGTGGGTGGCTTTTGAACTTTGCCTTAGACCTGAGCCTTCATAAGTGCCAGTTTGGATTCTGAGATGAATATTTGATGCCCACTTCCAGGTTTCACATGGGTATTCAGGCTGATTGCCCCAGTTCCTAGAGGTAACTTTCCTTACCCCACTTATCCCCAGTCCTTCAAGCGTACCTGCAAATGGTCCAAGTTCTGAGAACATTAATCAATACTTTTGTAAGCATAGCTGCTCTTCAATGATTAAATCACTCTCTAGCTCACTCTTGAAAACACATTCCCATTATCCTCTGAGAGTGCTGTGTCATACACAATTTGATTTACTTGAATTGGAAAGCAATTTATTATCCTTATTAATTGCAAAACTTGCCTACTTACCTTGACATCTGGCCAAGTTCTGACCAAGGATATTGCTGTGGTTAACTCAAAGCCTATAAATCTGCTGGAAAAAAAGCAGTAGATAAATTGACCATTTTCAGGGATCAGTCCCCACTCAGTGAGAATGGGGTTTGGAAGAGTGCCCTGTTTTCTACACCCTTGAGACACATTACAACCAACTTGAATCTCATATTCATTGCCTAGAAGTCCAAGAGTGTAAGTCTTTAAAACTTTTTTTTCAAATATACACATAGTATCATGAATGCACATGTAAGTCACATGTATGCAGTTCTGTATTTAGTGATACAATTTATGTGCCTTTATAACCTGTGTCCAGATTAACTAATAGAACATTAACAACACCCAGGAAGCTGCCCTCATGTCCCTTTGAAGTAATTCAAGGTAATTGAAAGATAGTAATAGTTATATCCAAAGGACTTAGGCAGATCGACACCTTGAATTATCAGCTGACTTTGTATTTGAGGTCTAGCAGTGTTCACACAAAGCATATGGTATGGTAACTTAGGGCTAAGCCTCAGATGTGTTGAGCTGGATTACTTTTGTTAAATTCCATGTAGCAGTGCTGCAGGAAGGGCTGGCTGATGGGGAATACCTGACAGTGCCTTCTGAAGCTCTCAGAAGGAAAATAGTTATTAAATGTCTGTGGCCTTTATTACCTTGGGACTTGATCCTTTATCTATCCAAGCCAAGTCCCCTTCTCGCTGAGAACAAAGTGAGGAGAGAGGGATTCACTGAGTTGCACTGAGTATGTGATTTCTTGGCCTGTTTTTAGCAGGGATAAACCTGCCCTGGTAGCCCCCCATTATGAAGGGGAGTCAGACAAAAAGTTTTCTGTGTTCTGGCTGCTACAGGAGCAGGGCTGTGATCTGCTTAGAAGAAATTCTCCTGCATCCCTGGTGCTCTGAGAAATAAATTCTTGGTGCTTCTGCATAATAGGAGCTATAACTTGTTCTCAGAATTTATCTTGCCTTCAAACAACATTTACTCCTTCACTCATTTCTCTGCACTAAAACAAAACAAATCCTATAAGCACCTGAACAGATTTCCCAAAAACACACCAGAAAGATTGAGGAAATAGGAATCACGGCGATAAGGGACCGGGCAATACAATGCCATTTTATGCTTGCTGAGTTTAGATAATTCCTTCCTGTAAATAAATTTCCTTCCCACAGAAGGAAGCCTTGTAGTCTCGGTTCCTAGCTCTTCATTTAGAAAATCAGCTTCTTCCTTGCTAGTGCTTGATCAGATCTGTTAACTGGTTGCAAATGCCCTTGTCCTTTCTTCCTTCCCACCTGCCATAACCGTGCTCTCTGTGTTTCCTCCCAGGACAGTGTGGTCTGTCATCAAAAGTATCCTTAGGAAGGATGGCCCCTTGGGCTTCTACCATGGACTCTCAAGCACTTTACTTCGAGAAGTACCGGGCTATTTCTTCTTCTTTGGTGGCTACGAACTGAGCCGGTCCTTTTTTGCATCGGGGAGATCAAAAGATGAACTAGGTAAATGTGTTTGCATTGACAGCAGTGGGGTGTGATGGTGTTTGCTCCTTGCAGGTGTGGTTTCTGTGGATTCTCTGTGGATTCCTTTGTGCTCTCCTCCCCACATTGGTGGCTGCATCTGGCACAGGGAAGCTTCTGGATGCCAGAAGGTAACATGGTGGCAGGCAGTTGATAGCACCCACCCTCCAGGCCTGATAATTTCCTTAGGACAGGGCCTGAAGCAGTACATCCCAAAGTTTCTTACTGGAATAAAGTTTGTTAGTTTTTCTGGATCTATTTTAGGGGAGAAGAAATCCAGAAATGACTTTCCCAATTGGGGAATCACCTAGAAATAATCTTGAAATAAGCTTAAAACTTGGTAATCTTAATAGTGTTTTGAGAGCCACAGAAACCATAGTTCTTGTAGCTTATCATGTTTAGCTGGTTGGTATTACTACATGCGATGTTTGGCTCACGTAAGTGAGTTTTTCTTACCATCTCCCTCAGTGTGTGTTGAATCTAGTCTGTGGTTAGTCAAGCTCCCAGACTTAACTGCTCTGTTTAATAAAAACAATTTTGGCTTTTAATGGTAAAGGAAGAATCAGGGCTATTAAAATACTTAGGAGTGAGAAAGTTGAAAAAAGACGTAGATTGTGTTTGGCCTGTCTTCTCCCCACTGTAGGGGGTTGCCACTCAGCTGGAGGCCTGCTGGTTCATGTGGGCCAGCCCTCGATACCTCAGTGACCAAACTAAATACAACCCTCACTAGGGCTTCTTGTACTTGGCACGACCCAGGGGTAGACCTGGGCTACCAAACAAAACCTTGTGTTCTTAGAGCTTGGTAACAAGAGCTTTGACAGTTTCCTCAAAGAATTGTATTCTGCAGCATTACCATTTTTATTTTCATCTACCTGCAGCCATTACTACATTGACCTCTGGAAATGTCACATCAGCTGTTCTTGAGACAAAATACCATTTGCTATTTTTTTTTTTTTTTCTCTAGGCCCTGTCCCTTTGATGTTAAGTGGTGGAGTTGGTGGGATTTGCCTCTGGCTTGCTGTATACCCAGTAGATTGTATTAAATCCAGAATTCAAGTTCTTTCCATGTCTGGAAAACAGGCAGGATTTATCAGAACCTTTATAAATGTTGTGAAAAATGAAGGTGAGTAAATACCTGTTTTTCAAGCATCCATATACATCTTAAAATCTGAGATATGGGCCAGGCGCGGGGTGGCTCATGCCTGTAATCCCAGCACTTTGGGAGGCCGAGGTGGGCAGATCACGAGGTCAGGAGATTGAGACCATCCTGGCTAACACGGGGAAACCCCGTCTCTACTAAAATACAAAAGATTAGCCGGGCGTGGTAGTGGGCACCTGTAATCCCAGCTACTGGGGAGGCTGAGGCAGGAGAATGGCGTGAACCTGGGAGGCAGAACTTGCAGTGAGCCGAGATCGCACCACTGCACTCCAGCCTGGGCGACAGAGCAAGACTCCGTCTCAAAAAAAAAAAAAATCTGAGATATGAACTTCTCTGTTTTGATTGTAAAAGAAAGAGGACAGTAACACAGAAACTTTCTGTCCCAAATAGAGCACAGATACCTTGTCTATTACTCATAGTAATCCTCCGTTACATCTGTATGACAGGTAAAGTTTTACAAAGTATTTACACCTTCCTCCCTTATCTAATTCAATCTTCATAACCACCCTGGGCAGCACTAATACTATAAACAGTCTCCGGCTTCAAGGTTGGTGCTCTTGCCACTGCCCAGGTGAAGCTGCAGAGCTGCTGCCACCTCTGTCTCCATAGTTGCCTCCGTCTGGCCATCTCAGGCCTCAGCTCTGCCGTATCCATGTACTAAGCGTGAACCAAGCATGGAATTGGGGTATGTTACCTGAGCATCAGTCAGTTTTGCCAGGAGACCTGATACTTGGCCTTGTTTCTGTTAGTCTATTTAGGGAAAGCGGGGAATGCATCCTTCCATGACTTGTTGGTTTCTAGCACTGCTGTCTGGGTTTGCATGTGTAAATATACCTGTGCTATGCAGCTGCGTGGGTGTCCCCAAAGGAGGGATTGTTGCAGTCTTTGATCGCCCTTTTATTTGCTAGGAATAACGGCCTTATATTCTGGACTGAAACCTACTATGATTCGAGCATTCCCTGCCAATGGAGCACTCTTTTTGGCCTACGAATATAGCAGGAAGTTGATGATGAACCAGTGGGAAGCATACTGAAGTGTCTTGGTGGGCCTGAGCCAAGCACAGGTGTTTGAGGACTACAGTTCATCTCAGGGTTTCTTGGAGTACAAGACCAGTGTGAAGTTATTCTGATTTCTTGGGAATTTTGCTTTTTGTCTTCCCTTCTACCCTACATCTTAAACTTTATGGAAGAACCTGTATTTTGCATCATATCGTTTCTGCCCATATTCGTACTGAAATAGAAAAGTCACCGCACTTGCTCTTGGTAAAATATAGAGTGGTCAGTAGCCTTATGCGCCTAATTCAAAAGGCGGAATATAGTTCCTACAGCCTCCACTTATACATGCAATTTGGACAGTTATGTGTTGAGGGAAATACAGTTTGGTTCCATGTTTATTTCAAATATCAGAAAAACCCAGAGGTGATCATTTCTCATGAAGATGCTTATAAATGGTTGCTTAACTCATTCTAGATGTAGGGTCTGCTTAATGGATGTACTTTTCTAAGTGGTTGATTATTATTTTTTTGATATGGAGTCTCGCTCTGTCACCCAGGCTGGAGCGCAGTGGCATGATCTCAGCTCACTGCAACCTCTGCCTCCTGGGTTCAAGCAATTATCTCACCTCAGCCTCCCAAGTAGCTGGGATTACAGGTGTGTACCACCATGCCCAGCTAATTTTTTTTTGGTATCTTTTGTAGAGATGAGGTTTCACCATGTTGTCCAGGCTGGTCTCGAAGTCTTTACCTCAAGTGATTTGCCCACCTCAGCCTCCCAAAGTGCTAGGATTACTGGTATGAGCCACCATGCCTAGCCAGTGGTTGAATTTTTAAAAAACTGTTCATGGGGTACTTGAAAACTAAAATATTCTTCTAGATTTGTAAGACAGTATACCTGCATACTGGTGTGGCTTCCACACTTGAGTAAAAGCTTCAGAGTAGGCATCCTAGATTTCCCCAAGATGCTCTACTCTTAAAATAGTGCCATTCATTTTCTTGGTGGGATCATATTCCACACTGACTATATTGCTAGGGGTGGCCCAGAGGGTCAGGCCTTTGGGAAATAGCACGGCCTTTACCAGCTTCCCTTCTCTCCCGAAGAACTTCCCCTCTTGGGCTTTAGATTGAGGAAGGGGCTGAGTGGTGGGCAGTGCTGCTGTGCTTTGATGAAGACCCATGTGGCTGGCAATAGCTCTTACCTTTTGTCTCTGGGTCCTGGCCTGGGTAGGATTCCTGGGTGTTCTGTTGGCTCATTTGGGGCCATCAGTCCACTTTGGACCACTCACTGTCTGCTCTGCCTCCACCAATCAGAAACCCTTCCAAGGAACAGTGAGAGCCAAAGCCAAGAGAAGGCTCCTTCCCTGTTTGGTGATTGTGTGACTGTGGGTGAAGAAAGAACTCAGTGCTTGTACTCCATAGTGAGTAATGTCAGGGCTGACCCATCCTGAAGCCTATCTTGCCATGCTTTTACAGCGTTGGAGGCTTCTCCATTTGGTACTGGCAGTCAGTAAGTCTTAATGATGACTGTATATGGGATATGAGTTTACAAAGCAATGCAACATAAGCAATTGTAGGCCAGGCGTGGTGGCTCACGCCTATAATCCCAGCACTTTGGGAGGCTGAGGGGGTGGATCACAAGGTCAGGAGTTCGAGAACAGCCTGACCAACATGGCAAAACCCCATCTCTACTAAAAATACAAAAATTGGCCGGGTGCGGTGGCTCAAGCCTGTAATCCCAGCACTTTGGGAGGCCGAGACAGGCGGATCACGAGGTCAGGAGATCAAGACCATCCTGGCTAACATGGTGAAACCCCGTCTCTACTAAAAAATACAAAAAACTAGCCGGGCGAGGTGGCGGGCGCCTGTAGTCCCAGCTACTCGGGAGGCTGAGGCAGGA
>NW_016814423.1:2666763-2676526 GCF_001698545.2 Rhinopithecus bieti | reverse complement strand
AAAAAAAAAAAAAAATACAAAAATTAGCCGGGCGTGGTGGCGTGCACCTGTAATCCCAGCTACTCAGGAGACTGAGGCAGGAGAATCACTTGAACCGGGGAGGCGGAGGTTGCAGTGAACTGAGATTGTACCACTGCACTCCAGCCTGGGTGACACAGCGAGACTTTGTCTCAAAAAAAAAAAAAAGAAAAGAAAAGCAATTGTACTTAACCATGCCATATATATGTGTTCACTGACCACAAATGCACTGACCAACCAACCAAACTCCACACTTCATCTGATCCCCCATAGACTTGGGGATGGACAGCTGTTCTTTGGCCATATGGGATAAGAGGGTCATTCTTGTCACTACTAAAGTTAACCTCACCATTTTGTGCTGCTCCAAGACCAGCAGGGTATCTTCCAATAAAGTGTTCCTAAGCAGCCTGTATACTGAGTGCAAGCAGGCTAACAATTTGAATAAGAGTCCATACCATGTATGTGTTTCTGTCAGCAGAATGTACATGTTGTACAAAACCTCCAGGTTCCTTAAGCTTTTTGCTGTCCATGAATCCTCTGTGGCAACTGTAGTCATAGAGCCAGAAGCCAGAGGGTCAGGTATATGAGGGACTGACAAACAGCAGGGGACATCTGGGGAGGAGATCCCTGTCATGTCTCTTGTGCCACAGGGCTGTTATGGCTGGTCTTCCATTTGCTTTTTCTTTCTTTAAGTGAAAACCATTTTTCTACTTTGCTCTTCTCTCCGTACTTAAATGGTCAGTAGCTACTGAGTGGTGCTTTATCTGAATAGGCCTGGATTGAAGCAAAATATAAATGGGACTGGCTTTCCACAGGAAGTAAACTGCTTCAGAGCCCACAGTCCCCTGCTCAGTGCCCAGAAACAAGTCAGTCATCCCTGTTGGCAGTAAATCTTCCCACAGGCCATCCATTAGAGATTTAACTATATATCTTCAATAGAAAGAGTCTGAGGCAAGTGGGAGTGAGGAATGGAAGCTTAGGTCGGGAGAATGTTTTTTCATTCTGTTTGCTTAATTCAGAGTCCAGTTTGTGCTATTTCATATCTGTACTCCAGGCAGAAATATAACTTGAAAATACTGTGTCTAAAGAAATTTCAGTGTTCTATCATTAAATTATTTACTTAATATTTGAGTCTGATGAATTTCATTGAAGTTCTTTACATCCATGTTTGGAACCTACTGTCAGGAATGTTAAAGAGTGATGTGTAGTAGTGTTTCAAGGCAGCGGTTTTATTGCAACAAGCATTGTATTCAGTCAGCAAGACACCTGATGTAATTTCACTATAGGTGACAAAATTATTTCTATGCACTGAAGTTATGGAACTTGGCTCACTAGAATTACTTTCTCCCTCCACCTGTTTTTATCCCTCTATTTTAAAAAATAGTTAAACTGTCTCCTCTTAAGTTTTGGATGATTCGATTCCAAGTTACTAAATTCTACTTAAGAAAACACATATCTGAAGTGCCAAGATGGCTGACTAGAAGCAGCTCGTGTGTGCAGCTCTCACAAGAGGAGACAGAGTGGTGAGTGAACACGAGCTCTTCAGATTGATCAGCCAGCAGGCTGTGTTGGGATTCATCAAGGAAGCAATGGTGAGTCACAGAGAGCAGAGGGGAGTAAGGCAGGACAGCCGCCCACCTGGGATTGGTGCAGAGCAAGGGGAGGCTCCCTACAGCAGGGAAAGGGTGAGTGAGTGAAGGCTCCTGGGGACACACACTTCTGCCATAGACGTTTGCAATCCCCGGGCACAGGAGATCATCCATGACTCCATTTGCCCTCCCCCCCGCCACACACACACCCTGGGGCTCTAGACTGACACAGAGAGCTGCTTGGGGTCTGGGCAGAGCCACTGCTTAAGCCAATGTGGATCCCTGAGCGGCTATGGCCCCAGCTGCCATAGTCCGGCCAAGGTAGGCCAGGCTCTCTCATGTGCCCCTAGGATAGGGGCCATCTCCATGGTGCTGAGGAGTGGACAGACTGCAGGCCTCACCTCCGCTGCACCTTGCCAGGCAAGGCCCACTGGCCTGGGCCTCCATCGCAGCCATCCTACCCCCTGCCTGTACACTCCAGCTGGTCACAGCCCTCATTTCTCTGGGATGGAGCTCCCAGAAGTAACCAACAGACCCTCTGCCCTGCCGTGGCCTGTGCCCCTGCTGTCCTCAGGCTGGAGAGGGAGCAAAAAGCCCAACAGCTGCCATGGGCCTCCAGCCTGCCACAGCTGGCATATGGAAAGGCAACCCAGACCGTTTTCCACATGAGTCTCTGGTCCTGCTGCTACTCACTGGGCAGGATGCCTCCTGGCTTGGGCCCCCAGCACAGCTCCTGCCTGATCACCAGTTGGTGGTGGCTCTGTGTTTCTCTGGGATGGAGCTTCCAGAGACAACTGACAGGCCTCTGCAGTTGCTGCCACCACAGTACCCACTCTTGCTTCCCTCAGGCTAGGGAGGGAACAAAGAGCCTGACTACTTTCTCAGCATCCTACAGAGAGGAGGCCAGACTGTCTTCTAGGTCAGGTTGCCTGACCTCCCTGCTCTTCAGGCAGGGCCCCCAGCTTGGGCCCAGCCGCGCAGCTGCCCCAACCCTGGCTGATAACAATTGGCTGTGGTTTTGCGTTTGTCTGGGGTAGAGTCCCCAGAGGCAACTGATAGGCCCTCTGCCATTGCCACTGCCCGGGTCTACACTCCTGTTGTCCCTAAGCTGAGGAGGGAACAAAAAGCCTGAGCTTGCCCTGGGGCTGCAGTGTGGCAGCTTGGGAGTGCCAAGGCGAGATCTGTAGCAGGCACTAGAGCAGGAGAGGAGCCCACACTCTCAAGAGTACTGAGAGGGCTGTTACATGAACCTCTGGGCTACCACAGCAGTGGGTGTGCCTCCCTATGCAGGGCCAGCTGGCTGGAAAAGGGGTGGCCTATTTCCCTACCTCAGCCTCTGCCTGAGGGAGCACACCTGACAAAAGAAACGTGGGCACAGTGCCATTGGTTGGAAGGGGCTCCCCCAGGGCCCAGGAGCAGACCTGATGAGGTGGTCACCTCTCTTCCCACTGTACCGCAGAGGACAGCCAGAAACACCAGGAAATACAGAGGAGCCAAGTGGCTAAGATTTATCTACCGACCATTACTCCTAAGTGCCATCTATGGAATTCAGCCCAGACTACAAAAATAGTTTGCTAATATACCTTCCTGTAAAACCAAGGTAAGAATTCAAGCACAAATAAAGACCCTGCACAGAGTCTTGGCCCTCAGAAAACACGAAGAAATGCAGCCAACTGACTATGCTCAACTTACACCACAGTTAAAAGAATACCAACCCTCTCAGATGAGAAAGAATCAGCACAAGAACTCTGGCAATTCAGAGAGCCAGAGTGTCCCCTTACCTCGAAATGAGTCCACTAGCTCCCTAGCAATGGTTCTTAACCAGTTGGAAATGGCTGAAATGACAGATGTAGAATACAGAATCTGGATGCCAAGGAAGCTCATCAAGATTCAGAAGAAAGCTGAAAATGAATCCAAGGTTTCCAGTAAAGTGATCCAAGAGCTGAAAGATGAAATAGCCATTTTAAGAAAGAACCAAACTGAACTTCCATAGCTGAGATATTCACTGTAAGAATTTTATAATACAATTGGAAGTATTAACAGCAGAACAGACCAAGCTGAGGAAAGAATCTCAGAGCTCTTCTAACCAACTCAGACAAAAATAAAAAAAGAATTTAAAAAAATGAGCAAAACTTCTGAGAAATATTGGATTATGTAAAGAGAGCAAGTCTATGACTCATTGGCATTCCTGAGAGAAAAGGAGAGAGAATAACCACTTGGAAAATATATTTGAGGATACAGTTTATGTCACTTTCCCTAATCTTGTTAGAAAGGCTGACATGCAAATCCAAGAAATACGGAGAACCCATGCTAAATACTATATAAGATGGTCATCCTCAAGGCACATAGTCATCAGATTCACCAAGGTCAATGGAAAAGGAAAAAATCTTAAAGGAAGCAGAAGAGAAGGGCCAGATTATGTACATGGGGAAGCCCATCAGGCTAGCAGCAGACTTTTCGGCAGAAACCTTACAAGCCAAGAGAGATTGGGGACCTACTTTCAGTGTCCTTAAAGAAAATAAATTCCAATTAAGAATTTCATATCCCACCAAAAAGCTTCATGAGTGATGGAGAAATAAAATGCTCAGAGAAACAAGCACTTAAGGAATTCATTTCAACTAGACCAGCCTTATAAGAGATCCTTTAGAAAGTGCTAAACGTGAAACTGGAAGAACCTGCTACCGCAAAACACGTTTAAGCATATAGCTCATAGGCAATACAGAACAACCACACAAACAAGTCCATACAACAGCCAGCTAACAACATGACGACAGGATGAAAATCTCACATATCAGTACTAACCCTGATGTAAATGGGCTAAACTCCTCACTTAAAAGGCAAAAAGTGACAGTCTGGATCAAAAGACAAGACTCAATCATCTGCTGTCTTCAAGAAACGCTCCTCACTCCTAATGACATCCACAGGCTGAAAGTAAAGGGATGAAGAAAGTTCTGTCATGCAAATAGAAAACAAAAAAGAGCAGGAGTCGCTATTCTTATGTTAGATAAAACATGTTTTTAACCAATACAAAGGACAAAGAAGGGCATTATAGAATGTTAAAGGGCAAAATCCAACCAGAAGACCTAGCCTAAATATGTACACACCCAATACTGGAGCACCCAAATTCATAAAACAAGTTTTTCTTGGCCTACAAAAAGATTAAGACAACCACACAATAATAGCAGGAGACTTCAACACCCCACTGACAGCAATAGACAGATCACTGAAGTAGAAAACTAACTCTGTGCTTAAACTTGACAGTTGACCAATTGGACCTGATAGACATCTACAGAACACTTTACCCAATAAACACAGAAGATACATTCTCATGTGCTCACAGAACATAATGTAAGATCAACCACATGCTTGGCCATAAAGCAAGCCTCATTAAATTCAAAAAGTTTGAAATCACACCAGGCACACACTCTGACCACAGTGCAACAAAAATAGAAATCAGTATCAAGAAGATCTTGCAAAAATACATAAATACATAGAAATTAAATAACTTGCTCCTGAATCACTCCTGGGGTGAACATTTAAATTAAGGCAGAAATAAAAAAATTCTTTCAAATTAATGAAAATAGGGACAAAACATATCAAAATCTCTGGGATGCAGCTAAAGCAATGTTAACAGGAAAGTTTACAGCACTAAAGGCCTTTGCCAAGAAGTTAGAAATATCTGAAATTAATATTCCTACTTTGCACGTAAGGGAACTAGAAAAAAAAAGAATAAATGAACCCCAAAGCTGGCAGAAGAGAAACAACTATAATTAGAGAAGCATGAAATGAAGTGTTTTTTGAGGTGCTGTGTTTTTTTTTTTTTTTGAGAATAGATGCAAAAATCCACACAAAAGATCAATTAAACCAATAATTAGATTATTTTTAAAAAAACAAGATTGATAGGTTGATAGCTAAACAAAGAAAGAACCAAATAAGTACAATCAGAAATGACAAAGATGACATTACAACCAATCCCACAGAAATACAAAAGATCCTCAGAGAATACTATAAACAACTCCATGCAAACAAATTATGTCATCTAGAGGAAATGGATAGGCCAGGCACGGTGGCTCACGCCTGTAATCCCAGCACTTTGGGAGGCCAAGGCGGGTGGATCACGAGGTCAGGTGAGCGAGACCATCCTGTTCATCAGGGTTTCACTATGTTGGCCAGGCTGGTCTTGAACCCTGTCTCTACTAAAAATACAAAAAATTAGCCGGGTGTGGTGGCAGGCACCTGTAATATCAGTTACTCTGGAGGCTGAGGCAGGAGAATCACTTGAACCTGGGAGGCAGAGGTTGCAGTGAGCCAAGATTGTGCCACTGCACTCCAGCCTGGGCGACAGTGCGAGACACTGTCTCAAAAAAAAAAAAAAGGGATAAATTCCTGGAAACATAAAATCTCCCAAGATTGAATCAGAAAGAGATTGAAATCTTGAATAGACAAATATCGAGTTCTGAAATCAAATCATTAATTAAAAAATCTACCAACAAAGAAAAGCCCAGATGGAGCCACAGCTGAATTCTACCAGATGTAGAAATAACTGGTACTGGTTCCAGTGAAACTGTTCCAAAGAATTGAGAATGAGGGGCTCCTCCCTAACTCACTCTATGAAGCCAGTATCAGCCTAATACCAAAATCTGGCAAAGACACACACACACAGAAATAAAACTTCAGGCCAATTACTCTGATGAACACAGACACAAAAATTCTTAATACTAGGAAACAGAATCCAGCAGCACATCAGTAAGTTAATACACCACAATCAAGAAGGCTTCAGTCCAGGGATGCAAGGCTGGTTCAACATATGCAAATAGGCTGGGCACGGTGGCTCAGACCTGTAATCCAAGCACTCTGGGAGGCCGAGGCGGGCAGATCATGAGGTCAGGAGATCGAGACCATCCTGGCTAACACAGTGAAACCCCATCTCTACCAAACATACAAAAAAAAAAAATTAGCCAGGCGTGGTGGCGGGCACTTGTAGTCCCAGCTACTCGGGAGGCTGAGGCAGGAGAATGGCGTGGACCCAGGAGGCGGAGCTTGCAGTGAGCCGAGATCGCACCACTGCACTCCAGCCTGGGTAACAGAGTGAGACTCGGTGTCAAAAAAAAAAAAAAACATGCAAATAAGTGTGATTCACCACATAAACAGGACTAAAAGCCAAAACCATATGATCATCTCAATAGATGCGGAAACAGCTTTTGATAAAATCCAATATCCCTTCACATTAAAAACCTCAACAGATTAGGTATCAAAGGAACATACCTCAAAATAGTAAGAGCCATCTGTGACAAAGCCACAGTCACCAACCTACTGAATGAGCAAAAGCTGGAACCAGTCCCCATGGGAAATGAAACAAGACAATGATGCCCACTCTCACCACTCCTATTCAACGTAGTACTGGAAGTCCTACCCAGAGCACTCGGTCAGGAGAAAGAAAGAAAGGCATCCAAATAGCAAAAAGAAAAAGTCAAACTATCTCTCTTTGCTGATGATGTTATTCTATATTCAGAAAACCCTGAAGACTGCCAAAAGGCTGCTAGAACTGATAAACAACTTTCGCAAAGTTTCAGGATAAAAAAATCAATGTACAAAAATCAACAGCATTTCTATACACCAATAATGTCCAGGCTGAGAGTCAAATCAAGAACAGAATCCCATTTACAGTAGCCACAAAGAAAACGAAATACCTAGGAATACAGCTAACAAACGATGTGAAAGATCTCTACAAGAACCACAAAACACTGCTGAAAGAAATCAGAGATAACAGTTAAATGGAAAAACATTCCATGCTTATGGACTGGAAGAATCAGTATCACTCAAATGGCCATACTGCCCAAAGCAGTTTACAGATTCAGTGCCATTTCTAGCAAACTACCAATGTCATTCTTCACAGAATCAGAAAAATGTATTCTAAAATTCATATGAAAGCAAAAGAGAGCCTGAATAGCCAAAGCAAATCTGAGCAAAAAGGGCAAAGCCAGAGGCTTCAGACTATAACGCTATAGTAGCCCAAACAGCATGGTACTGGTACAAAAGCAGACACAGACCAATGTAACAGAATAGAAAACCCAGAATCAAGCCTTACACTTACAACCATCTGATCTTTGACAAGGTTGACAAAAACAAGCAATGGGGGAAGGACTCCCTGTCAATAAATGGTGCTGGGGTAACTGGCTAGCTATATGCAGAATAATGATACTGGACCCATACCTTTCATCATATACAGAAATAAACTGGAGATAGATTAAAGATTTAAATGTAAGACCTCAAATGATAAAAATTCTAGAAGAAAATCTCAGAAATACCCTTCTTGACATTGGCCTTGGCAAAGAATTTTTAACTAAGTCCCCAAAAGCAATTGCAATAAAAACAAAGATTGACAAGTGGGACCTAATAATACTAAAGATTTTCTGCACAGCAAGATAAATGATTGACAGAGTAAACAGACAACCTACAGAACAGGAGAAAACATTTGCAAACTATGCATCCAACAAAGGTCTAATATCCATATAAGGAACTTACAGAAAAGAAACCAAGTAACTCCATTACAAAATGGGTAAAGAACATGAACACATACTTCCCAAAAGAAGACATACAAGTGACCAATGAACATATGAAAAAAATGCTTCACGTCACTAATCGTCAGAGAAGTGCAAATCAAAACCACAATGAGATACCCTCTCACACTAGTCAGAATGGCTATTAATAAAAGTCAAAAACAACAGATGCTGGCGAGGCTGCAGAGAAAAGGGAGTGTTTATGCACTGTTGGTGGGCATGTAAATTAGTTCAGCCACTGTGGAAAGCAGTCTGGAGACTTCTCAAAGAACTTAACAGAGCTACCATTTGACCCAGTAATCCCATTATTGGGTATATACCCAATGGAAAAAAGATCATTCTACCGAAAGACACGGCCACTGATATGTTCATTGCTGTGCTATTTACAATAGCAAAGATATGGAAGCTGTGCAGTTCACAATAGCAAAGATACGGAATCAACCTACGTGCCCATCAGTGGTGGACTGGATAAAGAAAATGTGGTACATATACACGATGGAATTCTACGCAGCCACAAAAATGAGCGAAATCATGTCTTTTGCAGCAGCATAGCTGGAGCTGGAGGCCATTACCCTAAGCAAATCAATAAAGGGACAGAAAACCACATAACACATGTTCTCACTTATAAGAGCTAAACAACAGGTACTCTTGGACATAAATATGGGAACAATAGACACTGTGGACTACTAGAGGGGGATGGAGAGGAGTGCAGGTTGAAAAACTACCTACTGGGTACTATGCTTACTACCAGGGTACGATATACTGATGTGACAAACTTGCACACATACCCCCATGTTTAAAATTAAAGTCTTAAAACATGAGTATCATTCTGATATAAGTTTCTTGAGTTGTTCAAAAATAATCATTCATTTTGCATTCTAAGAAAGCAATACCCAAAGAGGTCTTAAACGTTTAAGTTTTCTTTGAATAAGCAAAAGCAGAATAGTGTTAACAACTCATGATTTCCAGAAATTTTGGTGGGTCTTGGAGATTTTGGGAAGAGAAACCTTAATGGTTATCTCCTTATTTCAAAAAGTGAAATTCTTAAAATAAAAAAGGGGATTTCCTTTCCTCCTGTATTGGTAGTATTGAAAAAGACAGATCTTACTCTTCCCTGAGCCAGCTAAGTATTTTCCTGCCTATTCATCTAAACCCAGGACATAATCTGCCCTCTGTAGATTACTGCTGTGTGAATTTTAAATGAAATAGTCCTATATTGTGCCTACACATGTTTCTGTAATATGAATGGCAGGGTATAATATTAATATTAATAACATGAAGGGAATTTGAAAGCATGTTATATGATCTTTTTTTTTTTTTTTTTTCCTCAAAGGGGGAACCAGATTAGCGGGAATAAGAACATAAGCCTTTAGCTGGGCTGCTGCACTGGCAATTGGAACCTTTTTTGGAATATTTAGAGGAGAAAAAATCACCTGCAGCTAGGCTGCTCACCAGCCTCGTGGGGCTCTTGGCTCCTGGCAGGTTGCTGCCTTCCATGCCCACCATGGCTCGGGGCCCTACTCATCTGTGCCACTCTGGTACCTGCAGCCCTTATATAAAGTATTCTATTTCCACTAAAAAATAAAAAAGCTCCTA
>NW_016814423.1:2642106-2663941 GCF_001698545.2 Rhinopithecus bieti | reverse complement strand
TTAGAAGAAAAGCTTATTGTTTGTATACATCCAAGAAAAAAATTGTAAAAAATTTCCATCAAATCCAAAGTTCACTCTATCAAAATCCATTAAATGTATATACATTACAGGTGTGTAGACCACAGGTTTAATTTACTGTTGCCTTGCTGGACTTAAGGAGTTATTAGATCCAGTCCACATCTGAAGAAAAGATTAGGACTGGGTGTACCAATAACTATCAATTCATGCCGCATATAATCATAGCCACTTCTTCAACTCTCAACTAAATCATTTAAAAAATATTTTCTCCTTTTGTATTGAAGAGTATGGTTGATTAGAAAAAATCTCAATTTTTCATCACCACAGAACAAATGCTACTTATAGTGGATAACTTCTAGACTGAAAAATGAGTTTCCAAATATATGGCAGAAGGTTTTTTTGGAACAATAATCTCCAATTCCAATTAATAATTTTTCAGAAAGTTTTCCCAATTCAGTTATTAGAAAGCCACATTTAAATGGGAGGTTATTACTTAATGATATTTTTTAGCTGTAGTCCTTAATACTTATTGTGTCTTATAACTTCTCCTAGATATAAGTGTGTCAGTCAGCTTTTCAGCTAGCTGAAGCCTCCCTAGGTCCTGCCTTACTAGCACAAAATTTGGTGATGATTTGTCATTGGTAAATCAGCACCTGCTGAGGACCTGACATACTGAAAGTACTGAGCAGACTCATATCGAACTTCTCTGGGAAGAATTTGCTATCACACTTAAGATCTGGTTATAATATTTTTGAACTCATAACACAGTCCTATGGCATGGACCTTGAGAATACTGCAACAGTGGATCTCAAGAACCACTGTATTTTTAAAATAACCAAATTAAGAGGAGTAAGGCAATGGTCAATGGTGGCTTGAGGAGTTTTTGCTTTCTATAAAGTTCGTGACAACCAGGAAAAGACTTGCCATTACACCTTATACATAGACATTGAAGATTAGGCTGTTTCTATAGGTTTATATTATATCCATATCTGTTATTTTGTATAAAAGATGTGTTAAACCAGAAAAAAAAGAACAGTTGTCACAGTATTTAGGAAGATCCTAAAAGAAAAAAATATATATTTTCAAAGTAAAACTGATACCAAGAACTAATCATTCCAAAGAAATTAAATTTCATTCCTTTATATATTTATCAAAGAATTACAACCATTAAATACATAGCACTCTGCAGTCTATAACAATAAACTCAAGACACAAAGGAGGAGGCTTAAGAAAATGCTATTGCATTCTCTTGCTGTTTCTATCAAAATTTTCAATGCTAGATATTTAATTTAATATTAAATTAAAATGTAAATGCTGATATTTGAATCTGGTTTAGATAGTGCTAAACAGAATCTACTAAGGACCTATGCCTAAGGACCCAAGTATATTGTAGTGAATTCTTACACGTTTTTTGTTGCCTCAGCATCCCTTTTAAATATAAGTTGGACTTTCTGATATCAGAAGCAGGGTTCAGTCACCCTCAGCAGTTTCCAGTTCGCCTCCTCCCAGTTTCTCAATGTGACTGATCCTGTTATCTACTTTATTCAACCTTCTCCTGGGGACTACTTCATTATGGGACAGCTAGATATAACCTACTGTGGGGTCACCCCACAGACCCCCATACTCCACATGAACCACGTGGATATAACAGTGACCACCTCTCAGTTACAGCAGAGACTCATGGCTGCTTGCATTAAACCAAATTGCACCTCCCTGTAGGAAACCTGCTTAGATAGCACCTTACATCCCAATAAAGAATTCCACTCCCAGGTCCCTCCCTCTCTCTCGCTATTGATCCCCGTCAAGCACAGGTCTCCTGGATGGCTCTCCCTTCCAGTTAGCCCTGCGAAGTGTGCTACCCTCTTCTCTCTGGAATAAAAAAAACTGCGTCAGTTATTTGATGTGTTGTATTGTGCTGCCTTCTCTGTGTTTCCCCCAACGGAGTCAGCCAAACCTAACTCTCTTTCCAGTCAGTGCTCCGAGCTACTTGGGAGGCTGAAGTGGGAGGACTGCTTGAGTCCAGGAGGTTGAAGCTGCAGTTAGCTATGATCACGCCACTGCACTCCAGCCTAGGTGACAGAGTGAGACCCTGTCTCAATTTTTTTTTTTTTTTTTTTTTTTTGAGACAGGGTCTCACTCTTGTTGCCCAGACTGGAGTGCAGTGGTGCAATCTCAGCTCACTGCAACCTCCGCCTCCCAGGTACAAGCGATTCTCCTGCCTCCACCTCCCGAGTAGCTGGGATTACAGGCATGTGCCACCATGCCCAGCTACTTTTGTATTTTTAGTAGAGACAGGGTTTCTCCATGTTGGTCAGGCTGGTCTTGAACCCCCGACCTCATGTGATCTGCCCGCCTCGGCCTCCCAAAGTGCTGGGATTACAGGCATAATTAATTTTTTAATTTAAAAAAAGATGCAAAACAAAATGTAATCATTGCTATGCAGTAAAACATAACTGGTTTTTTTTAGCATCTTCGCTTTTTTGTGTGTGTGTTTATTTTGTATTTTTTGTATTTGATAATTAATATATGTAAATTTAGACAAATTTAGAAAATTTACAATTTAGAAAAAACAAATGAACAAACATTATTCAAATTACATATGTTCTTTTAAAAAAATTTATTATAAATCTGATTTATTGTTTTTCTCCCCCTCCCTCTGTGGGATGACATCTGTCATCTCCCTTGTTGGGAACCGTAGTAAAGCAAATCTTAAATAAAATCATTCAAAAGACCAGACAAGAACAATGGCAGAGGCTGTTTCTTGATTACTCACCAAAGAGAAAAATTGCACTTTCACATCATCATACAGAGGTGGGTAGTTGAATACATCAATTATTGCTCTAGTTCAGTGTCATGAAATACCTGTCAATGAACACATGGAATTTAGAACTATAAACCTAACTAACAATAACAGTGAAGTTCCTTTTCACTTATTATGACTTCCAATATTTATCAAGTACTTTTGGTCTCACGGCCCAATCACCACATGTATAAATAATTATTAATAATATTTTCTAGTTGTAATACTGTTATGTGTGTGTGTGTGTGTTTGAGATGGAGTCTTACTGTCACCCAGGCTGAAGTGCAGGGGCGTGATCTCGGCTCACTGCAACCTCTGCCTCCCAGGTTTGAGTGATTCCTATGCCTCAGCCTCCTGAGTAGCTGGGGCTATAGGCAGATGCCACCACACCCAGCTAATTTTTGTATTTTTAGTAGACATGGGGTTTCACTATATTGGCCAGGCTGATCTCGAACTCCTGGCCTCAAATGATTTGCCCACCTAGGCCTCCCAAAGTGCTGGGATTACAGGCGTGAGCCACTGCACTGGGCCTGTTGTTCACATTTTTTAAATGCCAACACGTTTGAGGGTTATCATGAGGCACTTTTTTTTTTTGAGACAGTGTCTCGCTCTATCACTATGCTGAGTGCAATGGTGGGATCTCGTCTCACTGCAACCTCCACCTCCTGGGTTCAAGTGATTCTCCTGCCTCCACTTCCCGAGTAGCTGGGACTACAGGCTTGCACCACCATGCCCAACTAATTTTTGTATTTTTAGTAGAGACCATGTTTCACCATGTTGGCCAGGATGGTCTCGATGTCTTGACCTTGTGAAGTGCCCATCTCGGCCTCCCAAAGTGCTGGGATTAGAGGCATGAGCCACCATGCTTGGCCATGAGGCACTTTTAAAAAGTGCCTCACTTTTTAAAAATATTGAATTTTCTGTTAGACTTTAATCAATTAAATATTATAATGTGTGTCATTTGATGTTCATGCCTTAGGGCCTCTTTTGAGAATACATTAAGAAGCTCAATTTTAAAGCTAGCATTGACATTCAAAAAGCAATGTGTAACTCACCAAGGTTTTTTATTTTGTAAATTTAAAAAATAACAACAGGGGCCTGTAACTCTGGGGCGGTGCGCCCACCCGTCCCTACCGAGGGAGGGGGAGAGCGGGGTCCCCCTGCTCATCATGTTTTATCAGAACTCTTGTGTTTGTCAATGGGATCTTTGGACTTGACCGTTGCAGGTTGGTGGATGAAGTGACCAAAGATAGGTCAAGTTTTGGAATGAATGACTTTGAAGCTATACTATTTCTTTGACTCACTCTCCTATAAATAATGGCACCCACAATAAGAAAGGTCTAGGTCCTGTGAAAAACACAAAAGGAGGTACAGAGTCCGTAGGTTTCTTCAGGGAGCTGTACACATAAGAAACAATAGTAGAATGGTATATAACTCAATCTGTTTAATGAAGACTGGGTGTGCTGTTATGCACTATTGGGGGCTAGTTAACAGGAGGTGCAGAATGCAAAAATTTCACTGAGGAGGTAAAAATTGAACTGGACATGAAACAGTTTAGATAAAGGAAGAAGGGCTCTGAAAATAGAATCTAGTCCACACAGAGGGAAAAAGACCAGCAATAATGTGAAGTAGAAATTAGAAAAATAGGCCGGGCATGGTGGCTCACGTCTGTAATCCCAACACTTTAGGAGGCCAAGATGGGCAGATCACCTGAGGTCGGCAGTTCGAGATCAGCCTGACCAACATGGAGAAACCCTGTCTCTACTAAAAATACAAAAATGAGCTGGGCGTGGTGGCACATGCCTGTAATCCCAGCTACTTGGGAGGCTGAGGCAGGAGAATCACTTGAACCCAGGAGGTGGAGGTTGCAGTTAGCCGAGATTGCACCATTGCACTCCAGCCTGGGCAACAAGAGTGAAACTTCATCTCACAAAAAAAAAAAAAAAGAAAAAAGAAAAAAGAAAAGAAAAAAAGAAATCAGAAAAACAATAACAAAAAAGGTCAGGCAGTCTGGCTCATGCCTATAATCCTGGCACGTTGCGAGGCTGAGGTGGAAAGGCTGCTTGAGCCCAGGAGTTTGAGATCTTGCAACATAGCAAGATCCAGTCTCTACAAAAAATAAAAGAATTGGGGGATTGCTTGAGCTCAGGAGGTTGAGGCTGCAGTGAGCCATGATCACGCCACTGTACTACAGCCTGGGTGACAGAATGAGACCCTGACTCAAGAAAAGAAAAAGGAAAGGAAGAAAGGAAGGAAAGAAAGAAAGAACCAACTAACTAAGTAAATAAATTAGAGTTGTGTTCCAAGAGCCAGAGGATGACCTAGTTTATTTGGAATGAAGTCTGTTGGTCAAGCTACTGATGGAAAAAGCTCAGGTATTACATTAGGGCTATTACATCTTAAGAGCTCAGGAGTCAAAGAAATAAGAGTGAAGTTGTTGAAGAATATGGTGGGGCATTTCCTACGTGACAAAGATGCCTGATAATTATCACATATAACACTTATTTAGTGATTTATAGTATACAAAGAAACTTTATATTATCTAATTTAATTCCCATAACACTTGAGATATGATATTTATTTTACAGATAAGGATGTTGGGCCACAGGTGTGAACTGGCTCTGACCACGGGCACACAGTGTGTCTTCTGCTCTACGTACAACTTTTCACAATGAGAGAATATTCCAGGATGCATATTTGAGGATTCTATACATTGTATTATATAAGGAGAAAGAAAGGGTAAGGAGACCATTGTAGAAATCTAAGCATGAGCAAATGAGGTTCTGGACAGTTAGTGGCAGTGAGAACAGAAAGGAAGGAGAACACAGAAAAATTTCAAAGGCATAATCAGCAGGGATTGATAACTAACTGGATTTAGGGAGCCGAGGCAAAGAGAATCAAAGCACAAGGCCTGAGTGGGAGAATGCTGGTGCCATTTGCAGAAGCAGAGAAAGCTCACTGACAATTCAGGCTGGCTAATGCATTTGAGTTGGAGTGGAAACTGTTCATGTTGTAGCTCCTGCATCTACAACTCAGTGGGTTCTCATAAACATCTGACCAGTAAATGAACAAATAATAGTTTAAGTAAGGGGAATGCGTCATTCTTCAACCAAGAATAAAGCATTTGCTAAGAACAGAAAGCCAAGGGTCAGGCCTGGGTGAATGCCCTCGGTTGAGAGAGGCCAAAAAAAGAGCAGGAGAGAGGGGGCGATGCGGAGAGGGAAGGAATAAGATAACAGGAGAATCTGAGACGAAGGCCTGGGTAGGAAAAGTTTATGGTTATTAGACCCATGAAGGAAGCTTTCTTATTGTTTCAGAAAAGGTATATAGTTTTAGGCATTTCTTCATTGCAGCAAAACATTGACTACCAGGTCCTTTTTGCTTTGGATAAAGAGATTCCTCCCCAGTTCATTCACTCTTGCATTATTTCTCATAGGGTCATCCCACAGAACGTCTGACTTAGAATCACTTGGGACATTGCTAAGTCTGTAGATTCCTGGCCCCCATTCCAGATTTCCTGAATCATACTTTGGGGGTACAACCTACGAATGTAAATCTTTACAACCTCCTTGGTGGTTTTCATGTACACGAAAATTTTAGAATCAGTACTATATAATTAAAGATAAAATGAACAACAAGAGAATATGGCTGTAAAGACCAGATATGTAAATTAAAATCCTTAACACATTCCTGGGAACATGCTCAGCATTTATGGAAAAGTGAAAGGCAAAGCAACACTGAACAGAAATAAATTCTGGAAAGGACCCTGAAAAAACTGTTTTGAACAAACAGGTTAATTTATCTCTGGTTTGCAACCAAACCCAGTGACACCAAGTTGGATGGTTAACCAGAAAGCGTTATAGACTCTCTTTATGGTGAGTGATAGTTTAGGGAGGTGAACATTGCTGCTTTGACATTCAGCCGTAAAACAAACACCAGATTTTTTTCAATTCACATGCTTTCTCTTACCTAACAATTTCTTAAATAAGTACAGGAAAAGTACAACCTTTTTCTCTATTACTATTTTGACTTTTAGATCATATCCATCACCTGCTCCAACACCTAAATGAAATTAAAAAGTTAGGTTGGTTAGCACGAAGATCAAAATGTCTCACCAATTAACATCATGGATGAAAAAGAGAAAAAGTGATCCAAGCTAACAATGTATCAGTAGTTACTATTTGGTCTTGCATGGATTTTGTCCTTGAAAGACAAGGCTTCAAGCCCAGTTCTGTCTCCTAAAGCAGATTTTATAAGACTAGAGAGAAGAAAAAAAATTACATATAGTTCAGCTTTAAAGACTTAGAATCCCATCAATATATCTTTCCAGAAAAAATATCTAGGGAAGGTGGGCCGGAAACGGTGGCTCACACCACCATAATCCCAGTACTTTGGGAGGCCGAGGTGGATGGATTAGTTGAGGTCAGGAGTTCGAGACCAGCCTGATCAACATGGTGAAACCCCATCTCTACTAAAAATAACAAAAATTAGCTGGGCGTGGTGGCACGTGCCTGTAATCCCAGCTACTCAGGAGGCTGAGATAGGAGAATCACTTCAACCTAGGAGGCGGAGGTTGCAGTGGACCAAGACCACACTACTGCACTCCAGCCTGGGTGACAGAGCAAGACTCTGTCTCCAAAAAAAAAAAAAAAAAGAAAGGAAGGAAGGAAGGAGGAAGGAAGGTGACTTGCAACCTTTCTTGCTAATATGTTGCTTTCTTCAGACTTCTAATCATAATGATTCTTAATAATAAATACTGTAGTCTAAACTACTTTGGCCCTACTTTAAGTCTAGTTCCTGATGTAATCTCTATAAAAATATAGGATAGTTATATCCAAAACTTCCTGTGGTGTTCAGCATATATTTACAGAAAAAGGTTCTTTTGCCCTTTTTTTGAATTCAAATGACTCACTTCCTTTAGCATTTCCTCAAAGACTTGGTTTCTCAGCCAATTAACTTTTTATTGCTTTACTCTCAACTCTACATTTTAATTTAAATATGCACAAAATTAAAGGTAGAGAATTAAAACAAATATTTTAATAAACTAGTGTATTAATTATTCTTGATTGCTCATATTGTATGCTGTTTGTTTTCTTTTCATTTAATTTTGTTTTCACTAACACCATGCTATTAATTTGTCATTAGAAATCACAGTTTCTTGCCTCAGTTCCCTCTTTCCCAATCCAGGTGCAGAACTTCTTTCTATTGATGTCTACCAGAAATCAGTGAAATGTAGAACTAAATTCAGAGAGCTAAAAATACTAGGCTGTCTGTGTGGAAACCAGCATCCTGGCACCATGGCACCTATAATACCCAGCACTGGCACCACCTCAGGTCCACTAGCTGGCTGCTAGAAGAGGTTTGCTTTAGGGGTTCAGAAGCATCGCTTCCTCCCTGCTACCTCTCTGGCAGTGGGAGTGGTGAGACCCCACCCCTTCCGCACAGACACATCCTGCTTTTCCACCTCCCCTGAGTGTAAGCTGGGAGTGAGAGGGTTACAGATGGAGGAGAGAGGGGAAAGGGAGAGCCCAGGATGATAAGAAAAAAATATGCCTCTGAAAGAAGGTGAGAAAATGATATGGTATGGAGACACCTGCACAAGACAAGCTCTGAACTAGAGGTGGTTATGAGAAATAACTAGTCTTGAGGACACATGGGTCCTCCTCCTCCCTCATCAGAGGCTCACTCTGCCCTGAAAAGTCTACCCTGGGTTGAGACCAGAGGAGCAACGAGAACAGGAGAGATGGGAAGGGGATGAAGTCCCCCAAAAGAAAAAGTGAAGAGCATCTAAGGGCTGGCAATCAATGGACAATTGCAGGAGGAGGGGCATACGTAAGGAGGAGTTCACGTGTGAGGATATGTAAAAAGTCAGATATGAGTTAGGATCATCTGTATATGTAACTATGAGCAAAAGCCTCCCAGAGCAGGAACATTGGCCCTCCTGCCCAATTCTCCAATTATACATAAAGCACTTACCATGAATCGAATAAATAATGAATGCTTTTGTAAAAAGTATCCTTCTTGGAGGGAGATTCCAGTTGTAGATATGTTTCACTTGTGCAAAATATCCAACATATCTATTCTGAAAAGCAACAGAAGCCTCACTTGAAGTGGAGATGAAAAGTCTAAAGTCAGCATTCCTATATATATGTATATTTTATTTTGCATAAAGCTTTTTAAGGGAAGTAATTAAGGAAACATTTAATGGATGACATTATATAACTAGACATTTTGAGGGATGCTGCCTCACAACTAATACCTTGGGGGTAAAATACTGAATTAAGTGCTATGGGGAATTAAGAAGGATGGAGCCAGGTCTTGTTTATAGGCTGCTTACAGTTGAGAAGGCAACTAATCGGAACCAACAACAAAATAGTTACAGCATTATCAGTGTACAAATAGAAGCTTAGTTGTGACTGAGTTAGAGAAAGGTTTGTGGTTTGGTGAAGAGCAGCTTGCTGGGCATGAGAGAATGGTATATGCGAAAACTCAAAAGGAATACCTCCATATCTCAGTAGCAGATTTCATGTCATTCTCTTGTTCCTGACAGCTACAATTTCTTCACTTTCTATTTCCCCAATTCTGTTTTCACAAGTAAGCCCTGGAATTCTCTTAGCCTTGTCCTTTCCCCGGGGCAGGCTGTTCACAACTGCTCTCCTTGAATCTTTCTTCAGGGTGTTGAAGAGCTCTGGTACTGAATCAACTGGTTCAGAATTCAAAAGTTGGCCGGGTGCTGTGGCTCACACCTGTAATTCCAATACTTTGGGAGGCTGACGTGGGTAGATCACTTGAGGACAGGAGTTTGAGACCAGCCTGGCCAACAGGGTGAGACCCTATCTATACTAAAAATACAAAAATTAGCTGTGCGTGGTAATGGGCACCTGTAATCCCAACCACTCAGGAGGCTGAGGCAGGAGAATCGCTTGAACCCAAGAGGTCGAGATTGCAGTGAGCTGAGATTGCACCACTGTACACCAGTCTGGGCGACAGAGCAAGACTCTGTCTCAAAAAAAAAAAAAAAAAAAAAGAATAAGTTCACAGACTGTTCCTTACCCATTGGGAAATGCTCATTTCCAATAACTGACATACTTTCCTTTAGAAAGGGCCAGTCATGAGGAAGGCTCATTAAAGTTCTTAAGAGTAGATGTAAGGCCGGGCGCAGTGGCTCACGCCTGTAATCCTAGCACTTTGGGAGGCCGAGGCGGGCGGATCACAAGGTCAGGAGATTGAGACCATGGTGAAACCCCGTCTCTACTAAAATACAAAAAATTAGCCGGGCGCAGTGGTGGGCGCCTGTAGTCCCAGCTACTCAGGAGGCCGAGGCAGGAGAATGGCGTGAACCCGGAAGGCGGAGCTTGCAGTGAGCTGAGATCGCGCCACTGCACTCCAGCCTGGGGGACAGAGCGAGACTCTGTCTCAAAAAAAAAAAAAGACTAGATGTAGTCAGTAGAATAGCCCCCAGTGCAGGATCAGAATGTGATGGTGTCTGAGAATCACCAGCAGACACAGAGGGCACTCTGTCCTGAGGTCTTGCCAACACAGCTCTCAAACATGCAGCTGAGTCCCTGTGTTGCTTTCTCAGTGATTCAGAAGAGATTCAGTTGCAGCCTTTGGTGTGCTAGTTCTGGACTAAAGTTTGGGAAACTATGCATGACTGCAGAAGAAATGGGGATGGGGAGATGTGTGGGGAGAGGTGTTGAAGGAGCTCCATCTAGCATCCCCTTAGCTCCTGCCACCAGATTCTCCACCTTCCCCTAAAGGCTGTAGCCTACCAGGGCCCTCAAGCTGCTTGTGCTCCCATGCTTCCTTCTCCTAAACTTAAAACAACATGGACGTGTAGTAGAAATTAATACAATCAACACATAGGAGCCACTCACTACAAACAAAGAAGATATTATGAGAAAAGGGTGGAAAGATGGGTAAGCCATGGGCTTTGCCTTTAAAGGGGATACAGAAGTCACCACTTCAAATACCTAGAGAATAATGGAAAGTAATGTAGTCCCTAAGAGAAACACAAAGGGCTTAAAGAACTGAAAAAGCAAGACTACTTCAGGCTGAGAAGGGAAAGAGATGCCAGGAAAAGGGGCATGAGCAATGGCACAAGGGAATCACGTGTCCACAGGCTGGGAAACAGCACACAGCCTAAATGTGTTCAAGTGTGGGATGTGTGCATGCATACAGTGGAAGAAAAGGTTGGAAAAGTCAAACTGCGGCTCCTGAGTGCCAGGTTGAAACATTTAGCTTATTGCCATTGGCAGTGGGGACACAGTATGGATTCTGAGCATGGAAGTGGCATGATTAGGGCTGCACTTCAGTAAATTCACCTATTACTTTTAGCTTAGGGTCTATGACTGCCTTTGTTTTGTTTTGTTTTTGGCTGGGGTGTGAGAGAAAAGTATCAGTGGATAAGGCTGAGTTCTTTTGACCCAAACTAAGGGTTTAGGGCCAGTAGTTAGTGTTCTTCTAACGGGGCCAAGAGTACTTACTCAGCTCCCATCACTTAAAGAAAAACTCATTTACAGCCACATCCAAATCTATTTAAGAATTCCCAACCCACTCTCACTTCAGTTTTAGGGGCAATACAGAAAAGGCAATATAAATGAGAAGCAGCGCACAGCAATGGCTTCAGAGTCTGACATCTAGATTTCAGTCCTTGGTTCAAAAGTTACTTTCTCTGAACCTCAGTTTTCTAATTTCTAAGATGAGAATCATAGTAGTGGCCACTCATAGAGTTACTGAGAATATTAAATGAGCTGGTGAATATGTAACTCTTAGAATAGCTCAGCAAAGTCTAGAATGTTGTAAATGCAATAGGATAAACATCCTGGTTTCTTCAATAAACAAATTACAAGTAATAAAAAAAGGTGAGAAATCCATGAACTTAGATTCTTAAAAGAGACTTAGGAGACACAGCAACCAAATGAAATGTGTGGACCTTGTTTGAATTCTGATTGAAACAAACTAAATTTTTAAAGATTTTAAGACAATTTTGGAAACAAACATGGACTACAAATGTGATATTAAATATTTTAAGGTGTAATATTTTATATATGATAAAGAGTATTCAGGGTTTTTTGTTGTTGTTAAGAGTCCTTAAATGTCATACTGAAATACCTGTGGGATAAAATGATCTGAGGACTGAAATTTCCTTTAAAACAACCCAGGTTTAGGGAAACCAAGAGTGGAGAGTGGGATTAGGGGTGTGAGTAGAGTGGGAAAAGAATGGATGAAATGTGGCTGGTTGCAGGCTAAAATGACTGTTGCAGCAATGTGATGACTATATGGGGATATATTGTATGCTTCTCTGGACTTTTGTATATGATTAAACTTTTCCATAACAAAGGTTTTTCTTTTTTCTTTTTTTTTAAAGGAGTCTCACTCTGTCACCCGGGTTGGAGTGCAGTGGCGCCATCTCAGCTCACTGCAACCTCTGCCTCCTGGGTTCAAGGGATTCTCCTGCCTCAGCCTCCTGAGTAGCTGGGATTACAGGCACCCGCCACTACGCCCAGCTAATTTTTGTATTTTCAGTAGAGACAGGGTTTCACCATGTTGGCCAGGATGGTCTCAAACTCCTGACCTCATGATTCACCCCACCTCGGCCTCTCAAACTGTTGGGATTACAGGCATGAGCCACCGTGCCCAGCCAACAAATGTTTTTAAAAAATAGAGTAACAGTGTATTTTTCACATAGGTGTTACAGGTATTAAATGAGATATGTAAAACTGCAATACTGTCTGGTATATAAAGAGTTTTTGAAAAGTTTATTTCCCCTTTACTTTCTCTTTTAACATACACCTCCCCCACAACACACAGAAAAGACACACACACACACACACACACACACAGAGGAGTCACCCAAAACAGTCTTTGTGATGTTCTGCAAGGTTGAATTGCCCGAGTAAGGGTTTGTGAAAGACTTGGATCTTTTTTATATTGAAATCAAAGGCTGGTGATTTTAGATAAACTTCAGGGTCCTGGAGCCTTAGGTACTGGACCTTCCTACTTTGGGAAAATAATCAACTCCTGAGCTCTGTAAACAATAACCAGCAGAGAACAGAATTCAGGATGCTCTGAGGAGAAGCCAGAGCCCCCAGCCTGTGGGTGGGAAGCATGGCCCTCAGCCTCAGGGAGGGACAGAGGCCTGTCACAGGGTGCCCAAATGCTGCTGCCTGATCACCAAATTAACAGGTGGCAATCTTAACCCACTCCCCTAAAAAAACTCCCCTTTTAAAAAGGAAAACTTACCTGAGAAGGAATTTCTACTCCCTGAAATTCAGTGCTGTTGGTTTTATCTGTTCGCCTTTCTCCAAAATAATACAGGCTTTCCTACAGAAAAGGGTCTAATCCAACCATGGTTCATCTACACTCTTTCCTTTCATATATTAGGTACCCTTAGTATTTCTATGGCCACCTTCTTTCCTAAAGTCAGTGATTTTTTTTTTTTTTTTTTTTGGTAGATTCTTGCTCTGTCACCCAGGCTGGAATGCGGTGGTAGGATCTTAGCTCACTACAACCTCTGCCTCCCAGGTTCAAGTGATTTTACTGCCTCAGTCTCCTGAGTAGCTGGGACTACCACCATGCCCAGGTAATTTTTTGCATTATTTATAGAGATAGAGATTTCGCCGTGTTGGCCAGGCTGCTCTCAAACTTCTGACCTCAAGAGATCCGCCTGCCTCAGCCTCCCAAAGTGCTGTGATTACAGGCATGAGCCACCGTCCCCGGCCACAGTGATCTTTGGGCAGAGCTACCCAAAATAACAAATTTAACAAAGCCACATCAAGGACTTATCTCATTCAAGGATTCATAAATTCATAAAATTTTAGAGCTGGAAAGACCTTAGAAATCACTTGGTCCAACCCTTCTTTCCATATTACAAATGAGAACACTGAGACCAAAAGAAAACCAAGCAATCTGCCATAGAGATGCTACAGCCAGTTAGAGGCAAGTCCCTGGTTCTCACTCTAGGGCTCTGGATCAATGGCTGTCAATGACTTTCAAAACTTTTGTTTTTTAAGCTGCAATCCACATTAATAAACCTAGGAGACACACACACACACACACACACACACACACACACACACCCCAATACTTAAACCTTTTGATATTTTCCATTCTGCTCTATTCCCTTTTATTTTTATTTTTTTATTGTTTTTTTTGAGACGGAGTCTCGCTATGTCACCCAGGCTGGAGTGCAGTGGCCGGATCTCAGCTCAGTACAAGCTCCGCCTCCCAGGTTTACGCCATTCTCCTGCCTCAACCTCCCGAGTAGCTGGGACTACAGGTGCCTGCCACCTTGCCCAGCTAGTTTTTTCTATTTTTTTTTTAGTAGAGACGGGGTTTCACTGTGTTAGCCAGGATGGTCTCAATCTCCTGACCTCGTGATCCGCCTGTCTCGGCCTCCCAAAGTGCTGGGATTACAGGCTTGAGCCACCGCGCCCAGCCTCTATTCCCTTTTATTTTTAAAAGATGTTAGTCACAACCCAGTCACTTTATTTTACAACTCACTGATAAGTCATGATCCATAGCTTGAAAATAATCCATTTTCAAAATCTGTGTGTCTCAAATTAGAAAAACCAAAGGTGGTGGAATTGGAGTGCTGGGCATTGTGCATAACAACCACTTCTTCCCTAGACTGTAGGCCAAAGAACTCGAGCGGAGCTGCTGGAATGGTAGCATCTCAGCAAGAAAATGACAGTAAGAAACATGACCGAGAATTCTACTTTAAGTGGAAACAGCCCACCTTGTCTTACCTGAAATTTCTAGAGGTCAGACTCCACATGTATTGACTAAGCAAAGATATTTACATTCAGGGGATGCTTTGAGTTGCAAAATGTTGCTTTTATCTATCTAAGAGTTGTGAGGATGGTCAAGGCTCTTTGGCGAATTTATCTAATTAAGCCTGATAATATTCTCACGAGGAAGGAAGAAGTCATGGTGAGAGACAGGACTGGACCAGCTGGATTTCCTAAGTTGACTAGGAATTCCTAAGCCTAGCTGGGGAAGGTGACAGCGCCCACCTTTAAACATGGGGCTGGTAACTCAGCTCACACCCAACCCATCAGGTAGTAAAGGGAGCTCACTAAAATAACAATTAGACTAAAAGCAGGAGGTAAAGAAATAGTCAATCATCTATCCCCTGAGAGCACAGCGGGAGGGACAATGATCGGGATAGAAACCCAGGCATTCCAGCCAGCAGTGGCAACCCCCTTTGGGTCCCCTCCCATTGTATGGGAGCTCTGTTTTCACTCTATTAAATCTTGCAACTGCACACTCTTCTGGTTCGTGTTTGTTGCGGCTTGAGCTGAGCTTTCACTCACCATCCACCACTCACCATCCACCACTGCTGATCGCCCCCGTCTCAGACCCACTGCTGACTTCCACCCCTCTGGATCTGGCAGGGTGTCCTCTGCACTTCTGATCCATCAAGGCGCCCATTGCTGCTCCTGATTGGGCTAGAGGCTCACCATTGTTCCTGCGTGGCTAAGTGCCCGGGTTCGTCCTAATCGAGCTGAACACTAGTCACTGGGTTCCATGGTTCTCTGTGACCCACGGCTTCTAATAGAGCTATAACACTCACTGCATAGCCCAAGGTTCCATTACTTGTAATCCGTGAGGCCAAGAACCCCAGGTCAGAGAAAAAAGGCTTGCTGCCATCTTGGGAGTGGCCCGCCACCATCTTGGGAGTGGGCTGCCACCATCTTGGGAGCTCTAAGAACAAAGACTCACTGGTAACAATGGTACTAGCAGGAGTAAGAGCAGGGCCAGCTGGGGTGAGGGAAGCACTATGATTACTGAATGTTTTTGTATCTGTGTAACATGGCTTTACTCCCCTCACCTTAATCCGGCCCCATTAGGTCTTGTCTTTATTTAAAATGTTGATATTATATACATCATAGTTTTTTGCATTAATTTTTATTGTTAAAATATTGCATTAAAATTATTTATTTTAGTTATTGCAATTTTTAGCATTTCCTTAAATTTTGCACTTCATTGACCTTACTCTAGTCTTGGCCCAAAGAGATTCTTAAGTCAGCTACTAACTACTGCATGTTAAATAAGAAAGTATCAAAAACAGGCTCTCTAAAAACTGCTTCTCCAATTAGTTTCACTAAGCACCATGACTAAATCATCTTAACATCCTACCAGTGATGTGTCAGAACTAGCAAACTCAGTCATCATAAGACAAAGTTTGTAGTAACATCTTTCATACCTTTGCAGTTAAAAATAGTTCAGAGGCAATAAGGAAGGCACAAACCACAGTTCCAGTTCTTCCTAGAAGAGAAGTTAGTTCAAGGAACATACGTGGTATAAAAACACACTCAGAAATATTCAAGGAGTTCATTTTAAATTGATTTTCTTTCTTTTTTTGAGACAGAGTCTTGCTGTGTCACCCAGGTCGAAGTGCAGTGGCACCATCTCAGTTCACTGCAACCTCCACCTCACAGGTTAAAAATACGCAAATTACATTTACAGTAAAAATATTTCTCACCACCTCTCTACAAAAGGACACGATGAGGTTTTTACCAAATCTATAAGAAAGCAATCATTCATGTGTTTATAATTTTTTTTGGATATTGGTAAAAAAGAAAAATTCCTTTAGTCAACTAGTTTAGTACACTAATATAACTGATTCCAAACTTGCACAAATATAGAAGAAGAAAAGATAACTTTATACCAGTCTATACACATGAATGTAGATTTAAAAATATACATATTTTCAAAATGAATTCAGCAATGTAGAAACACCATGTATCAACACCAAGTGCCATTTCTCTTAAGAATGGAAGGATTTTTTTTCCAAGATGGCAGATTACAGGCTTTTAGCATGCCTCAGTCATTTGGAAATAGCAAGCTAGTACATAAAGATAAACTCTGTGAGCTTTAATTCAAGAAAGAAAATGGCAATTCCCTGGAATTATGAAGGACACCCCAGATCCTGGGGAGGACAGTGCAGCCCAAACAGCCCTCATTACAGCATTCGACTGATAAAAGAGAGTGAAGCCTCAGTATGTGAGAGAGGCAGACAACATCCTTCTGTCTTACCTTTCCACTGGGGATTCAAGCAACCCGGGGATTCAAGCAACCTGGGGCTTCTCCCAAGCCCTGGAACTAATTTGAGGAGAGAGTTGGAGACTTTGTGAGGGAAAGACACACGGAAAAGCTGCAGGCATTTTCCCAAATCTGAACTGAGAGCAGGACAACATTGGGGGACCTTCCCCATCTGGCTCCACCCATGTTGTACCCCCAATGCCCCTACCCCTAAGGCTGAGGAGGGAGCTCAGATTAATGTATACTCTGGGAATCAGCCCATTGCCTGAGGCAACAGAAAGCTCCTCTCCATAAACAAGGATCAAGTATATAGCCAGCAGCACTGGCCACAGCCAGCTCTTACCCATGGTGCCATCTACTGGCTTGTAGGTCAAACCACACACCCAATATAAAACTTTCTGACCGAAGCACATAGGGCTACAGAAGCAAAGCCAAAAGATGCCATCTAGCATGCTCTACAGTCACACCCCCTAGGGAGGAGGGAAAGGGAAAGAAGAAGAAAGAAGGAGAAGAAGGAGGAGGAGGAGAAGGAGGAAGAGGAAGAAGAAGAAATAATAATAATAATATCATCATAGGAAAGGAAAGAAAAAAATTCTACTCAAAGAAAAATAATTACAAAAACTAGAAGTGCTAGCATCTCCAGATGAGAAGGACCAGTGCAGGAATTCTGGCACCATGAGAAATCTGAATGTAGTGACACCACCAAAGGATCACACTAGCTCTCTGGCAATGCTTTCTACCAAAATGAAAACTCAGAAATGACAAAGAATTCAAAGCATGGGTTGCAAGAAAGCGCAATGAGATTCAAGGTTGAAATCAACAAAAAGAAACTTCTAAATCAATCCAGGAAATGAAAGAAGAGATAAACATCTTAATAAGAAATTAATCAGAACTTCTGGAATTAAAAAAACTCAAGGAATTTCAAAATACAATTGAAAGCTTTATCAATAGACTGGACCATGTAGAAAACATAATTTCAGAGCTTGAAAACTGATCTTTTGAACTAATGCAGTCAGACAAAAATAAAGAAAAAGATTTTCAAAAAGTGAAGAAAGCCTTTCAGAGATATGAGATTATGTAAAGTGATCAAACCTACAAATTACTGGCATTCCCTAGAGAAAAGGAGAAAAAGAAAACAACCTGGAAAACATATTTGATGGAATAATTCAAGAAAATTTATTGACTCTTGCTAGAAAGGTAGACATCTAGGTACAATAAAGCCAGAGAGCACCTGCAAGATACTACAAAAAAATGAACGTTACCAAGGCATATACTCACCAGACTGTCCAAGGTCACCATTAAAGAAAAAAATCCTAAAGGCACTAGAGAAAAACGCCAGTTCACATACAAAGGGAGCCCCATCAGGATAAGAGCAGACTTCTCAGCAGAAACCTTACAAGCCAGGAGAGATTGGGGGGTCTATTTTCAGAATTCTTAAAGAAAATAAATTATAATCAAAATATTCATATCCTTCCAAACTGAGCTTCAGGAGTGAAGGAGAAAAAAAAAAAAAAAAAAAAACATTTTTCCAGAGAAGCAAGTGCCAAGAGAATTCATTACCACTAGACCACTCTTACAAGAGATGCCTAAGGGAGTTCTAAACATGGAAATGAAGGAATGATACCTGCTATATAACATACTTAAGTACATAGCTCACAGACCCTATAAAACAACCACACAATAGAAAGTACAAAATACCAGCTAACAATTTCACGATAGGGTGAAAAGCTCACAGGTCAATATTAACCTTGAATGGCAAATGGTTTAAAGACACCACTTAAAAGTCACAGAGTGGCAAGTTGGATCACAAAAACAAAAACAAAAAAAACCCAAAAAACAAAACCCATCTGTCTGCTGTCTTCAAGAGACCCATTTCACATGTAACAACACCAATACATTCAGAGTAAAGGGTTGAAGAAAGATCTATCACACAAACTAAACACAAAAAAGAGCAGAGGTCACTATTCCTAAAACAGATAAAACAGGCTTTAAGCCAACAATAGTAAAAAAGGACAAAAAAGGGCATTACATAATGATAAGGAGTTCAATTCAACAAGAAGCCTTAACTATCCTAAACATATATGCACCCAACATTGGCTCACCCAGGTTAATAAAACAGACACTTCTAGACCTGTGAAAACAGCCACACAATAGTTAGGGGACTTTAACGCCTACTGATAACTTTACACAGATCATTAAGGCAGAAAACTAAAAAAGAAATTAACTTTGGACTACCAATTGCACCTAATAGAAACCTAAAGAACACTCCACCCATCAACCACAGAATATACATTCTTCTCGTTTGCATACCAAACATATTTCAAGATCAACCACATGTTCCACCATGAAGCAGGACTCAATAAATTAAAAAAAAATTGAAATCATACCAATCATTCTTTTGGACCACAGTTGAATAAAAATAGAAACCAATACCAAGAAGATCTCTAAAAACCACACAATTACATGGAAATTAAACAACTTGCTCCTGAATGACTTTTGGATAAACAATAAAATTAAGGCAGAAATAAAAAAATTATTTGAGGAAGTTGGTTCTAAGATGACCAAATAGGAACAGCTCCACTCTGCAGCTCCCAGCGTGACTGATGCAGCAGATAGGTGAATTCTGCATTTCCAACTGAGGTACCTGGTTCATCTCACTGGGACTTGTCAGACAGTGAGTGCAGCCCACAGAGGGTGAGCCGAAACAGGGTTGGACATCACCTCACCCAGGAAGCACAAAGGGTTGGGGGATTTCCCTTTCCTAGCCAAGGGAAGCTGTGACAGACTGTACTGGGAAAATCGGGACACTGCCACCTAAATACTGCTTGCACTTTTCCAGTGGTTTTGGCAAATGGCACACCAGGAGATTATATCCCGCGCCTGGCTCAGCGGGTCCCATGCCCACGGAGACTTGCTCACTGCTAGTGCAGCAGTCCAAGATTGAACTGTGAGGCAGTATGCCTGGCTTGGGGAGGGGCGTCCACCATTGCTAAGGATTGAGTAGGTAAACAAAGCAGGTGGGAAGCTTGAACTGGGTGGAACCCACTGCAGCTCAAGGAGGACCACCTGCCTCTGTAGACTTGACCTCTGGGGGCAGGGCATAGCTGAATAAAAGGCAGCAGAAACTTCTGCAGACTTAAATGTCCCTATCTGATAGCTCTGAAGACAGCAGTGGTTCTCCCAGAACAGTGTTTGAGCTCTGAGAATGAACAGACTGCCTCCTCAAGTGGGTCCCTGACCCCTGTGTAGCCTAACTTGGAGACACCTCCCAGTAGGGGCGAACTGATACCTCATACAGCTGGGTGACCCTCTGAGACGAAGCTTCCAGAGGAAGGACGAGGCAGCAATATTTGCTGTTCTGCAATATTTGCTGTTCTGCAATATTTGCTGTTCTGCAGCCTCTACTGGTGATACCCAGGCAAACAGGGTCTGGAGTGGACCTCCAGCAAACTCCAACAGACCTGCAGCTGAGGGACCTGACTGTTAGGAGGAAAACTAACAAACAGAAAGGAATAGCATCAATATCAACAAAAAGGACATCCACACCAAAACCCTATCTGTAGGTCACCATCATCAAAGACCAAAGGTAGCTAAAACCACAAAGATGAGGAGAAACCAGAGCAGAAAAGCTGAAAATTCTAAAAACCAGAGCACCCCTTCTCCTCCAAAGGATTGCAGCTCCTCACCAGCAACGGAACAAAGCTGGATGGAAAATGACTTTGATGAATTGACAGAAGTAGGCTTCAGAACGTTGGTAATAACAAAGTTCTCCGAAGTAAAGGAAGATGTTCACACCCATCGCAAGGAAGCTAAAAACCTTAAAAAAAGATTAGATGAATGGCTAACTAGAATAAACAGTGTAGAGAAGACCTTAAATGACCTGATGGAGCTGAAAACCATGACGCGAGGACTACGTGACACATGCACAAGCTTCAGCAGCCAATTTGATCAAGTGGAAGAAAGGGTATCAGTGATTGAAGATCAAATGAATAAGAGAAGTTTAGAGAAAAAAAAAGAGTAAAAAGAAATGAACAAAGCCTCCAAGAAATATGGGACTATGTGAAAAAACAAAATCTACGTTTGATTGGTGTACCTGAAAGTGAAAGGGGGAATGGAACCAAGTTAGTGAAAACACTTCAGGATTATTATCCAGGAAAACTTCCCCAACTAGCAAGGAAGGCCAACATTCAAATTCAGGAAATACAGAGAACACCACAAAGATACTCCTTGAGAAGAGCAACCCCAAGAAACATAATTGTCAGATTCACCAAGGTTGAAATGAAGGAAAAAATGTTAAGGGCAGCCAGAGAGAAAGGTCAGGTTACCCACAAAGGGAAGCCCATCAGACTAGCAGCAGATTGCTTGGCAGAAACTCTATAAGCCAGAAGAGAGTGGGGGCCAATATTCAACATTCTTAAAGAAAAGAATTTTCAACCCAGAATTTCACATCCAGCCAAACTAAGCTTCATAAGCGAAGGACAGATAAAATCCTTTACAGATAAGCAAATGCTGACAGATTTTGTCACCACCTGGCCTGCCTTACAAGAGCTCCTGGAGGAAGCACTAAACACGGAAAGGAACAACTGGTACCAGCCACTACAAAAACATGCCAAATTGTAAAGACCATCAATGCTAGGAAGAAACTGCATCAACTAATGGGCAAAATAATCAGCTAACGTCATAATGACAGGATAAAATTCACACGTAACAATATTAACCTTAAATGTAAATGGGTTAAATGCCCCAGTTAAAAGACTCAGATTGACAAACTGGATAAAGAGTCAAGACCCATCAGTGTGCTGTATTCAGGAGACCCATCTCACATGCAGAGATGCACATAGGCTCAAAATAAAGGGGTGAAGGAAGATCTACCAAGCAAATGGAAAACAAAAAAAAAGCAGGGGTTGCAATCCTAGTCTCGGATAAAACAGACTTTAAACTAACAAAGATCAAAAGAGACAAAGAAGG
>NW_016814423.1:2624503-2639410 GCF_001698545.2 Rhinopithecus bieti | reverse complement strand
GGGATAGCATTAGGAGATATACCTAATGTAAATGATGAGTTAATGGGTGCAGCACTCCAACATGGCACATGTATACATATGTAACAAACCTGCACGTTGTGCACATGTACCCTAGAACTTAAAGTATAATAATAATTTTAAAAATCCTCAACAAAATACTAACCAATTGAATCCAAAAGCATATCAAAAAGATATGATAGCAGGATCAAGTGGGATTTGTCCCAGAAATGCAAAGGTAGTTCAACATACACAAATCCACAAAGAGGACACATCACATCAACCGAATGAAGGACAAAAACCACATCATCATTTCAAGAGATCTAGAAAAAGCATTTGATAAAATTCAAAGTCTCTTCATGATAAAAACCCTCAACAAACTAGGCATTGAAGGAGCATATTAATACCTCAACATAATAAAGGCTACATATGACAAACTCACAGTTAACATCATACTATCATAGCTTTCAGCTTTTCCTCTAGGAACTGGAACAAGGCAAGGATGTCTATTTTCACCACTCATATTCAACACAGTACTGGAAATCTTAGCCAGAGCAATCAGGCAATAGAAACAAGTAAAAGACATCCAAATTGGAAAAGAGGAAGTAGAACTGTCCCTCTTTGCAGATGACGTGATCTTGTATCTAGAAAAACCTAAATACTCCACAAAAAACTCCTACATCTGATAAATAAGTTCAGTAAAGTTGTAGGATACAGCCGGGTGTGGTGGTTCACGCCTGTAATCCCAGCACTTTGGGAGTCCAAGGCAGGAAGATCACCTAAGGTCAGGAGTTCAAGACCAGCCTGACCAATACAGTGAAACCCCATCTTAACTAAAAACATAAAAATTAGCCAGGCATGGTAGCATGCGTTTGTAGTCCCAGCTACTCAGGAGGCTGAAACAGGAGAAGCACTTGAACCCAGGAGGCGGAGGTTGCAGTGAACCAAGACTGCTCCACTGCACTCCAGCCTGGGCTACAGAGCAAGACTCTGTCTCAAAAAAAAAGAAAAAAGAAAAAAGAAAAAAGTTGTAGTATGCAAAATCAACATACAAAAATCAGTCGCATTTCTATACACCAATAATAAACTAGCTGAGAAAGAAATCAAGAAGGAAATCCCACTTATAAGAGCTAAAAGAAAATAAAATACCTAGGAAATAAATTTAACCAAGTAGGTGAAAACCTCTACAAGGAAAACTACAGAACATTGATGAAAGAAATTGAAAAAGACTTAAAGAAATGGAAAGACAATCCATGCTCATGGATCAGAAAAAATTAATACTGTTAAAATGACCATACAACCTAAAGCAATCTAGATTCAATAAAATCTCTATCAAAATATCAACGTCATTTTTCACAGAAGTAGAAAAAATAATCCTAAAATTCATATAGAACCCAAAAAAATAGCTCAAATAGCCAAAGCAATCCTAAGTAAAAAGAAAGCTGGAGACATTATACTATGTGACTTCAACATATATTACAATGCTCTAGTGACCAAAATAGCATGGTATTGGTATAAAAACAGGTATAACATGAAACAGAATAGAAAACTCAGAAATAGATCCATACATTTACAGCCAATTGATTTTCAACAAAGGTGTCAAGGACATTCATTGGGGAAAGGATATCTTCTTCAATAAATGGTGCTGGGAAAATTGGATGTCCATATGCAAAAGAACATGACTAACCTCCTACCTTTCACTATATACAAAAATCAACTCAAGATGGATTCAAGACTTAAACACAAGGCCTGAAACCATAAAACTACTAGAAAAAAACAGGGGAAGCACTTAAGGACACTGGTCTAGGAAAAGATTTTATGGCTAAGACTTCAAAAGCACAGGCAACAAAAACAAAAGTAGACAAACTGAACTATATTAAACTAAAAAGCTTCTGCACATCAGAGGAAACAACACAGTGAAGAGACAACCTGTTGAATGGGAGAAAATACTTGCAAACTATTCATCCAACAAGGAATTAACATCCAGAATATATAAGGAACTCAAACACCTCAACAGTAAAAAATAATAATTCCATTAAAAGTGGGCAAAGGGTCAGGCATGATGACTCTTTGGGAAGCTGATGCAGGTGGACTGCTTGAGCCCAGGAGTTTGAGACCAGCCTGGGCAACATAGCAAAACTCCATCTCTACCAAAAAAAAAAAAAATTAGGCTGGGTCTGGTGGTTCATGCCTGTAATCTCAGCACTTGGGGAGGCCAAGATGGTATGATCGCTTGAGCCCAAGAGTTCAAGACCAGCCTGGGCAACATAGTGAGACCTCATCTCTACAAAAAATCAAAAAATGAGGTGGGAGGATCACTTGAGCCGAGGAGGTTGAGGCTACAATGAGCAGTGATTGTACCACTACACTCCCGTCCCCTGTCTCAAACACACACACACACATACACACACACAAATAAATAAATAAAAACTTGGCTGGGCATAGTGGCACATGCCTGTGGTCTCAACTACTCTGGAGTTGAGGCAGGAGAATCATCTGAGCCCAGGAAGTGGAGGCTGCAATGACTCGTGATTGCACCACTGCACTCCAGCCTGGGCAACAGAGCAAAACCCTGACTCCAATAAATAAATACATAAATAGTGGGCAAAGGACATAAATAGATATTTCTCCAAAGAAGACATACAGGTATATGAAAACATGCTCAATGTCATTAATCATAAGGGAAATGCACAATAAGGTATCATCTTCACCCAGTGAGAATGGCTATGATTAAAAAGATAAAATAATAATGGATGTGGGTAAGGATGCAGAGAAAAGGGAACTCTTATGCACTGTTGGGTGGGAATGTAAATTAGTACAGTCACTGTGGAAAACAGTATGGAGATTTCTCAGGAAAATGAAAATAGAACTACCATACATTCCAGCAATGCCACTACTGGGTGTTTATCCAAAGGAAAGAAAACTAGTATATCAGAGGGATACCTGTGCTTCCATGTTTACCGCAGCACTATTCACAATAGCAAAAATATAGAATCAACTTAATGTCCATCAACAGACAAATAAATAAAGAAAATGTGGGCTGGGTGTGGTGGCTCACCCCTGTAATCCCAGCACTTTGGGTACTCAGGAGGCTGAGGCAGAGAATTGCTTAAACCTGGGAGGCAGAGGTTGCAGTGAGCCGAGATTGCACCACTGCACTCCAGCCTGGCCAACAGAGCGAGTGAGACTCTGTCTTTAAAATAAAAAAAAAAAAAAGGAAAAGAAAACAAAATGCGGTGTGTGTACACACACACACACACACACACACACACAATCAAGTACTATTCAGCCATTAAAAAGAATGCAATCACGTCATTTGCAACAACATGGATGGAACATTGTTACGTGAAGTAAGCCTGGCACAGACAGACAAATATTGCATGTTATCACATATGTAGGAGCTGAAAAGGTTGATGATGGATACACAGATACCAGAGGCTGGGAAGGGTGTGTGGGTTGGTATGGAAGAGTGGTTGGTTAATGCAGTTAGATAGAAGGAATAAGTTCTAATGTTCTATAGCAGAGTAGGATGCCTACAGTTAACAATGTATTGTGTATTTCAAAATAGCTATAAGAGAAGACTTGAAATGTTCCCAACATACAGAAATGACAAACACTTAAAGTGACAGATACATTAAATACCTTGACTGATCATTACACATTCTGTGCATGTAACAACATACCATGTGTACCCCATAAATATGTATAAATATTTGTTGTGTACCAATTAAAAATAAACAAAATTTAAAAAATAAAAATACGGTATCTCTACACAATGGAATATTATTCAGCATTAATACACTGCAAGTTGGAAGAATCTTGAAAACATGCTGCATGAAAGAAACAATGCATAAAAGATCACAAATCGGGCTGAGCATGATGGCTCACGCCTGTAATCTCAGCACTTTGGGAGACTGAGGCAGGCGCATTGCTTGAGCTCAGGAGTTCCAGACCAGCCTGGGTAACTTGATGAAACTCGTCTCTACAAAAAATAATTAGGCAGGCGTGGCGGTGCACGCCTGTGGTCCCAGCTACTGGCTACTTACGAGGCTGATATAAGAGGATCACTTGAGCCTTTCCTGCTTGCTTCGCTGAAGGCATCAGGCAGTTTCATGGCTGGGAAAAACTTCTTGAAGCAGGTCCTAGTAGGACTGGGTGTCCACATCCAGGATATGGCTCCTGTAGAGAGTTTGGAATACTTACCCCTCAATCTTGGGGGAGGAGCAGGGGCTGGCGCCACGAGGAGTTACTGTCCTTCTGACCAGTCCTGATGTTTCCAAGATATTGGGGTTTTCAGGACAGGATAAGACTGTTCTAAGGCCACAGTGTGGCAACTGCAGTGTGGCAACTGCAGCAAGTCACAGGACAAATCCTCAACTCTGGCACTGTCTAAAGCACCTTTCTTGACCGGGTGCAGTGTCTCATGCCTGTAATCCCAGCACTTTGGGTGGCTACGGTGGGTGAATTACTGGAGGTTAGGAGTTCAAGACTAGCCTGGCCAACATGGGGAAACCCTGTGTCTACTAAAAATACAAAAATTAGCTGGCTGTGTTGGCACGTGCTTGTAATCCTAGCTACTTGGGAGGTTGATGCAGGAGAATCACTTGAAACTGGGAGGCAGAGGTTGTAGTGAGCCGAGACTGCACCAGTACACTCCAGCCTAGGCGACAGAGCAAGACTCCATCTCAAAAATAATAATAACAATAGTAATTTTAAAAATAAATAAAAATAAAGTGCCTTTCTTGCCCATTCCATGTCTCACCACAACTCTATTAGGCAAGTATTAATGGCTCTCCATGGCTATAATAGAGGAAATCTGGGCCTTAGATTCCACCCCTTGCCCAAGTGCCTAGTGGAGGTTCAATAAACAGCAGTCAGTATTATTACTATCTTATTACTACTCTCTCTGTGAAATTCCAGCAAGGAGGGGTTCCGCATCCTGTTGGGGACCAGTTCCTGAGCAGGACTTCGAGCACCCACTTGAGGCAGTGGCGCAAGGGCCCGCGGGGGCTCTGAGGCTCTTCCCGGGTCTTGTGGGCCCTCACAAAAATGGCAGGGCATTGGAGCAAGCTCCTCAGGCTGTGCAGGCTGAAAGGTCCCTCAGGCATCCAGAAAGCTCACCTGACCCTCACCAGTGAGGTTGGACCCCAACTCATATCCTGGGGAAACCATGGAGGTGGAATTCAGTTTCAACCAGCGAAGTCAACGAAAATGGCCATGCTGAAGCCTGAGCAGAGCTCCCGCCAGGCCCTGCTCTTGGTGCCAGGCTCACTGGGCAGCGCCTCCTCCCAGAAGTCTCTCTTGTGGTTTCTTCATTCTGCTAAATGGTTAGTGAGCATCAAGCACATGCTGAACTGGGGACAGGCAGTGAGCTGATATACAGGGATTCTGACCTCCCAAGAACACAGATAAGCCAGTGAAAGTCACTATACAGTGTGAAAACTGCTGGAATGAAGAAAGGAAATGACAAGGAAAATCTCTTAGAGGGACACCTCTTTCAAAATAAAAGGGAGGGGCTGGGCACAGGGTCTCACACCTGTATTCCAGCGGTGGCGGGCAGATTACTTGAGGTCAGGAGTTCGAAACCAGCCTAGCCAACATGGTGAAACACCGTCTCTACCAAAAATACAAAAATTGGGCATGGTGGCATGTGCCTGTAGTACCAGCTACTCAGAAGTCTGATGCAGGAGAATCGCTTGAACCCAGAGGCAGAGGTTGCAGTGAGCAGAGATCATGCTATTGTACTTCAGCCTGGGTGATAAGAGCGAAACTCCGTCTCAGATAAAAAGTTTTTTAAAAAACTAGTTTTAAAACATAAATCATTTTTATTGAAGTATATTATATCATGCGCATAGTATTTAATCATTAAATTTGACTTTTATAAAAAAAAGTATCACACTTAGATAAGCATATATAAGTAGAACATACATGGAGCTTATCTTGCTGTGGGAATCAGGAGGATGAGAGACCTCAGGGAAAAGCAAAAGGATCTTTATTGAGTGCACTCAGACCCAGTAGATTAACATCCAAAAACTGAGCCTAAAACAAAGACAGGTCTTGGCTTTTATATACACTTCAAAAAGGGGATGTGCTAGCTTGAACCAGGCTTACAGTGACGTGAAAGCAAGGATAGAGAGGCAGAACAACAGCAGTTAATCAAATTGTGACAGGTGAATCACTTAGGATTACACATGACCATTGCCAACCAATCCACATGGCCGTTACCTAGGTTTTGCTCAAGAGGCTTGCACTGATTTCTCTCATAACCTTCGCTGTGGTGCTCAGATGGCTGTAATTCAGGCCTGCTCAGGCTTCTCATGACCTTCACTCCCCTGATTAGATAAAATAATACTTGAAGTCACTAGTTGCAGAGAACAGGAATCTATAAACTCATACCATAAGAGAAAGGAAAATTTGTTTTTCTTCTCCCTATGTTAAGGGAGTGCTAGGAGAGTCTCCACAGAACATTCCTTGTGTCCTGGCTTCTTAGATAGTATTATCAAGACTTTTCCTGGGTCTAGGCTGTGCCTGTTGCTGCCTCTGGGATAAGTCAGCCTAATACAGGAAAGCTTATTTCTTTTCTTTTAATTTTATTTTCTTTCTTTCTCACCTCAATATAGTAATTATATTTCTTTTTCTCTTTTTTCTTACACATTCTTAAATACAAGTCCTTTGTTTCTATAGGAGATATTCTCAAAGTGGGATGTGCATCTACATTATGAAGCATAACAATTAAATAACATCCATACACCCATCACCTCATGCATAATGAAATATTTCTAGTCCTGTCGAAGCTACGGGACTGCTGGAATTTCTTCTCTGATTCGGTCCCCTTGCTTCACCACAGAGGTGACCACTCTTCTGAAGGTTATATTCATAACCCCTGTGCTTTTCTTTATAGTCTACATATATATCTATGTATAGAGGGGGGAGGTGTAGGTATAAATATACATATATCTAAAAATATATTATTTTGTCATATTTATTTTTAAGCTTTATAAAATGGGTATCATGCTGAAGTAGTATTTACCTTGAAGCACACTGTGATCAAAACAAAAAACAAAAAAACACCATCACACCCAGTGGTATAAGCATGGCTCACACAACTCATTCTGGCATTTTGGGAGGCTGTGGCAGGAGGAGTTCAAGACCAGCTCTATAAAAAATGGGACCAGCAGTTCAAGACAAGCTCTACAAAAAATGAGACCCAGTCCCCACAAAAAAATTTAAAAATTAGCCAGACACAGTAGCATGTGCCTGCAGTCCCAGCTACTCAGGAGGCTAGGGCAGGATAATTGTGTGAGTACAGGAATTCAAGGCTGCAGTGAGTTGTGATCAGACTACTTCACTCCAATCTAAGTGACAGAACAAGACCCTATCTTAAAAAACAGAACCAAGGGAGAGAGGCAAAGATGGCTGATTCAGAGCTGCTGCGGTCCATGGCTCTCATGGAAAAGAATGAAAACAGTGAGTGAATTCAGCACCTTCAACTGAAATATCCGGGTTCTCACATTGAGACTGACTAGGGAGATGGCTTGATCCACAGAGAATGAAGAAAAGCAGGGTGGGGCGATGGCCCACCTGGGAGCAGCATAGAGTCAAAGGAATCCTGTCATGGTTAATACTGACTGTCTACTTTATTGGATTGAGGGATACAAAGTATTAATCCTGGGTGTGTCTGTGTGCATGTTGCCAAAAGAGATTAACATTTGAGTCAGTGGGCTGGGGAAGTCAGATCCACTCTTAATCTTGTGGGCACAATCTAATCAGCTTCCAGCGAATGTAAAGCAGGCAGAAAAACATGAAAAAGACGAGATTAGCCTAGCCTCCCAGCCTACATCTTTCTCCCATGCTGGATGCTTCCTGCCCTTGAATGTTAGACTCCAAGTTCTTCAGTTTTGAGACTTGGACTGGCTCTCCTTGCTCCTCAGCTTGCAGACAGCCTATTATGGGACCTTGTGATTGTGTAAGTTAATACTTAATAAACTCATATATATATATTATATATGTATATGTATATATATGTATATTTATGTATATATTTGTATTTCCTATTCTGTCCCTCTAAGAGAACCCTAATACAGATTAGATTCTGGTACTGGGAGTATGGTTCTAGAGGAACAGAATATAAAGGATGGAGTTCTTCTGTTGGTTTGGGGGTCTCCGGGGCTGGCTGATTAATATGATTAGACCCAAAAATGCTAAGGTCTCTACTTCTAATAGTATGGAGAACACTGATAGTTTTTGGCGGAAACTGTTTACTGAGTTATACAAAATAAATGCATTTGATTCTCCTGATTCACCACTCGTGAGAGGCAAGGAGTTTAGTAACTCTATACATATCTTTGACCATATGTGGAGAATCAATGAACATAATGAAGCTGGTTGGTTGCTCCTCAGTTCAGTGGACAAAGTGATAAAAGAAAATGATGAACTCAAGGATTCTGTCTCCCAGGTTCAGAAGCAGATACGGAGCCTCAAATCTGCTAAGACTGCCCCGAATGAGAGTCTTATCTCCTGTAGAGAAAGAGCTGAAATTGTGGAAAAACAGACCCAAGCTCTTACACGAGTGGCTAACCAGCAATGAAAGATGCATGCACTGCCTCACCAGGTGTCTACTGTTAAAGTGAGGGCATTGATTGGAAAAGAATGGGACCCGGCAACTTGGAATTGGGACATGTGGGAGGACCCTGATGAAGCTGGGGACACTGAGTTTATAAACTCTGATAAACCATTTTTTGCCAGAAGGAACAGCTTCCCCATCCCCAGTAGTGGCAACAAAGCTTCCCTGACCTATGCTGCTATCAGCCTTTCCACCTTTGTCTGAGGAGAAAAACCCTATGCTGCCTGCAGCAACAGTGATGGCCTCCCCTAAGCCAGTTGTCAGGCAAGATAATGTTGAGTCTCCTCAGAGGCCACCCTCAACACCTCTGTTTGCATCTAAATCTATAACTAAAGTCCTGGTGGGCCCCTAAGGATGAGGTTGAGAGTAAGACCCATGAGGAGGTGTGCTACACTTGAACTGCTTGAGTTCTCTAATTTATATAAACAGCAATCTGGAGAACAGGCATGGGAATGGATATTAAGGGTATGGGATAATGGTGGAAGGAACATAGAGTTGTATCTGTAGCAGGATGAGCCATGGACAAAACCCCTCAGACACCAGGTTGAGGAAGGAAGTAGATTTATTTGGCCAGGAGCGTCGGCAGACTTGCCTCTCAAAAACCAAGCTCCCCAAGAGAGAAATTCCTGTCCCTTTTAAGGGCTTACAATTCTAAGGCGGTCTACCGAAAGGGTTGTGATCAATTGAGCAAGCATGGGGTACAGGCTGGGGCTGCATGCATCGGTAATTAAGACAAAACAGAACAGAAAGTTTCACAATGCTTCCTCATACAATGTCTAGAATCTATAGATAATACAAGCAGTTAGGTCAGGGGTTGATATTTAACTACCAGACCAGGTCTGGTGTACACGGCTAGGCTGCCTTACTATTGATCTCATTTTTGCCTTTCTTTAACTTTTATTTCCTCTTTCTTTTTCTGAGGTATGAGAAAATAAGAGGTGGTCTCCTTCCTCATTCCTCCCTTTGAGAATCTCACTTATTAGTGGGAGTTCTCACTTTCATCTTCACTACCTAGGTCTTCCTGCAAGACAGACTGATAATGATTCATGTAATACATTTGAGCCTTATCTGTACTTGCTAGTTTCACAGTCCTTGAGGCTCAGCAAGTTCCTCCTTCACCTCCCTAGTGCAGCTGCAAAGTTACAAGGTTTATACAGAAACATGGTTTCCCAAGGATGTGGAACATATAGTATAGATAAATGTAGAAGACTGATCAACTGCCTTTGTTCTTGCTTCTGTACATATGCTTCCTGCATCATGTAGCTCCCAGCCACTGACTGCTTAAAAGGTGGCTGCTTTCTTTGTCCGGGGCTCAGACTTTCCTGGACACTAGTCCTACTGAGCCAGGTGATCACCTTTTAATAAAGACCTTTCCTGAACTCACTCTGTTCGGTCTCTCCCATCTTTGATTGTCCCGCAACAATAATAACTATAAAACAGAAAGACTTTTACTTGTTGCCCTATCCCAGTGACTTGATGAATATACTGGGAATAGTCCTCCATGCAGGGAAAATCAGTGGAAGTCCTTATTATATAAGACCAAATTTTAAAGAGAATAAGTCCCATGATAAGTTTCCTCACGCTTTGGCCGTGCGTAGACGAGTCAGCTTCTGGGTGTGACAGGAGCAGGGCTTGTCGTCCTTCTCAGAGTCACTTTGCAGGGATTGTTTGGGCTTGGTCTCACCTCCCAGGTCTCAGAGGCTGCAGGTTTCACGTGGTTGTGGTGGATCCAGGCTGGGATTCCTTCTATCTTTACAGCTGTGGGGGTGATCAAGATGACGGTCTGGGGTCTTTCCACCATGGTTGCAAGGGGACTACATTCCAATCCTTGATCCACACTTGATCCCCTGGGGAGACAGGGTGAACTGGGGAGAATAAGCTGATGCGGCACCTCTCATTTACCCAGGATGAAATTGTTTGAGCAATTTCTCCTCAGGCCTGTAGCTGTCATTGTAACTCAATTTCACCTAGCTCTTGTGGAGTGTCTGGGAGTTCCTGTAGTATGGGAGGGGGTCTATGATACAATAATTTATAAGGGGAATATCCTATTCTTTTAGAAGGGGTACAGCTTATTTCAAACAATACCATCGGGAGAGCCTGTGTCTATTTTAATCCTGTTTCCTGACACACTTTCCCTAAGCTATTCTTGATAGTCCGGTTCATTTGCTCCACCTTTCCAGAACTTTGAGGTCAGGAAGCAACATGCAGTTTCCATGTGATCCCTAATACCTTTGCTGTCTTCTGTACCAAGTCAGCCACAAACGCCTGCCCATTATCTGAGCCAATTCCTAAGAGCAGTCCAAATCTAGGAATAAGATCTCGAAGAAGCATACAGGTTGCTTCACAAGCTTTCTCAGTTCGTGTTGGATAAGCCTCCACTCACCCAGAGTAGATACACACGAGAACTAGTAAATACTTGTTACCGCCACACTTGGGCATTTCTGTGAAGTCCACCTGGAGATTTTCAAAGGGAACTGCTCCATAAACTTGTATGCTGGGCAGAATGGCTGGACCCTGCCTCGCGTTGAACTGTCGGCAGGTTACACACCACTGCGCCACTATTTTGGCAAGGGCTGACAAATGGGAGATGTAGAAGTACTGGCCTAACAACTTTTCAAGTGACTCCTGACCTAGACAGGTGGCTTCATGCACAGCCAGTACAACTGCTGCTCCCAGCAGCTGTAGCACAGCTACTTTCCTATCTGGTAACCAGATCCATCCTTCTTCTATCACCTGTCCTCCCTCTGCCTGTAGAAAGTCCTTTTCTTCTTTAGAATAAGTAGGTACAAGGTCAGGTGCTTGAGGGGGACTGTGACTGATGCCCAGTAGGGGGCAGATGCTGCTTTTGAGCCTCTGAGTCACCTCGGGAGTTTCCCAAGGCAACTGAAGTGCAAGCTCCCTGGTGTCCTCTGCAGTGCATGACTGCAACCTTTTGAGGTTTCCATACTGCTTCTAATAATTGCAAGATTTCTTGCTGATATTTTATGACCTTTCCCCCAGAGTTCAACAGGCCCTTTTCTTTATATAATGCTCCATGCACTTGGAAGATTAAAAAGGCATACCGGAAGTCAGTGTAAATGTTTACAGCCTTACCTTCACTGAGTTCTAAAGCCTGAATGAAAGCAATGAGCTCGGCTTTCTGGGCTGAGGTACCTTGAGGCAATGAGTTGGCCTGAATGACAGCGTCCAGGGTTACCACTGCCTATCCCACACACCTTTCTCCTTGTGGTTTGACGAAGCTGCTCCCATCCAGGTACGGCTCCCAGTCCATTGATGCCCAAGGTTGGCCCCGGAGGTCAAGTCTGCTAGAGTAAACTGAGTCTAACACCTCTACACAGTTATGCTCGACAGGGCTCTCTGATACCGGGAGCAAGGTGGCGGGGTTCAGGGTGTTACAAACTTCAATGGTTATGCAGAGATTTTCACAGAGCAAGCTTTGGTACTTTGTTAGTCTAGCATTCATTAGCCAATGATGTCCTTTGGTATTCATTAAAGTCACCACAGCATGGGGGGCCTTCATGTTCAGGTTTTGCCCAAGAGTTAGTTTATCTGCTTCTTGTGCTAGCAGGGCAGTTGCTGCTAAGGCCCTCAAACCCGGGGGTCAATCTTTAGAAACCCTGTCTAGTTTAAGTTTAGAGAGGTGGGCCACTGGCCTTGGCCAGGGCCCCACAGTCTTGGTCAAAACCCTAACTGCCATTTTTTTCTCTCTCTGACACATATAGTATAAATGGCTTTGTCAGGTCAGGCAGACCCAGGGCTGGGGTTGACACAAGTTTTTCTTTTAACTCATGAAAAGCCTGTTGCTGTTGGGACCCCCATTCAAAAGGTTCTGTGTCACCCCCCTTTGTAACTTGGTACAGAGGTTTGGCCAGTACTGCAAAATTTGGGATCCATAACCTGCAGAACCCCACAGCTCCTAAGAATTCTCTCACCTGCCTTCTGGTCTTAGGCTCTGGTAGGTTGCAAATGACCTGCTTTCTTTCTGATCCTAGGCTATGCTCCCCCTGTTGGATAGTAAATCCTAGGTGGCGTACCTGCTGTCTGCAGATGTGAGCTTTCTTCTTGGACACCTTATACTCACAGTCCTCCAGGTGCCAGAGCAGGGCGTCTGTTCCTTTGGCGCACCCAGCTGCTGTGGGGTGTCCCAGCAGGAGGTCATCGACATACTGGAGCAACACACAGCCTAGGTCTCTGGTGGGAAACTTTTGCAGGTCTCGAGCCAGGGTCTCCCTGAAGATAGTGAGGGAGTTCCTGAACCCTTGGGAAGCCGGGTCCAAGTGTCCTAAGTGGTGACACCTGACCCTGGATCTTCCCACTGGAAAGCAAACAGTTTCTGGCTCTCAGGAGCTAGTCTGGTGCTAAAGAAAGTATCCTTCAAGTCCAGGCAGGTGAACCAGCTGTCCTCAGCTGGTAGTAACCCTAACAACATGTATGGGTTAGGTACCGTTGGGTGCAAAGTCACTGTAGCTTGGTTAACCAAGTGCAAGTCCAGTACTGGTCTGTAATCCTTGGTTTCTGGATAGAAAAGAGTCAACAGGGGCGTGCTGCAGGGAGACTTGACAGGGGGCTATAATTCCATAGGTCTTCAGGCACTGGAGATGGATCTGGATACCTTCAAGAGCTTCTCTGGGTACTGGGTACTGTTTCTGCCTGACCGGCTGGGCCCCAGGCTTAACTTCTATGAGTACGGGGGCTTGGTTGACTGCTAGCCCCGGAGGATTATCTTCCACCCACACCCTTGGCCACTGCTTAGCTGGTACTTCAGGCATGTGCTACTGTGCCCTGATAATTTTTGTATTTGTGGTAGAGATGGGGTTTGACCATGTTAGCCAGGCTGGTCTTGAACTCTTTACCTCAAGTGATTGGCCCGCTTGGCCTCCCAAAGTGCTGGGATTACAAGAGTCAGCCACCATGTCTGGCCCTCTTTTCTTTATGAATTACCCAGTGTCAGGTATTCCTTTACAGCAAGGCAAGAACTAACACAATCCCACAGGACAAAATAAATACCCACAAATCCATATGGACATAAATAAATAATTCAATAAATAAATGTATGAGAGAAGAGATACTTCTTCCTTACAGAATTCCAATGAATCAATGTAGAAAGAATGAGTAAAATAAAAAATCCCCACTAGAACACCACAGTAGTAACTGTTGACAAGATCCACCAATGAATGTGAAAATCAACAGGCAAAAGTTTGAGAAGAAACAGGATGCTAGCAGTCTCAAAGCATCGATCCCAGATGTTTATCATTTACAAAGGGAGAAAAGTAACTTTACAGCCATGAAACGTGGGAGAGTCCACCTTAACCAAGTGATCGTGGTAAATATCACTAATAAGCCACGTTGTCATCCTGTACCCCTGATAGGAAATAACAAGAGCGTTTCACCTTGTGATCTTCTTCCCCAAACCCATCACCGTAGTCTAATCATGAGGAAAACATGGACAAACCCAAACTGAGGATCATTCTACAAAACACCTGGCCAGTACTCATCAAGAGTCCATGAAAGACAAGGAAATACAGAACTGTCACAGATTGAAGGAAACTGAGGGGACATAGAAACAAATGCAACGTGGGATCTTAGATTATATCCTGGAATATTAAAAGGCATGGTAGGGGTGGGAGGGGATGGTGAAAATCAAAAGGCTATAGTTTAATTCATAGTATCGTATCATAGTTTAATTCATAGTATCGTATCAAAGTTAATTTCCTCATTTTGATTATTGAACTACAGTTATATAAGTTTTTAACATCAGGGGAAACAAAGTGGTAGATATATGTGAACTCTGTAGTATTTCTTCAAATTTTCTGCAAGTCTAAAATTATTTCAGAAATAAAATAAATACACACGCATCCACAAAATAGTAACTATGGAGAGGTGATAATGTGTTGATTAGCTTGATTTTGATGGTCCTTTCACAATGCATGTGCATATCAACCATCAAATTGTACACCATATATAATTGTTATGTCAATAAATCTGTTAAAATATATAAAAATCAATGAATAAAATAAAAAATAAATTAAAAATAAGAATAAGCTCCATCTGAAGTGCTACTTGCATAGTGCACATGGACCACCACATCCTGCTGCTGCTGGCTGGAGGACTTGAACACCATTCAGAATTTCCCCTAGCCCTATGCAGCTCTTCATCTAAAATCATAACTACAAAATTGCTGGCAAGGTACTCTCCCTGGTCCTCAATTTTCCACACCTATAAAATGAAAGTGTTAGGAAAAAAGATATTATCCTTTCTCAGTTTTTTTTTTTTTTTTTTTTTTTTTT
>NW_016814423.1:2612401-2624406 GCF_001698545.2 Rhinopithecus bieti | reverse complement strand
GTCTCACTCTGTTGCCCAGGCTGGAGCGCAGTGGCGCGATCTCAGCTCACTGCAAGCTCTGCCTCCCGGGTTCACGCCATTCTCCTGCCTCAGCCTCCTGAGTAGCTGGGACTACAGGTGTCCGCCACCATGCCTGGCTAAGTTTTTGGTAGTTTTTGTAGAGATAGAGTTTCACTGTGTTAGCCAGGATGGTCTTGATCTCCTGACTTCGTGATCTGCCTGCCTCGGCCTCCCAAAGTGCTGGGATTACAGGTGTGAGCCACTGTGCCTGGCCTTTTTCTCAGTTTTGAAATTCTGTGCTTCGTGCTTCATAATTCTCAACTCTTCTTAGCTTGGCCTTCATTGGCAAGTTAAGCTAACAGCTTTGGTGTAGAAGTAACAGAGATTATATATACCAGTTTGGGGCTTAGTATGTCACCACATTAACCAAAGACAGTCAATGTATGTGGCAGAGGTAATTTGGTTCTTAGTTTTCTTTTTTTCTTTTTGAGACAGTCTCACTCTGCCACCCAGGCTGGAGTGCAGTGGCATGATCTTGGCTTACTGCATCCTCTGCCTCCACTTCAAGTGATTCTCCTGCCTGAGCCTCCCAAGTAGCCGGGATTACAGGCATGCACCACCACGCCTGGCTAATTTTTGTATTTTTGGTAGAGACAGAGTTTCACCATGTTAGCCAGGCTGGTCTCGAACTCCTGACCTCAGGTGATCTGCCCGCCTCAGCCTCCCAAAGTGCTGAGATGACAGGTGTGAGCCACCGCACCTGGCCAGGTTCTTAGGTTTCAATATCTCAGAAAGCTAATTAACGATCTTAATCTCATTTAAATCTCTTGATTTTATACACAGTAATAACAGTGAACACAGGTGAAATTCGGCTCATCTAACTCAGAAACTTCATTTTAGGACAATATTTCAAACGCCTTTCCCATCTAGGCATTTTTCAGTAGCAGACATGTGGCACACCTGACTCCCTTCGCCTCCCTCTTAGTGAAGGTTTAGGGATTAGACATGTACTCAGAGCCAGAACTCAGTGGCCTAAATCACCAGTCCTTGCACTACTACAAGCTCACCTAGAACATCAAAGATCAATTCTCCTTATGCTCATTGTGATGCTGGAAACATTACTTCTCTCCTCAGTTGCTGGTTTTCACTTAGCATCTCATTTTGAAAATCTTTGTTTCTCTGTGGCCACTATGACATTTGCTCCACTGAGCTTTCTGGCTTTAATTTTTGCCCCCTCAATCAGTTCCAAATAGCCCTACTGAAGTAGCCCCAGAAACTCACATTGTGATTCCACTCTTCAATGATTTCTCATCGAAATATTAACCAGCGTCCAACATTCCTGCATTTGTGGTCATCTTGTCAGTACATCTCACTGACCTAAATGAAGAAATTCCTATTCCTTTTACTCCAGATTATCCATATAATTCTTCTTCAAAGCTATTCTTGGGATATACTGAGAAAAGTACTTCAGTTTTGGAGTCTGCTGATCTAGGGTTTAAGTGCTGACTGCACCACTGAGCAAATTTCAGAAAGGTATTAAATTTCCTGGGCGACAGAGTAAGACTCTGTCCCTTTTGCCTTCTGTCATGATTCTGAGGCCTTTCCAGCCATGTGGAACTGTAAGTCCAATTAAACCTCTTTTTGTTCCCAAAAAAAAAGAAAAAGAAGAAAAGTAGTTTCATTTTGCCTCCTGAATTCATTTTAGACTCCTTAGTAATTTTTTTTTTGAGCTGGAGTCTCGTTCTGTCACCCAGGCTGGAGTGCAGTGGCATGATCTTGGCTCACTGCAGCCTCCGCCTCCCAGGTTCAAGCCATTCTCCTGCCTCAGCCTCAGCCTCCCGTGTACCTGGGACTATAGGCACGCACCACCATGCCCAGCTAATTTTTGTATTTTTTTTAGTAGAGATGGGGTTTTACCATGTTGGCCAGGATGGCCTTGACTTCCTGACCTCGTGATCCACCTGCCTCAACCTCCCAAAGTGCTGGAATTACAGGTGTGAGCCACTGTGCCCAGCCTAGACTCCTTAGTAATTTCTTACTAAGAATATTAATTCTATTGTATATCTTTATTTCTTTTTGAAAATATAAAGGAATCTAAAACTTAGTTACTTAAACTGTAATTTAAATTATTCACTGTTCCCTCATAATAAAGTAACATAAAATTCAGCTTACTTAAAAAACAAAACACAGAAGCAGATTCATCTTAATAGTAGTTTGTACTTTTTTTTTTTTTTGAGATGGAGTCTCGCCCTGTTGCCCATACAAGTAAATCCACCCAAACCTTCTTTTCAACATAAGAAGCTAGGCAAAACTAGTGTAATTTTGGAAGTCTATATTTAAGGAAACATGTATTATTTAAAATAAATTATAAAGGTAAAACAAATTTGTTTAAACCAAAAAATGTCAAGTGTTTACTTCTTTTTAAATTGAAATACCATGGGAGACCTACATACCATTCTGAGCTTCTCAACACCTTTTAATTCAGTCACTGACATTAAAATCTGCACCTAGAAAGAAAAAAACTATCACATCACTCATCCGCACAACCTATTAATCAGCAAATAATTATTAAATACTTACTGCATCCCAGGCACTGTTCTTGGCACTGGGGAGTCAGCAGTGAATAAAACCTGTCTTAACAGAAGTTAATGGCAAACTGTTATAGCTATAAATATACCCATATTTTAACATTTAATTGTTCATCCTGAAACACTTAGATTTTTTTAAATTAATTTTAACTACAGTCAACCTTACTAATTTCACAGATATAAATAATGTACATTTCCCTCAACCCCTCTGCCCTTACAGAAGCTTTCTCATACACACAACAAAGTCAGAACTAAATCAGACTCCCAATATGCCATTAGTTAGGTTGGGGAGGAGGCTTGGTGACTGGGAGCTGAGTTAAGGCCCATAAGCCTTTCCCAGCCCCAGCTTGCTCTTCAATGTAGCTACCTATTCAGTCTACTATTGTCTTAGTGGCTTTATCTGTTACCATGCCTTTCCTACCAACAACGAGAAGCATCTTTAAATTCTGTAAAGTTTTGTCATATCTCCAAGCTACATGGCAGTCGAGAGCCTACAGGTGATAATTATATACTTACAGATAATAGTGTAAATGTATCCATAAACACATTTTTCATCTCTGGGGACACAGAACAATGATTACATTTAAACACAGTACATAGTAAGATAAGTTAAAAATATTGAAAGTACTCTAAATAAAAGCTTGCTAATTCAAGATAACTGCAGGCAAAAGCAATCTGGAAATTTTAAATTAAAATTTCTTAAAACAAAATTTTCCAATTTACTAATTTATAAAAGAAATACAACTACATGGGCCTTAATAAAAATTTTAAATACATTCTCACACACACACTATATTCTAGAGAAGAACTATTCCATCAAAATCCTAGCTTTGAATAACTTATTATTTTAAATAATCAGTAACTAAAACCAAGCAATCTATCACACAGAGAGGGGAAAAGGTAATATTCTGAGTTATAAATTTTTTACCCTGTCTCAGAGTCTTGCTCTGTCACCCAGGCTTGAGTGTGATGGCACCGTCACAGTTCACTGCAGCCTTGAATTCCAGGGCTCAAGCCATCCTTCTGCCTCTGCCTCCTGAGGAGCTGAGACTACAGGCATGTGCCACCACACTGAGCTAATTCATTTTGGGAGGCCAAGGCAGTAGGATCACTTGAGGCCAGGAGTTCAGAGGCCAGTCTTGAAGCAAGAACTCGTCTCTACAAAAAAAAGTGTAATGNGATTATTCAAGAAAAGCATTTAGGGGCCAGGTGCAGTGGCTCATGTCTGTAATGGCAGCATTTTGGGAGGCCAAGGCAGTAGGATCACTTGAGGCCAGGAGTTCAGAGGCCAGTCTTGAAGCAAGAACTCGTCTCTACAAAAAAAAGTGTAATGAATTAGCTCAGTGTGGTGGCACATGCCTGTAGTCTCAGCTCCTCAGGAGGCAGAGGCAGAAGGATGGCTTGAGCCCTGGAATTCAAGGCTGCAGTGAACTGTGACGGTGCCATCACACTCAAGCCTGGGTGACAGAGCAAGACTCTGCGCCCCCAGCCCCCAATAAAAGAAAAACAGGAAAGGAATTTAGGTAAGAAACTTTTCTATTGCTCTTAAAAGTAATAGGACCTAGAAAGGTAGAGGATGAGGCCAGGCACAACGGCTCACACCTGTAACCCCAACACTTTGGGAGGCCGAGGCAGGCGGATCACTTGAGCCCAGGAGTTCAAGACCAGCCTTTGCAACATGGCAAAGCCCTGTCTCTGAAAAAAAAAAAAAGCAAAAATTAGTCAGATGTGGTGGCATGTACTTGTAGCCCCAGTTACTTGGGAGGCTGGAGTGGGTGGATCACTTGAGCCTAGGAGGAGGAGGGTGCAATGGCCCAAGACCGCACCATTGTACTCCAACCTGGGCAACAGAGTGAGACCTTGTCTCAAAAAAAAGAAAATGTAGAGGATGGTATGACTCATGTTTTTTCAGGGTTTTCACATATGTATCAAGGCACTAGATAACTTGACTCTAGAATTTGCTAAGAGTGCAGATATGCTGTCTTGCTGACTGAATAGCCCTATTACTCATGTGCCAAAACTGAAACTGGGATAAGCACATTTGAGAATAAGCCCTATCACCCAGACCTTTCCTTTCCTAATTTGTAGCTTCCATTTGTGTAATCAGGCCTAAAATCCTTTTTTTGAACAGATATACAGCAGAAAAGCAAACATGTAAAGCAGTACAGAATAAGAATTTAACATATAATACGGAAGAGCAGAGTTTCTTAACTCAGCACTACTGACATTTTGAACCAGATACTTCTCTGTTGGGCAGGACTGTCCTGGGCATTAGGGGATATTTAGTAGCACCCTGGTTTATATTCGTTACATATCAGTAGCTCATCCCCTATCCAACATTCATGATAACCAAAAATCTCTTCAAACATTGCCTAAAGTTTCCTGGGAAACCAAATATTTCCAGTTAAGAACCACTGCTTTAGAGAATTGTGATAAAATTCTATCATAACATAAAGATAAAATGATAGTACAAGTAGGATTATGTAGTCTACAATTTTCTGGGATTACTCACAACCTCTTAGTATTTTTCCGATTTTAAAATTCTTGCTCTCACAATTTCTAGATATGTCTAGATATCCACACTGCTGTGGTAATTTTCATATATTCCCCTAAAAAATACAACATTAAAAAACTCACAATACTCTCAAAACTTTGTGTTTCTTCTGTACCCTCTCATCATTTATCGAAATATACACTTCATTCCTCTATAAAACCCTTATTGTTAAGATTTCCCATCTCAGCATTCTGGTTAACTTAAAATGAACAGACGTCTGACCAAGAAAGCAAATTAAACTTTCATTTCTCCGTTAGAAAAAACCAAAGCCAGACTAAGTAGAGAGAGCATGTTAAGTGTTTCCATATAGTTTTTTTACTTCTAATAGTAAGTTTATCTGTGGCTTAAATGCTAAAAGACTGATTTAACCAATTTTAAGTGATCTCATATCTGCAAACAATATGAAATGTAATTAAGATGAGAAAAATAGGTATTGGGTTTCTGTAATTAAGTTGAGATTAACATGAACAAAATGCAGCTTTGCTATTTAAGACAGAAATGGATATGTTTATAAAATTATAATTTAATACTTACTATCTAATTTTTGTCCTTCTATAAAAGTTTCTAGAGCAGCAGCAGAGTTTTTTAATGGTATTCACATATCCTGCATGAACATATTTAAAACAAATTAACACACACACAAGATCTGGAAAATAGCCTTCTTTCTAAATAAAAACATCTTAGTATTTTCTATTGTTGAAAGAAAAAATTTATTTTAAGTATATGTTAGTATGCCAAGACACTTTCTAAAATACTATTAACATCTAGTACAATTTCCAGTAAAATTCAATTTTAGAACTTACTTCAGAAGGAATTTCACTTTAATTGTACATACTTGCTTATTCCAAAATATCATTATACAAAGGAATTAAAGCAGTTTCTTACTTAAAGAATAAAGTTACACTTATCAACAGAAACAAGATGGGATATAAAGCTAATAGATATAGAGCTTTCATAGCGTTAAATGTAGCCTATTCAGCTTGATTGAAGAATAGGATGTTCTCTAGTCAGTTAAATAGAGTAAATTCCAAATGATAAACAAAAAAGGAATGTGAAATCCATCAGTTTCATCTATACCTTGCAGTTATTTCAATCATCACTATTTTAAAATATATTAAGTATAGATCTCCTATCACATACGAGGTTAACAAAATAATAGAACTATAACTTTATATTTAAAGTTAAATCAGGCCGGGCGCGGTGGCTCAAGCCTGTAATCCCAGCTCTTTGGGAGGCCGAGACGGGCGGATCACGAGGTCAGAAGATCGAGACCATCCTGGCTAACATGGTGAAACCCCGTCTCTACTAAAAAATACAAAAAACTAGCCGGGTGAGGTGGCGGGCGCCTGTAGTCCCAGCTACTCGGGAGGCTGAGGCAGGAGAATGGCGTAAACCCGGGAGGCGGAGCTTGCAGTGAGCTGAGATCCGGCCACTGCACTCCAGCCCGGGCAACAGAGCGAGACTCCGCCTCAAAAAAAAAAAAAAAAAAAAAAAAAAAAAGTTAAATCATATCTGCTATAAATACATACATACACCATCAAGCTTACGTTGCCCTCTCTTATCCTCTATCAATAGCACACAACTCTAATAAAATGCAATTAAACATTCTGTTCAAAGCCAGATACAATCTAATAGATGGCTATAGCAACTGATCAAGAGTTAACATTAGAGGGATTAAAACTTTTTCACCCTGTGCAGTCACAACATGTAGGTGTGGTAGCTGGAAAAATAATTACGTAAGAGATTACACAACTAGGAAGATCAAGGACAAGTGCAGGAACACAGGAACACTTTTATTTTCTGCCAACTGCCTACAAACTCTAGGGATTTTTCCAGTTTTCTTAAATCGTAAAATTATTTCAATAGCCACATGTGTCACTGACTTTGCTTTAACCTAGTAGCATAATTCTCACAAAGCAATGAATACAGATGCCCCTCAACTCACCTGGGGTTACATTCGATCAACAGAAAGTGTGGCTCAAACTAAGAGAGCAAAGAAGCTATAAGATGCTACTTCAAGGGCCTCACTTTTTGTACCCTGCAGGCTGTTATAAGAAATTTGGGCCGGGTGCGGTGGCTGACGCCTGTAATCCCAGCACTTTGGGAGGCTGAGGCGGGCGGATCACGAGGTCAGGAGATTGAGACCATCCTGGCGAACACGGTGAAACCCCGTCTCTACTAAAATACAAAAAAATTAGCCGGGCGCGGTGGCGGGCGCCTGCAGTCCCAGCTTCTAGGGAGGCTGAGGCAGGAGAATGGCGTGAACCCGGGAGGCAGCAGAGCTTGCAGTGAGCGGAGATCGGGCCACTGCACTCCAACCTGGGCGACAGAGCGAGACTCCGTCTCAAAAAAAAAAAAGAAAGAAAGAAATTTGGACCTTAGGTGCGATGGAAAGCCATGGAAAGTTCACTGTTGGTAGGAGAGAGACATGGTCCAATTTACTCTTTTTAAATGTCATTCTGGTTGCTGTATGATGAATACATAATAACAAATCAGGACTGGAAACAGAAACTTCTTAGAAAACTTCTACATTAAGTCTAGGCTAGAAAACGATGTTAGCCACAGAGGTGATGAAGAGAAATATAATGAGCTGGAATACATTAGAACCAGCAAGACTTGCCAATGCAGGATAAGATAAACTGAAGATCAATCCAGGGTTTTGGGCTTACTTAGATCTATACCTGGCACCCAGTAAGCACTCAATGAAAAGTATTGATTTCTCTCCTTGCAGACATTTTTCTGCCTTTTCCCCAATCTCTAATTTGACCACATCTCCTTTGCCATAAAATATAAAAATGTTTGCCTCTCTAGTCTTAATCTTCTCAAAGCCACTAGTAACCGCTTATTAAATCCAACAAGCTGAAAGGTAAGTTCTTTCAGCTTACCATTCTGTTTGCTTCTTAAAAACTAATGTTTTCTGGGTTGGGCGCGGTGGTTCACACCTGTGATCCCAGCACTTTAGGAGGCCGAGATGGGTGGATCACCTGAGGTCAGAAGTTCAAGACCAGCCTGGCCAACATGGCAAAACCCCATCTCTACTAAAAACACAAAAATTAGCCAGGCATGGTGTGCGTGCCTGTAATCCCAGCTACTCAGGAGGCTGAGGCTGGAGAATCGCTTGAACCCAGGAGGCAGAGGTTGCAGTGAGCCGAGACTGTGCCACTGCATTTCAGCCTAGGCGACAAGAGCAAAACTCTGTCTCAAAAAATTAAAAATAAATAAAAATAAAAAATCTAATGTTTTCCTTGGGCTCAGTACTTAGACTTCCTTCCCTTTAGAAACATTCTTTGACTCTTTAAGTGGTGTCGGGGCTTCACATACGACTTGAATCATCCTGATGACTCAAGTCTATCTTGAGAGCCTAAACAATGCTCCCGTGCAATATGAGCATTGTTTTCTCTAGACTTCACCCGAAATGTCCCAGAGGCAATTCATAGACAAATATTCAAAATCTAAAACTATTTCCTCTCTTCAAACCTATTCCCTCATGCTGAATGCAGTCTTCTAAGTGCTATCATCCTAGGTGCCATTTAAGTGAAAAGCACCAATTCCTACTACATTCTGCCAGCCAGAAACTCAAGAGTCATCCCTTATATTCCAATCATCAAGTCCAGTGCATTTTACATAAAAAAACTCCCCTCCATGCCCTCAATCACTGCCCTACATGCAGATTTGACCTGGTCTGCACCACCATCTTCCTGCGATCCACTATCCCTTATGACTCCTCCAATTCATTATCTACTCTGCTTTTAAAGTAGGTTTTGTAATTCAGAAAATTTCATTTCTTTCCTCCAAATTCTTCACAGATCTCCATGATCATATGATAAAAATGAAAACCATCTGCTGAGATTTAATGCCTTTGATGGCCTGGCCTCTCTCCACTTGTTTAGCCGTTATCTCCTGGCACTTGCCTCCTCATATTTTATGTTCTAATACTACTGAACAACTTGTATTACTCCCAAAACAGAACAGTTATGTAGTCTTTGCCATGTGCCCAGCACTGTACTAAGCATACAATACAGGGTACCTCACTTATCCTCATAATAACCCTTTCAAGTAAGTCCTATTTGTTCCCATTTGACAGATGAGAAATCTGCTCTGGAGTGATGACAGGAACCTTACCAAAGTTACACAGTTATCATGAAACCAGAATTCTGACCCAAGAGTCTCTGACTCCAGAGCCTGGACTCTTAACCGCCACACACACTTGGCCTTGAACGATTCTCAAAATTCACATGTTTTCCCTCCCTACTGAATTTTGCAGCCTCCTCTGTAAAGTTTTTAACTCCCTCAGTCAGATTCTATTCTGCTATGCTGTTTTATACATAACACCATTACAGTAGTTACCTTATATTTTAATGATCTGTTGACTTGTCTTTCCACTAGACTGAAAACTCACTTATTGAAGTTTTTTCATCCTGAGAGTCCTGATTTCCAGTACAACATTCACCACTTAATGTTCATTCTTTGTTGAACGAATGAAAAATGTGAAACAGCATATGTGATAAGAACATCCCCCCCTTTATTCCTAATTGGATGACCTTACATAAAATATACACATTTTAACTCATATGATACCAAGTGACCTGAATCCCAAATGGCTGTTAAAGCAGCCCTTGGGAAAATCCAGGAGAAATACCCTCACATTCATCATCAAGATTTCAGCCCTACTTATCATTACCAATTATTTAATAATTTACATTGATCTGTTCATCTTTGTGAGGTCATCTCACAGTTTAAAAAGAACATTTCTTCTTAACACAGCTGGTTCTTATGATGATCATCCTCCCCACACCCAAGGTTTCTGATTAGGGGTCTGTGGTGGGTCCTGAGAATTTGCATTTCTAGGGCCAGGCACAGTGGCTCACGCCTGTAATCCCAGCACTTTGGGAGGCTGAGGGTAGTGGATCATTTGAGGCTAAGAGTTTGAGACCAGCCTGGCCAACATAGTGAAACCCCATCTCTACTAAATCTACAAAAATCAGCTGGGTGTGGTTACACATGCCTGTAATCCCAGCTAATTGGGAGGCAGACGCAGGAGAATTGCTTGAACCTGGGAGGCGGAGGTTGCAGTGAGCTGAGATTGCGCCACTGTATTCCAGCCTGGGCGACAGAGCAAGACTCTGTCTCAAATAAATAAATAAATAATTTGCATTTCTAATATGTTGATGCTGCAGCTCATCTGGAGTCCACACCTTTGAGGACCACTGTTCTATAGCACTAGACTAAAATTTAGGAAACCTGTGTCCTGAGGTCCCCCTTCTGCCTGTAACTGGTGTGTCTCTATGACAGATCATTTGGATTTACTTGGGTCTCAGTTTTCTTTTTAAGAAATGGGGTCTCTTTATGTTGCCTAGGCTGGTCTTGAACTCCTGATCTCAAACTCCTAGTCTCATGTGATCCTCCCACCTCAGCCTCCCAAAGTGATAAGATTACAGGCGTGAGCCACCACACTCAGCCAGGTCTGCTTTCTTATGTACACTGTGAAAAGGAAGAGTAAGAAGTACTGGACTACATGAGTCATAAGGATCTTTTTTTAAAAAACGAAATCTCACTCTCTCACCCAGGCTGGGAGTGCAATGGTGTGATCTCGGCTCACTGCAACCTCTGCCTCCCAGGTTCAAGCAATTCTCCTGCCTCAGCCTCCCAAGTAGCTGGGATTTCAGGCACCTGCCACCACGGCCCAGCTAATTTTTTGTATTTTTAATAGAGACGGGGTTTCACTATGTTGGCCAGGCTGGTCTCAAACTTCTGACCTCAGGTGATCCACCCGCCTCAGCCTCCCAAAGTGCTGGGATTACAGGCGTGAGCCACCACACCTGGCCCATAAGGATTTTAAAGGAGAATTTGCACTTCTGATGACTTGCCAGGTGATCCTGATACTGCTGGTCCAAGAGCCACACATTAAAAACCAAGGTACCAGTGCTATCCACATGACTATTCTATGCAATTCTACTCCTAGGTATATATAATCAAAAGAAAGAAATGCATGTGTTCACCAGAATACACACAAGAGTACTCACAGAAGCTTTATTTATGCTAGCTAATAACTAGAAATAAACCAGATGTCCAATCAGAATAAATTGTGCTATAGTTACATTTATACAACATATATTTATACAATTATACAATGGAATACTACACAGCAATGCAAAAGAACTACTGCTTCACACAATATGGATGTATACTCATGTAATGACTAAAGCAAAAACAGACTACCTACATTGAATAAAGCACCTACTATATGATTCTGTTTATGAGTCAATATCAAGCAAAATGAACTGATGGTGATGGAGGTGAAAACAGGAGTCAGCAGGACAGTAAGAAGAATTGCTGGCTGGGAAGGAGCATGAAGGAACTTTATGAATGGAGACGCTCTATATCTTGATCTGGGTGGTGCACACATAGGTAAAAACCCATCAAACTGTAGACTTAAAATTTGTGTTATTTACATGTATCATATATGCCTCAATAAAAAATTTGAGGCCGGGTGCAGTCACACCTGTAATCCCAGCACTTTGGGAGGCTGAGGCAGGCGGATCACCTGAGATCAAGAGTTTGAGACCAGCCTGGCCAACATGGCCAAACTCCATCTCTACTAAAAAGTACAAAAATTAGCCAGGTGTGGTGGTGTGCACCTGTAATCCCAGCTACTTGGGAGGCTGAGGCAGGAGAAGCACTTGAACCTGGGAGGTGGAGGTTGCAGTGAGCCGAGATTGTGCCATTGTACTCCAGCCTGGGCAACAGAGTGAGACCCTGTCTCAAAAATAATAATAATAATAAGTAAAATAAGATGGAAAGTGACAACGAAGTTCATTATATTAATATTCTTTAAAAGTAACTTTTTTTTTTTTTTTTTTTTT
>NW_016814423.1:2584355-2612167 GCF_001698545.2 Rhinopithecus bieti | reverse complement strand
TCAGCTCACTGCAACCTCCGCTTCCCAGGTTCAAGCGATTCTCCTGCCTCAGCCTCCCAAGTAGCTGCGATTTCAGGCACCTGCCACCATGGCCCAGCTAATTTTACAGACATGAGCCACTGTGCCCAGCCTAAAAGCAACTTTTATATAAACTGGATTTCCAAAGGAAGCACTAGGCCTAACATGACAATTAAGAAATGTAATTCAAAGTAATAGCTAATATAAAAAATTATGGCGAAAAATTCTCACTGCTTCCTGTAACATGATCCCAAAACTGATCCCAGAAGCCTTATTGCTGGTATCTAAAGGTCTATATATTTAGATTCAAAAAGCATACCTGGACCCTAAAAGGCCTTACAGGACCTGGCTCCTAGTTTCCTGCCCAACCTTATCTCCTAATCAAATGGGCCCTCTAACAAAAAGGGCCTTTTTGCTGCTCCATATATAGACCCACTTCATTCCTACTTTAGGATCTCTGCACTGGCTCTTGGTCCTGCCTGGAATGTTCTTTCCCAGAGCTTCCAAGCTCATTCTCTTGTTCCTTCAGGTCTCTGCTCAAATATCGCCTTAACAGAGGCTCTAGTAGTCTGTGGCACATTTCTTATAAAAGCCATAGCTAGAAAAGATGCTGTCTTGCCTGAAATTGTTAACCTTACTTACGTTAGATCATAACAACAAAACAGGGTTTCTTTTCTGTGCTTTATTAAAGCAAAAGAAACAAAACAAAACCAAAAAAGATCTCCTGTTAAAATTGTGACCCACAGCATTATTTGTCTTTAGGCTCTTCTTTAACTCTTATTAACTCTTGCTCTTTTACATTCCTTTAGAGCTTCATAGTTTGTCTTCACTGCACACCTATGAGAAGTGATTTCTAGGTTAGCTAAGTATATAACTAAGACTAACCCATAGCAATCAGCGCCTTTGCACACAGCAACTCCTAAAAAATTTTTGATAAACAAATGAGTGAATAAAGAACTATGACAAGACATCTGGAAAGTTTCAGGGACATGAGGGAGAAGGTTTTTGTTCCAGTAGACTGACTTCATACCGACATTTTTATATAAGAATGGCAACAATGATTATCAAACAAAAAAATTAATTTTCATCGAGCCCAGAGTCCACTTTTCTCTTCTAGTCATAAATGCCATTTAAAAAAAAATCATTTCAGCCCAACTACAGATGCCAACTATGCTCCCAATAAATAGAGGAGGTTTTCCTCAGAAGCTTCAGGAATGCAAGAGTCTGGAAGTGGAAAGGGCAAGACAGGAGGAGTCTGAGGTAACGCGGCTACCGGGAGACAGAAAGGAGACAGAGAATCTCAACACTGGGGCTGAGACGCAGCATCCCTAGAGCCTGGGTGCCAATCAGGCGGTGCTAGCAGGAGGCGGGTCAGCCGGGAGTGGAGGAAGCAGAAAAGGCTCTCTCACCTCTAACGCCGCCTGGGGGTCCTGGTCGATTACAGCATCTGAGAAGCTCTGGAAAATCTGTCAGAAAACGACTTCAGCAGAGCCCACTGGCCAAGGAAAGGGGGATAAAATAAATAGCAAAGGGAAGGAAAAACACGCACCTCTGAGATGCTGCAGGTCCTGCTGCAGCCGCCGCCATCCCTCGTAGTCACTGTTGCTGCCGCCAGAGCTGCTACTACCGCACTCAGAAACTCTGCCACCGCTCGAGGGGGAAACCTCTGCAGAAACACCAACCGAACTTCCGTCCTAAGTAGCCAACCAGCAGCCACGCAGCGTGCTGCTAGCGGGACGGGGAGGCGACACGCGGGCGCGTGGCCGGCTGGGTCAGTGGAGGACCGAGTTCTCCCAGCCGGCACCCCGCCCGGGATCTGCGCTCGCAGTCCCCGCCCCCTGGCAGCCATGGTTACGGAGGCCTGGGCCTACAGGTTCTCCCTCTTTTCCACCGCGCCCATGCCCGCGGGCACTCCGACAGAGCCTCCAGGAGTGGTAGCTCAGATGCACTTTTGTAACATACCGTTATCCCTCAGGAACGTGTACGGGCAGGGGCGTTTGCTTGTTGTTAATAACAGAAGCTACAGGCCGGGCGTCGTGGCTCACGCCTATAATCCCAGCACTTTGGGAGGCCGAGACGGGTGGATCACGAGGTCAGGAGTTCAAGACCAGCCTGGCCAAGATGCCGAAACCCTGTTTACTAAAAATATAAAAACTAGCCGGGTGTAGTGGCACGCGCCTGTAATCCCAGCTACTCGGGAGGCTGAGGCAAGAGAATCCCTTTAACCCGGGAAGCCGAAGTTGTGGTGGGTCAAGATTGTGCCACTGCACTCCTGCCTGGGCGACAGAGCGAGACTCCGTCTCAAAAATATAATAATAATAACACAAGCTACTTCAAGCTCCGTTTTCCCTAGGTGTTATCATGGCTTTCGTCTCCGTGATGTCACTGGCGGCTGTGCGGTCTTTTCAGGGAACAGAGGGGCATGGATGGCGCCTGGATTCCCGCGATCATTGCGCTGGGAATGGAAAAGGACTGGGACTCGCTGGAAATCGTTCTGACCTAATAGCCTTCTGGTTCCGGGGAGACGCGCCCGGCGCCCGCCTACTATTCATTACCTTCCTCATAACTCCACAGCTCAGGATTTCTTCTTAGTAGGTTTCCCAGATCAAGAAGGAAAACCTTTTCTATCCGAAAGCACTGAGGGGCGGAAGGTGGTCTGAAGTGATCTCGGGGCCGCTTTGTTTCCCACCCTAGTCGGTCAGGCCCTCCCTCAGCGCCCTTTGACCCATGCAGATCAGATGGGGAAAGGTGCCAGCGCGTTGGGGAGCTGGAGGGAGTGGTCTTTATCTACCTTTATACCACTACCAAACTGTGTTAATTAATGTAGCTTTATAATAAGTCTCGAAGTCCTGTGACTTTATTCTCCCAAGATTGCTTTGGGTTATTCTAAGGCCATTGTATTTCTAGATGAATTTTGGAATTAGTTTGTCAGTTTAAAAAAAAAAAAAAACTGCTGGAATTTGTACTGGGCTTGCATTGGATCTATAGATCTGTTTGGGGATAACTAGTATATTAACAATATTAAGTCCTTCAGTTCATTTAAGAGGCTGTTTATTTAAGGGCCTCTAATTTCTCCTGGCAATGTTTTGTAGATTGTACACATATTTATACTTTAATGCAGCTGTGCTTGGATAGATTGCGGTATAGAGATCACACATATCTTTCATTAGATTTCCTCTTGAGTAGTGTTTTGAATGCGATGTTAAATAGCATTTTTTAAATATTCTCATTTGTTGTAAGACTACAGGAACGCTATTGATTTTTACATATTGATATTATATTCAAGCATCTTGCTAAGTTCCCCTATTATTTGTAATACTGTGTAGAGTCTTTTGGAATTTATGTGATCACAATCTTGGAATCTGTGAATAAAAGTGGTTTAACTTCTCTGTTATCTTTATACCTTTTAGTTTTGTTGCTGGCTAGTATGTCCACTATTGAATAGAAATAGTGATAATGGACTTCCTTGTCTTGGTTATAACATCAAGAAGAAAGCATTCAATATCAAGTGCTTTTTCTGCCTTTATTGAAATGTTCATATGTATTTTTTAGTAATAATATGTTACTGTTATATAATAATAATTTTAAAATAATATTTTAAATAATGTTACAATGTAACCAATTACATTGGTTAATTTTCACATGTTATCTAAATGGCCAGTTGTCCTTCCAGATCCCCATTGATTCCAATTGCGATGGTACTATAGGAGAGGCGGAGCCAGCAAAGGAGTTATAAGGTTTATTCAGGACTTACATACAGGGGTGGTCCAGTGGTGGTGGGCTGGCCTGGAGAACTGCTACTGTTCATAAAAAAGGCACGTAGTCTATACAGCATTTTCACTTAGCACCCTCCTTCTAGCAACATCCATTTAACCCAAAACAAAGGACCCCAATCCACTGTACAGCCTGTGTTCCAAGAGATGGGGCAGGGGTATGGATATCCTTCATAGGTAAAGAGTGAATCTTAGTGTTGGCTACTCCTGGATTCCTTAGGCTAGGACTCCAAACACACTTAGAATAGGGTTATTTTCAGGTATGCTCCAGTTATGGCTCAGCCATACACCACGGTGTGTACACCAGCCCCTGCCATGCATCAATATGCATATAAACATGAATAGTCTCTGAAAGGGCGAATTCCAAGATTGACCTATAGGCCCAATGTGAAAAGTTCTGTATTAATAGCTATGTCATGGCTGGATGTGGTGGCTCACGCCTGTAATCCCAGCATTTTGGGAGGTTGAGGTAGGTGGATCCCTTGAGGCCAGGAGTTGGAGACCAGCCTGGGCAACATGACAAAACCCCATCTCTACTAAAAACACAAAAATTAACTGGGCATCTGTGGTGAGCACCTGTAATCCCAGCTACTAGGGAGTCTGAGGCACAAAATCGCTGGAACCTGGGAGGCGGAAGTTGCAGTGAGCAAGATGGCACCACTGCACTCCAACCTGGGTAACAGAGTCAGACTCTGTCTCAAAAAATATATATATTATATCATGGACATTGAAATCATAGCAAGATTCCAAAACTACCACCAGAATGACTCAAATTAAAAGGACTTCCAATGCCAAGCATTGACAAGAATATAGAGCAACTATATGTTTCACCCATTGTTGGTGAGCGTTTAAATTGGTTAATCATTTTGGAAAACTGTCACTGTATTAGTCTGTTCTTGCATTGCTATAAAGAAATACCTGAGACTGGGTAATTTGTAAAGAAAAAATATTTAATTGGCTCATGCTTCTGCAGACTGCACAAGAAGCATAGCAGCTTCCGCTTTTGGGGAGGCCTCAGGAAGCTTGCAATCATAGCAGAAGGCAAAGGTACAGACGGCATCTTACGTGGCAGGAGCAAGAGCAAGTAGGGTGGGGGGAGATGCCACACACTTTTAAACAACCAGATCTCCCAAGAACTCACTCACTGTTACGAGGACAGTACCAAGGGGGATGGTACTTAATCATTCATAAGAAACCCACTCCCATGATCCAATTACCCCCCATCAGGCCCAACCTCCAACGTTGGGGATTATAATTTGACATGAAGTTTGGGTGAGGACACATACCCAAACTATATCAGACACTATGTACTAAAGCTAGTTATACACAAACCATACTACCCAATAATTCTACCACTGGGCATATACCCGAGTATTTATGATCATATACAAGAATATTCATTGCAGCATTATCCACAGTAGCAAAAACTGGAAATAATCTAAATGTCCTCAAATTGGATAAAAAAATTACATAGCAATGAATAAGAATGTACTACTACTATACACAACAATATGGATGCATCTTATATACATAAGTTGAGGTAAAGAGGCCAGAGTACATCATGATTCATTCCATTTATATGAAGATAAAAAACTGTAGTGAGAGGTGTCATAAGGGAATCTCCTGGTTGTCAGGGAGGGTGGGGAGCACCGGCATGAAGAAACCTTCTTGGATGCAGGAAATGTTACATATCTTGATCTGGCTGGTAATCACAGAAGTGTATTGAGACATAAAATTTTATCAAGTTATACACAAGATTTGTGCAGCCTGGGTGCAGTAGCTCATGCCTGTAATCTCAGCACTTTGGGAGGCCAAAGCAGAAAAATTGAGCCCAGGAGTTCAAGACCAGTCTGGGCGAGATGGGGAGAATTTGTCTGTATGAAAAATAAATAGAAAGCATTAGCCAAGCATGGTGGCGTGTGCCTCAGCTATTTGGGAGGCTGAGGCAGGAGGATCGCTTGAGCCCGGGAGGTTGAGGCTATGATGGTGCCACTGCACTCCAGCCTGGGCAACAGTGCGAGCCTCTTTCTCTTTAAAAAAACAACAACGACAACAACAAAAATTGTTCACTTTATTTTGATTTTGCAGACTAGTTTGGGGAGAAATGATATTTTTCCTGTCCATGAATACAACTGCTTGCTTCATTCATTCAGTTTCTCATATCTTTTAGTAAACTTTTATAATTTTCTCCATAAATTCTTGGCATCCGTTTATTGAAACTTTGGGAGGAAGGAGAGACAAATACTTAAGAAGTCATTGATGAAATATGTTTTCATATGCAAATGACACAACTAAATATGCCAATGTACTTCGCTTGGGTAATTTAAAGAAGGTGACAAATAACCATGCTGGATTAGGGGACATTTCTTGAAGGATAATTGGTCTTCAACTCGAAGAGTGAAAATATTTAGTCACTTATATTGTGTTACCTAACATCTACCTAACATCTATGAGAGGGATTATTTTCATTCATTTGAAAGAGAAAATCTTCCCAATCTAATGTTGAGGCCGTCCTTAAGTAAATGTATTACACTTGATAATTTCCTTTCGAACTGAATCTAACAAGAATATCTTATTTGTATCTTTTTCACAATAAAGCTTTCCCAAAGAGAGGTTTATGAATTTGTGCACTTTACAAAGTTATATATATGGATTTGTGCACTTTACAAAGTTGTATTTTAATAAACTAGAAAAAAGATTTTAAGCAAAATCACTAATAATCAAAATTAAAATGTAAAAAGCCATGACATTTACAGTTACATAAAAAATATTAAATACTGAAAAGTAAATCTGACAAGATGTATGCAAGACATGTGCACTGGAAACTATAAATCATTGCTGAAAGAAATGAAAGAAGACTTGGGAGGCCAAGACGGGCGAATCATCTGAGGTCGGAAGTTCAAGAGCAGCCTGAGGAACATGGAGAAACCACGTCTCCACTAAAAATACAAAAATTAGTCGGGCATGTTGGCACATGCCTGTAATCCCAGCTATGCGGGAGGCTGAGGCAGGAGAATCACTTGAACCCGGTAGGCAGCGGTTGCGGTGAGCCAAGATCATGCCATTGCACTCCAGCCTGGGCAACAAGAGTGAAACTCCGTCTCAAAAAAAGAAAAAAGTAAAAAAAAAGAAAGAAAAGAAATTGAGCGGGCATGGTGGCTCATGCCCATAATCCCAGCACTTTGGGAGGCTGAGGCGGGAGGATCATGAGGTCAGGAGATCAAGACCATCCTGGCTAACACCGTGAAACTCCGTCTCCACTAAAAAAAAAAAAAATACAAAAAAATTAGCCGGGCGTGGTGGCGGGCGCCTGTAATTCCAGCTACTCGGGAGGCTGAGGCAGGAGAATGCTGTGAACCCGGGAAGTGGAGCTGGCAGTGAGCTGAAATCGTGCCACTGCACTCCAGCCTGGACTGTTGTTGGAGCAAGACTCCGTCTCAAAAAGAAAACTAAAGAAGACTGAAAAATGGAGAGCTCCTCCATTAGTCAAAAAGACTCAGTATTGTTGAGATCTTCCCAGACTGACCTATAGACTCAACATGATCCTAATCAAAATTCCAAGTGGGGCATGGTCATGCCTGTAATCTGAGCTACTGGGGGGTGAGGCAGGAGGCCAGAAGTTCACTTGAGGCCAGGAGTCCGAGACCAGCTTAGGCAATATAACAAGACCCCGTCTCTGAAATAAAATAAAACTAAAAATCCCAGAGTCTTTTGCCTTTTAGAAGTTGACAAACTGATTGTAAAATTCAAATAGGGGCCAGGCACGATGGCTCATGCTTGTCATCCCAGCATTTTGAGAGGCCGAGGTGGGCGGATCACCTGAGGTCAGGAGTTTGAGACCAGCCTGGGCAACATGGTGAAACCTCATCTCTACTCAAAATACAAAAATTAGCCGGCCGTGGTGGCAGGCGCCTGTAATCCAGCTACCTGGGAGGCTAAGCCAGGAGAATCACTTGAACCCAGGAGGCAGAGGTTGCAGTGAGCTAAGATCATGCCATTGCACTCCAGCCTGGACAATGGAGTGAGACTCCGTCTAAGCAAAGAGGAAAGGAAGGGAAGGGAGGGGGGGAGGAGGAGGGAGGGCAGGGAGAAAGCCGGGCGCGGTGGCTCACGCCTGGTTATCCTAGCCTCTTGGGAGCCGAGACGTGTGGATCACGATTGGTCAGGAGGATCGAGACCATCCTGGCTAACACGGTGAAAAACCCCGTCTCTACTAAAAAATACAAAAAAATAGCCGGGACGAGGTGGCAGGCGCCTGTAGTCCCAGCTACTCGAGGCCTGAGGCAGGAGAATGGCGTAAAACCCGGGAGGCGGAGCATTGCAGTGAGCTGAGATCCGGCACTGCACTCCAGCCCGGGGGACAGCGAGGACTCCATCTCAAGAAGAGGAGAAGAGAGGGAGCGGGCCGGCGGAGAGGGAGGGGAGGGGAGGGGAGGAGGGGAGGAGAGGGAGGGAGGGAGGGGAGGGGAGGGAGGGGGAGGGAGGGAGAGGAGAGGTGAGAAAGAAGGGATTGGGAGGTAGGTTGAGGGAGAGGAGGAAAAAAAAGAAAAGAAAAAAGAAAAGAAAAAGAGATACTCTAAGTATCTTAGTGACTTAAGCCCTGTAATCCCAACACACCTTGGGAGGCTGAGGGTGTGGACACCTGAGCGTCAGAGGTTTGAGACCAGCCTGGCCAATATGTGAAACTCATTCCTCCCTTCTCCTTTGCTGTTGAGCGCCAATTTTGATTCTCCAGCACATGACCAAGTGATTTGTGGTAATCCCACATGGTTGGCCAACAGTATGGTTTAGGAAGGGGTATATGACTCATCTAGTCAATGAGCCATGTGTGAGATGTCTGCTCAGGGCTTCCAGGAAAGGTCTCCTTATTGATAAACAGAAATACAGAATAAACTACTGCAGCTACCTTTAGCAAGAGCCATCCTGGAAGACCAAATTGATATCCCAAGGAAAGTGAAAGCAGAAGGATGGAGAAACCTGGTACCTCGATGTTACCACTGAGCTCCTGAATTAACCAACCCAGACGCCTCCAAACTGCAGACTTTTTGTTTCGTATTATTTAATAATTTTGAGTTGGGTTTTTCTGTTTGTTTCTTGCAATTGAAAGCATCCTTCTTCTAATCGATGTGACGTCTTGGAGAGTAGAACTTGATGATCAGGCTGGTGAGATAAAGAAAAGGTGAGACCACACAGGGCCTCAACTCCGTCTGAGATTAAAGAACCACCGAAGGACTCACATAATTAAATTGACGCTCCTATTGCACTGGGGAGAACAGATTGGAAAGGGATAAGGTGAAAACAGAAAATAAGAACAGTGACCTTTAGATAAAACTTGGAGGAACTCCAATCTTTGAAAAAGTTTCTGGAACAACCCAAGGGGAACATTAGGAAATTATTATTCACATGGTAAAATGGGGAAATATTACAGAAGCAGAACGATAGGGGAGGTGAGCACTTCAGATTGGGCAAAACTGAAGGCAATAGAGAGTTTAAAGGAAAAGTGAGTTACAAAAGGTTATCAATTGCTGGAGAGGTCCAGGAATGGAAGGAAGGATGGAATTCGGCAATATAGAGATTGGTTACTCTTAGTGACCTCTGTAACAATAATTTCAGGGTACTAAGGCAAATGCAATACTACAGAGGGTTAAAGCATAAATGGAAAGTGAAGAAGGCAGTAAGTTTATAGGTTAAGGACAGTGACAGTAGTATCCCAGGTCCTTCCTTAATAAACAATGTTGAGTCAATGATTTGGTGTGGAGAGGCCTAGTACAGACAGCCATGTCCTGTTCAGGAGTTGGTGACTAGGTTTTGTTAGGGCTAGAGAGAGTCAAGACATCATATAGTGACTGAGCCATAGAAGTGGATGAGATTGTCAAAGAAGCATGTGCAGTGGGAAGAGAGCCAAGAATGAAACCTTAAGAAATACTAGCACATAAGGGAGATCTCCCTAACGAATGTACCATGAATGGGTTATGGGTGTGCCCCAAATATTGATCCCTTTATTCTAAGTGGATGGTGAGAGCCACTGGCTGGTCACACGCAGCAGTATGCCGCTTCATTCATTAATCCCAGTGTGTCTCTGGAGGGTGGACATCATGCTTTTTCAACTTTGTACAACGAGTTCCATGACTATGTAAAGCCATACTTGACCCAATAGGTGTTGGTTGAAAGAATAAATGTAGAGCAACATCACGGGATAAGCTTAAAAGAATAGGTTGGGGCTAGATCAGTGGTTCTTAAACTTCCAAGAGTACATTAAGATTACCTAGTACTTTTCAAACTTGAATGTCTATATTATTCTGATTCATTAGATCTGGAGCAGGGCCTGGAGTTCTGTATTTCTAAAATGTTTCCAGATGATGTTGGTGCTAATTTAGGGCTACTCTGTGTAGCAAGGAACATACAATACTAGTTAAAAATGCAAACTGTGCTGGGCACGGTGACTCACACCTGTAATCCCAGCACTTTGGGAGGCCAAGGCGAGTGGATCACCTGAGGTCAGGAGTTCAAGACCAGCCTGACCAATATGGTGAAACCCCGTCTCTACTAAAAATACAAAAATCAGCAGGGCATGGTGGCAGGCACCTGTAGTCCCAGCTACTTGGGAGACTGAGACAGGAAAATTGCTTGAACCCGGGAGGCGGAGGTTGCAGTGAGCTGAGATTGTGCCACTGCACTCCAGCCTGGGCGACAGAACGAGACTGTCTCAGAAAAAAAAAAAAAAAAATGCAAATTGTACAGCTTTCCCATGAGATGCAAATTCAGTAAGTATGGAGTGGAACCAAAAATTTGCATTTTAAGGAAAACATCGGCAGGGTACAAGGGCTCACTCCTGTAATCTCAGCACTTTGGGAGGCTAAGGGGGGGGCAGATCCCTTGAGCCCAGGAGTTGGAGACCAGCCTAGGCAACATGGCAAAAAACCCTTTCTACAAAAATACAAGAAAAATTAGCCTGGCACTGTACGCACCTGTGGTCCCAGCTACTCAGGAGGCTGAGGATCGCTTGAGCCCCAGGAGGCGGTGATTGCAGTAAGCCAAGATTGTGCCACTGCACTCCAGACTTAGTGACAGAGCGAGACACTGTCTCAAAGGGAAAAAAAAAGGGTGACACTGAAATAGTTGGCCTAAGAACCCAGTTTGATGGAGGAATTTGAATGTTAAGCTAAGGATTTTGGACTTCACCCTACAAGTAGAAAGGTATTGAGGGTTTCCATATATGAACATTATGCATTCCCGAGGGATATTTTTATTTGATTTTTTTGAGACAGGGTCTCATTCTGTCACCCAGGCTGGAGTGCAGTGCTGTAATCACAGCTCACGGCAGCCTCAGCCTCCCAGGCTCAAGAGATCTCTCACTTCAGCCTCCTGAAGAGCTGGGACTACAGGCTCTTGCCAGCATGCACTGTGAATATTTTTACTTTTTCTGGAGATGGGCTCTCACTATGTTGCCCAAACTGCCAAGGGATATTTTAGAAAGACTATTCTGTAAGTAGGTGCATGATTGTGATACAATAAAAACATCTTATTTGGCTTTTATCCCTAGTTCCCGACACCCTAGCTTCTGAAACCCTTGGCATTTAGAAGGGTAAGAGCATATTTTGTTATTTCTAACAAGCCCCTTTCAACCATACCTGAGTTTATGCTAATAAGGTGGACACTTCATGGGTCCCCAGATAGTTTCAGGATGGGAAATGATTTCCAGAGGAACCAACCATGTAATTAGAGTTGGAACTTTCAGTCCCATCCCCTGGGAGGGGAAAGGGTGTAGCAATTGTGTTCAATCACCAATGGCCAGTGATTTAATCAGGCATGCCTATGTAATAAAAGCTTCATTAAAAAACTCTTAAAATGTTGGTGTCTGGAGAACATCTAGGTTGGTAAACACTTTGAGGTGCTAGGTAGATGGCACACCATGAGACGGGAGAGCAGCTCTGTTCACTTCCTCCCATTCATTGCTTTATGCATCTCTTTCATTTGGCTGTTCATGAGTTGTATTTTTTATAATAAACTGACATAAATGTAAACCAGTAAACTGGCTCCCTGAGTTTTGTGTGCTCTTTTAGTAAATTATCCAACCTAAGCAGGTGGGGGTCATGGGAACCCCTGATTTATAGCCAGCTGGTCAGAAGTACAAGTGGAAACCTGGGACTTGCAATGGGCATCGGAAGGAGGGGCAGTTTTGAGAGACTAAGCCCCTTAACCTGTGGGGTCTGTGCTAACTCCAAGTGGTTAGGGTCAGAATTGAACTGAATTGTAGGACAAAGACACCCAGTTGGTATCAGAACTGGGAGTGGGTGTGAAAAAATTCCAAGTTTTTAGTGTTAGAAGTGTGAATAAAAACAGTTCATGTTGACAAACTAAGAGTTCACAAGCAGGAAGTCACTTGGGAGGCTATTGTCTGTTTTGTTCACTGACCTATCTCCAGCACAGAGAATATTGCCTGCCACAAAATACACACTCATATATTGTTTAAGTGAATAAACTGTGGCAAGAATAACATAGAAAAGACTACAACTAGGATGGTAACTATAGATACAAAAAAGGAATATATGGATACATAAGACATTCTAATGGGGGAAACACAGGTTCCTTAGTAGCTGATACTTAGTTAAGGCCAAAAGACTGAGCTTTTAAAGTTTTAAGGTTCTTACTACATGACTTTCTTCTCCTTTTTTTTTGAACACAGGGTCTCCCTCTGTCACCTAAGCTGGAGTGCAGTGGCATGATCATGGCTCACCGCAGCCTCCATCTCCCTGCCTCAAGTGATCCTCCTGCCTTGGCCTCCCAAGTAGCTGGGACCACAGGAGTGCATCACTACACCTGGCTAATTTTTTGAATTTTTGTAGAGATGACATCTCACTATGTTGCCCAGGCTGGTCTTAAAACTCCTGGGCTCAAGTGATCCTCCCACCTTGGCCTCCCCCAAAGTGCTGAGATGACAGGCGACAGCCACCGCATCCAGACTTCTTTTCCTATCTTTAAAATTTCAGTGTTGGCCGGGCGCGGTGGGCTCAAGCCTGGTAATCCCAGCACTTTGGGAGGGCCGAGACGGGGTGGATCACGAGGTCAGGAGATCGAAGACCATCCTGGGCTACAACCGTGGAAACCCCGTCTCTACTAAAAATACAAAAAACTAGCCGGGCCGAGGTGCGGGCGCCCTGTAGTCCCCAGCTACTCGGAGGCTGAGGCAGGAGAATGCGGTGAAACCTGGAGGAAGGAGCTTGCAGTGAAGCTGAGATCCGGCCACTGCACTCCAGCCCTGGCCGACAGAGCGAGACTCCGTCCTCAAAAAAAAAAAAAAAAAAAAAAAAAATTTCAGTGTTCATGGTAATTGTACACTATTCCAATAACCTTAAATAATAGTGTCTCTAAAAATTCTTATACTATACCTTTTAAACTTAAAAAAAATACACAATTTAAATGGTGCTACTATTATAAAGAGTTTATCTGGTATCTCCTATAACTGACTCAAAATAGTGCAAGATTCTTAATTTTAAAAAATCATTATGTACTGTATGCTACGGCTGGAATGTTTGTTCCCTCCAAAACTCATGTTGAAATTTAATTGCCAAAGTAAAGGTATTGGGAGGTGGAGCCTTTAAGCAGTGATTAGACCAGGAGGGCTCCACCTTCATGGATGGGTTTAATGCCTTCATAAAAAGGCTCACACCTGTAATCCCAGCACTTTGGGAGGCCGAGGCGGGCAGATCACCTAAGGTTGGGAGTTCGAGACCAGCCTGACCAACACGGAGAAACCCCGCCTCTACTAAAAATAGAAAATTAGCTGGGCGTGGTGGTGCATGCCTGTAATCGCAGCTACTTGGGAGGCTGAGGTAGGAGAATCTCTTGAACCCAGGAGACAGAAGTTGACGTGAGCCGAGATCACGCCATTGCACTCCAGCCTGGGCATCAAGAGCAAAACTCTGTCTCAAAAAAATAAAAAAATAAATAAAAAGTCTTTTGGAAGTGGAGTGGGCTCTCTTTGCTTTTCTGTCTTTGCCATTTGAAGATGAAGCCTTCTTTCCCTCCAGAGGGCACAGTGTTCAGGCACTGTTTGGAATGAGAACTGTCAAACCTGCTGGTGCATTAATATTGGACTTCCCAGACTCCAGAACTGTGGGCAAATAAATTTCTGTTCATTATAAATTACCCAGTCCCAGGTATTATGTTATAGCAGCAACGAAGAAAATGAACTAAGACACTGATATTCACTATGTGGTGAAAAACCATAAAACTAACTTACCTAGTTAAAAAAGTTTTATTTAACTGGATTTTGGTATACTAATATAGTATTACACGGCCTTTAAAATCACATTTTGGAAGAATATTCACAAACGTGAAAAAATGAATAAGTGAAAGTTACTTCTTATTGGATTACAGAGATTTTAATCTTCATAAGAAAATTTTTCGATGTTTTCCAAGTTTAACTATTAACTGACCTAGTTTCTAAGTAGAAAACTTACTTTCAAAAGTGTGTTTAGGTGGGGCGTGGTGGCTTACACCTATAATCCCAGCACTTTGGGAGGCCAAGGCGAGCAGATCACCTGAGATCAGGAGTTCAAGACCAGCCTGGCCAAGATGGTGAAACCCCGTATCTACTAAAAATACAAAAAATTAGCTGGATGTGGTGGAGGGCACCTGTAATCCCAGCTACTTGCGAGGCTACGGCAGGAGTATAGCTAGAACCTGGGAGGTGGAGGTTGCAGTGAGCCGCGATCACGCCACTATTCTCCAGCCTGGGCGACAGAGCTGACTCTGTCTCAAAAACAAAACAAAACGAAACAAAAGTGTGTTTAATATTATTGCTGGGAATATTTCATTGTTGTCTAATTTTTACAACTTGGTAATCCATTGTGTGATGTTTAGAAACTGTCATTTAGCCTGCTATAAAGGAAAAGTGAAAGGATGATATCCTGCAATTCTGAGTAATGGAGTTTGTTTATTTATAAACATTAAGTAATGCTAATGTTCTTTTTTTTTTCTCTCAGTTATGTTAACTTTATTAATAGGCTGCAGTCTCAAAAATCTTTCTCTTCATCATCAGATGTTTGCAGAACTTTTGGCCTTTTAGCTTGAACCTGGACCTTTACTCCATCTATAATATGATATTCCTGTTGTAGTGCATTCTGAAGTTGTTCTTCTGAAGAAAACTGAACCGAACCCAAACCTCTGTGAAAGCCAGTCCCCTGTCAAAAGGTACAATACACCTTTTTACATGGCCAAACTGTGCAAAGTATTCTTTCAGCTGACTCGACGCCGCAGTCCAAGGAATTTTTCTCACAAAAGCAACCGGCCAATCGATATTTCTACGGAGCGCCACAGCACCTCTCGCTGCTGAGGCCACCATCTTTAGATTAAAGGGAGTAATGCTAATGTTCTAGCAATATTCTTTGTACACTTATTCTTTAAGAAACTTTTGCCTGAAAACAGAAACACTGAGAATTTTTATATGATTTATTTAATAATAAACCAATTAAAGATACAAAATTGTTTAGAGGATTCCAAAATTTAAATTTTGTTTAAATACAAATTCACTCTGTAATATGAAAACATAACATTAGACCTCTAAACATAATGATTTCATCTACAAAAATTTCTGTTATACTAGAAAATTTGCAGAAGACAATTTTTTTGTGACATTAAATGTACATTATTTACAGTTGAAAAGTAATCTAAAACATTTCATTTCAGAAACTTGGATATATATGTTATTTTTGTATGCAACCCCCCAAGTCCACCCCCAATAAAAAATGATCCTAAATATAAAGCAATTACGCTTTTATAACTGACTACTCAGCCAGATTAGCCCAAGGCTCAAGTTGCTTTCTTGGCCCTTAAGAAAGAGTCTTGACTCTCTCAAAATAGCAGTATTCTGTTTAGCACTTAGCAACACAAGTTTACTAATGGACCGCAAAGCACAGTGGCCTCAAGAGTTAGTAAACAAATTCTTTAGGAAGAATTTATGGCAGATCTTACCCATAACAGATGAATAAATTTTGTTGGGTCACTTATTTCTCTGCAACATTTCAGCTATTCTTACATTAGGAAATAACCTGATAATGATTTAATTGACATAACTTGAAAATACAGGTATTATAATTAAAAAGATTAGAACTAGAAGAGACAGTGGTGATCATCTAGTCTAGTCCAACACATCTCTTCCTTTTATGAGAAGAACTAAAGCCCAAAGAGGTCAAGATTACATAGCGAGTTAGTGGGAGTGCCCTTCTTAGTCAGGCTGATGCTTTTATACTATCCTGCTTCTGAAACAGGGTCAGCCACACCACCAGCACCTCCAATTTTTCATGTTATTTTACATATTCATAGTTCTATATTATATAGTACAGCCAACTAAAGTCAATCTAAGAGACACCATAATTTTAACAAAGCATAAAATATGTTTTTTGCATTTGAAAGAGTCAAGACTTAACTTATACAAGTGGAATGAAAATAGTTCCTATATAAATTTCCTGTTGCCTTCTATTTAAGTTCTGTATTTACAAAAGAATCAGAAAATCTAATACAATGTAAAATTAGAAAAGAAACTTTAAAAATGCTTATGATATAGCAACTGGAAAAAAAAAATCTCAAAAGAATGTCTTCATAGTGTAAAATGCCTGTTCCTTCACGACTGAATTCTGAAACATTTAGATAACAAAGAGAAACAGTTGAGTTTTCCTCCCTCATCTAACAAAATCAAAATTAACTCTATCTTTAACAATTACAAAATTAGAGGCCGGGCGCGGTGGCTCAAGCCTGTAATCCCAGCACTTTGGGAGGCCGAGACGGGCGGATCACGAGGTCAGAAGATCGAGACCATCCTGGCTAACACGGTGAAACCCCGTCTCTACTAAAAAATACAAAATCTAGCCGGGCGAGGTGGCGGGTGCCTGTAGTCCCAGCTACTCCGGAGGCTGAGGCAGGAGAATGGCGTGAACCCGGGAGGCGGAGCTTGCAGTGAGCTGAGATCCGGCCACTGCACTCCAGCCTGGGCGACAGAGCGAGACTCCGTCTCAAAAAAAAAAACAATTACAAAATTAGAAACCTCCTTAGACTTTATCTTAGAATCAATCAATCAGTTTGCATATAATTGAAAATGTTCAATTAACAAACAATCATCCATAAGCTTTGGTATATTAAACTAAAAAGAGTTGGGTTCCAGCAGTTCGTTTTGTTTCATAGCTACCTGAGAAGTAAATCCATTGGAACTGGACACCACCATCACATACGGCTGTGGCTGCTGCTCCGTTTTCTCAGTGTTCTCTTTCAAATGATCTTCAGATTCCTTTTTCTCTACTTCTTGTGTAAGAGTTTTTGTTTCTTGAGTTTTGATAACTGAAGTGATTACAGTGCCAGGTGGGTGAGCAACCAGCTGTGAACTGCGAGGAGAAAAGGTCACCACAGGTGCAGTAGCATTGAAGGATGGAGAGGAAGCCACACTGACGGTTCCATTGCAAATGGTCTGAACATTGCTAGTAAGGACCTGCTGAACCTGGGCAGGGCCCAAGACAATTGAAGGAGGAGAGCCTGCCTTTTGTGACTGTAGCATGACATTTTCTTTCAGTACTGTCATGGGCTGTGATGATGGAATGGCTTGCAAAATAAACTTCTGAGATCCAGAACCTGCCGATGGATCTGTGCTGGCTATAACTGTTGTGAGTGGCACTGTTTGGAGTGTTACTGTATGCAACTGCTGATTCCTAGGAGACACAACCACTGGAACTTGGGTTGGAGCCTGTATAGTCCTATTGAGATGATGAAATTAAAGTGAGACAATTAGCATATTCTACATCATTTAAAACTTTAATACTTGACAAGTCATTTTACAAAATACCAGTTGTAGGTTTCAAAATGCTACTTCCCATATTTTCAACACAGCATGACCAATCTCATGCCAGACTTTGTATTAAACACTACATACAGAGATGCCTAACACAAAACTCTCAGGCCATTAACTATGATACCATCTGCTGAGTGCTATGGAAGAAAGGTCTGTACATAGAGTCACATTAACACAAATGAGGAGCTAATTTTGTTGGGGGAGGAGGAGGATGTTAAAATGCTTAGCAAGGGCTGGGCGTGGTGGCTCATGCCTGTAATCCCAGCACTTTGGGAGGCCAAGGCGGGTGGATCACGAGGTCAGGAAATCGAGACCATCCTGGCTACATGGTGAAACCCCATCTCTACTAAAAATACAAAAAAATTAGCCGGGTGTGGTGGTGGGTGCCTGTAGTCCCAGCTACTTGGGAGGCTGAGGTAGGAGAATGGCATGAACCTGGGAGGCGGAGCTTACAGTGAGTGGAGTTTGCGCCACTGAACTCCAGCCTGGGCAACACAGCGAGACCCTGTCTTTAAAAAAAAAAAACACTTAGCAAGAAGTTTGCTTGAGCTTCTTAAAATTAGGAATTTAAAAGCAAATCTGTTTGATTCATTCCTGCTATTTTTTTTGAGATGGAGTTTCACTCTTGTTGCCCAGGCTAGAGTACAGTGGCGTGATCTTGGTTCACTGTAACCTTCAACTGCTGGGTTCAAGCCATTCTCCTGTCAGCCTCCCGAGTAGCTGGGATTATAGTCATGTACTACCACGCCCGGCTAATTTTTGTATTTTTAATTGAGACTGGGTTTTCTATGTTGGTCAGGCTGGTCTCGAAGTCCTGACCTCAGGTGATCCACCCGCCTTGGCCTCCCAAAGTGCTGGGCTTATAGGCATGAGCCACTGAGCCCGGACTGCTATTTTAATACTTGAGAGATAATGTTATCAACATGCTCATCCACAATAATTATGAAAATTCATATAATTGTACTCAACCTGTTTTTATATATAAAGGGGGAAGTGCTTAATTAACTTAAACAAAAAACCTACCTCAGTCTTAACCATACGACAGAATTCTTAGGGTTTTAATAGCTCGCATTTCATGTCATATTTAGATGAAACAAGCCATGATTATAATTAACCTGTCAGGGCTCTTGGACTGGCAGAGAAAATATGGCTAAGCTTTGGAAAAATACACAGAAGCATGTTTTAGCAGTTTTCCACGTTCAAATAATTTTCACAAATTTTGGTCATAACGCTACAGTTTAACATAAAATCCTTTAATGCAAAATCTAGTTTGTGTAGGCTGTTAATCCCATTCATTGAAGAGAAAGTTACATAAATGATATTATCATTCAATCTAATTTAAAAAGTTCACAGCTCTAAAATTTATAGTTATGGTTATTAATATAGTATATAAAACAAATGTCGTTTAAAAATCTCAGCATCTGGATGTCAACTGTTTCTTTGAAGTCTGTAAAGTTATTCAATGAAAGATACTTGCTATTTCAAACAACTAACAGCTAGATTAGTCTCCATAAACCAAGCGTTACATATTACCACTAGATTATTAAAGCTGCATTTTGAAAGTTAGTTATGCAGTCTGTTTCTCACATAGGAGAAATAAAATAGTGGAGGAGAAAAACAAATGGGCTTGGTGGAAAGATGAAACAAAGGCCCAGAACAACTCAGGACAGGTTCAAAAGAAGTGGGAATAAAGGCACAGGGTGACGAGAGCCCGCCCATTCACACAGGATACGGACCACCAAACTTAGATGGCCACCCAAGCTCTCTTGCCCATTTGGTGCAGGGAAATCTAGGGTGAGATGGGAGTCTGGGTATAGTACCTGACACTATAGCCAGATACTGTTTTTTGTTTGTTTGTTTATTTGTTTTTGAGATGGAGTCTCACTCTGTCGCCCAGGCTGGAGTGCAATGGTGCGAACTCAGCTCACTGCAACCTCCACCTCCCAGGTTCAAGCAATTCTCTGCCTCAGCCTCCCAAGTAGCTGGGATTACAGGCACCCACCACCATGCCCAGCTAATTTTTTTTGTATTTTTAGTAGGGACAGGGTTTCACCACATTGGTCAGGCTGGTCTTGAATTCCTGACCTCATGATCCACCCACCTCGGCCCCCCAAGGGCTGGGATTCTGGGCGTGAGCCACCATGCCCAGCCCAGACACCATTTTTAAATAAAAAAGGCCCAAGGGCTTCCCATGACAAGAGTTTACATAACATACACATAGATATGTGACATATAGTTAGCACACAGATTATATCAATATGCATAACCTTATAATATGTATAACCTTGTCACCCTACAAATATTATCCCCATCTTACATATGAAAACACTGATGCACAAACAGGTTGTAACAGCTTGAATAAGGTGACCAATTAGAGAAGAAGAGAGGCCATCTGACTGCAGAGCCTATGTGCCGCCTAACCATTACAATAGACTGCCGCCACTTAAGTCCTGAGCAACTTCATCTTTAGTAAGTACTAAAGATGAGTATTTGCTATTCTATCCTTAAACAACAGGCAGTTACAACTCTTCAATATACGCCTCTCTCATTCTTCTTTCCTTCTCTAAGGTATGACACAAGCAATAATGTACTTGGAAATTTTCCATATTGCTAATCGCGGCTACCACTAGGACTTCGATGCTTCTGTTTAAATTAGAAAAAGATGTCATTTTCTTGGCCGGGCGCGGTGGCTCACGCCTGTAATTCCAGCACTTTGGGAGTCCAAGGTGGGTGGATCACGAGGTCCAGAGTTCAAGACCAGCCTGGCTAACATGATGAAACCCCCATCTCTACTAAAAATACAAACATTAGCTGGGCATGGTGGCACGTGCCTATAATCCCAGCTACTCGGGAGGCTGAAGCAGGAGAACTGCTTGAACCGGGAGCTGGGAGGCGAAGGTAGCAGTGAGTGAGATCACGCCACTGCACTCCAGCCTGGGTTACAGAGCAAGACTCAGTCTCAAAAAAAAAAAAAAAAGTCCTTTTCTTTTAGACACCTGACTGCCATCTGTCAGAAAATATATATACTTATCCATACTATCTACAATGCAAATATATTGGCTTATTGGAACAAACTCTAAAACAATTTTCAATAATACAAATTCAGAGATTAAATAAAATATTATGAAGTATCTGCTAACCACAGAATTTTAAAATTACTTTTTTCTTAGTTAATGATTAAACTGTCTGGTTATATTATGTAATACAGATTCTGTTACAGCTGACTACTTTTAAAAAATCTCCTGCTTGTAAACAACTGGAAAAATATTGGTAATTTACAATTTATCAAAATTTCTGAAACTAACACAGACCATACAACATTTAGCTTTTGTTGAGGATCTACTCAGGTGTCAGGTGTTGCTTAATTGCCACAGCCACATGGAAGGTTCAATATTATCATCTGTGCTTTATAGACAAGGAAAAAGACTCAAAATAATTAACATGATTCAATTTCACATCTAATAACTGGCAAGGCCGAAAAGCTGAAAAGTTTTTTTTTTTGGAAACGGAGTCTCACCCCGTCACTTGGGCTGGAGTGCAGTGGCACAATCTCAGCTCACTGCAACCTCCGCCTCCCAGTTCAAGCGATTCTCCTGCCTCAGCCTCCCGAGTAGCTGGGATTACAGGCGCCCGCCACTACACCTAGCTAGTTTTTTGTATTTTTAGTAAAGACAGGTTTTCACCATGTTGGCCAGGCTGGTCTCGAACTCCTAACCTCGTGATTCGCCCGCCTCGGCCTCCCAAAGTGCTGGGATTACAGGCATGAGCCACCGCACTCAGCTTCTATACGCTTTTAAGAGAACTTACACATAACACATTTTCACAGGATTATTTGTTTATTTACTTATTTGAGACGGAGTCTCACTCTGTTGCCCAGGCTGGAGTGCAGTGATACGATCTTGGCTCACTGCAACCTCTGCCTCCTGGTTCAAGTTATTCTCCTGCCTCAGCCTCCCGAGTAGCTGGGATTACAGGTGCCTGCCACCATGCCCAGCTAATTTTTGTATTTTTAGTAGAGACAAGGTTTTGCCATATTGACCAGGCTGGTCTCAAACTCCCAACCTCAGGTGATCCACCCGTCTCAGCCTCCCAAAGTGTTGGGATTACAGGTGTGAGGCACTGTACCTGGCCAGGATAATTTATTTAAAAGATCCTAAGAAAAATTATTAATGCTTGGCTAAATAAAAGTTATGTTAGGTAAAATGGCATCCCATGTTTACCAAGAGGCAATTTTCAGAAAATAGTGTACCAGCAGTTTTTCTGTTGTTGTTGTTTCTTTGACTACCATGAAGCCAGAATCAAACTGGCTTCTTTTGTAAATTTGTAAAACTGAGCATATATACTGTACACCAATTAAGAAAAGCTTAATTGAATCAACATAGATGCATGCAATCACATGAAATAAAAATAAATGAGTGAAGGACAAAATTAAGATGTTGCTGCTTTATCAGTCAGTAAATAACTGACAATTCCTGTGATTTATGTAAATCAGTAGGCAGTGTAGCAAGTCATTAACTTCACTGCTTGCAGCTAAACAACTGGCATTAAAATACTATCTCCACCATCTACTAGATGTGACCAAGTTCCCTGGTTTCTCCTTGCTTCAGTTTCCACATCTATAAAACGGGGATATTATCTATTCTTCATTGAGCTATGAGGATTCTATACCTCACTATATGTAAAGTGTATGAAATACAAAGAGTGCTCTATAAGTGTCAGCTCTTGTTGTTATATTAATAATTTATCTAATTATATATATAATCATATATATTCCATCCTCTCTCAACCACAGGGAAAAAAGTTAAAAGCCTCTGATTTTATTAATAAGTCATCAAAAATCAAGAAAGATACAGCAAAGAGAAAAAAGAGTATAAATAAACAGAAAACAAATAATGCAAAATGCTATCAATTTGTGAATTTAGGTGGATAGTAAATAAGTGTTCATAGTACTAGCTGAATTTTTCCATACTTTGAAAGTTTTCATGGTAAAAGGTTGGGTAATTAGAAAAATGCAAACAAAAAATATAAAAAATAACAAAACCAGAACTTGTCCTAATAAAAAACCATTCTAAGCCAGGTGCAGTGGCTCACACTTATAATCCCAGCACTTCAGGAGGCCGAGGTGGTAGGATTGCTTGGTTGGCCTTGGTTCAAGACCAACTTGGGCAACAAAGTAAAACTCCATTTCTATAAAAATTAAAAAATTAGCTGGACATGCCTGTAGTCCCAGCTATAAGGAAGGCTGAGGTGGGAAGATGGCTTGAGTCCTGGCGGTAGGATGCAGTGAGCTACAATGGTATCATTACACTCCAGCCTAGGCAACAGAGCTAGCTAGACTTTGTCTCAAAAACAAAAAAACAACAAAACAAAACAAAACAACCTACTCTACAATATCTACAATTTAGTATCTTTCAAAGGAAGAGTTTTTTGTTTTGGTTTTATTCTCACAGTCTAAAAAGAATATTTTGAATACAGGTGCTAAAAAAATTCCATGGAATCAGCTGTGGCCATTATAGGTCTCCTATCAACACAAATGCAAACAACAAACAGCCTAGAAACCAATGGGAGGAACTACACACTCCCAACTAGACACCCAGTCATCACATGCAACCCACAGGGCCTAAGGAAATATAAAACATTAAAGGAAAAATACAGACAGTAAGAGTTAAATAAGCACCCACTGAGCATTCCAAATCTGAAAATCTGAAATCCAAAATGTCCCAAAATAGGAAACTTTTTGAGCGCCAGTATGACGCTCAAAGGAAATGTTCACTGGAGCATTTTGGATCTCAGATCTTTGGATGTGGGATGATGTGCTGGGTAAGTATAATGCAACGATTTAAAGTCTGAAACAGTTCAAAATCCAAAATATTCCTGGTCCCAGGCATTTTGGATAAGGGTACTCAAGATATACTCCTTTAAAAACAGTTAAAGATGTAACAGCCAATTAAAAATTTAAAGGTCATCTTTGCACTCCTCACAAATCAACTGAAGATTTAAGAGAATATTTCACAAGGTCAAACATTTTAAATTGTCTATACAAAGAAGACTGAATCATTGAAGTCTGCCTTGATTCTAGGTAATGTTACCTTACTTCAAGATCAATTGAGCAAAACCTCCACATTTACATTCTGGAATATAAAAACGTAAGACTGAAGTGTGCTAATAAAAGTAATCAAATAATAATTTGTATTGGCTTTGAAAAGGCTGCTAGATTTTATTATAATTCATGTTCTAGAAATTCATGACAGTATAAACAGAAAAATGCTACAAATATCCATATAATTTTCTGCCTTCCTCCCATACCCCCATTCTAAATCAGCTGAGACTAGTCCCAAATTTCTGCTGAAGATCAGTCCAACGCAGACAGGTTCTCTCAGTCAATTTGTTGTTTAGCATCTTTTCCTGGGGCTCTGAGGCAAATCTGATTTAACCAAAAAGGAAAAGACAAACAAACAAACCCTGCTTTTCTGACTTCTGCCGCTCTAAAAGCCTGAAAAAGAGGACCTTAGATTCTTGGCCTCCCCTCCTATTTGAACTTTAGAATTGTTCCAAGATAGGATCTTCCAAGGAGCAACATTTATTGCTTGGAACTCCATGCACTCTCAATGTCCTAATATGACAATTTACGTTGAATTTTTGAGGCTTCTGACTTGGCCTGAATAAAGATTTGAAAAAATTCCCTGGATTTTCTCACATCTAGATAACTTCTTATATGGCTCAATCCAGTTATACAAAGGTATAGTGAACTATACTTAAACTGACAGAATAATGTCAATAATGTCAAAATGTAAATGAAGGGACCAGTGGCATAATTAGAGGACTGACGTAATATATACTGCTCCTGAAAAATCTGGTAACCAAGAGTTCTAGCTTGAAATCTATATACTTTTATTTTCATTTCTGAATCTTGACCCACTTAACAAATAATGTCTCTGGTCAGAAACATATTGAAGTGATAAGCATCAGTAGTTTGGTTTTCTCACCTAATACTCTGAACAGAAGAATTTAATGTTTCATCCTGCATGGTACTGGTTCTAGCTGCTTCTCCCTCTGGGACAGCCTGTACTGGCTGTACTACATGAACAGTCCGGAAGAGCTGGGTAGGATATGGAGACTGCGTGGGCTGCACTGTCCTCAAAACTTCTGATGGCTGTGCAACTTCCACAGGATCTTTGGGTTTTGCAGCTTTAGAATTCCCTGGTTTTAGAACTGTAGTGGCTCCTCCTTTTACCCCTGGACTTGAAGAGACTCTCGACCGGCTGGCTTGATTCCTATTTGAAGTGGCTGATGAAGATAGTGATGGATCTGAAGACTCTATGCTGGAACTTGGATCCTCATCATTTATATATACAAGATCTTTTGGCATTTCTTTAAACTGATACACCAAGCGCTGACCTTCCACTTTTGCCAGAATACCCCTTTGGTAATAGTACCTATTCAAAGCAGACAATTTCATTAACATTTTATTCAATCAAACATCAATTAAAATATTTAACAAAATCAAATTTCCCTAATCATAAAAAAAACTTTAAAGTTGGAATCAAACTAATGAGAAAAGAATTTCTAAATAAAGGACAGTTATTTCATATAAGATAAACATACATTTATGCACAGATAAAGTTCTTATTACCAACTAAATCTAAAACTAATGCTGGTTGGGGGACTGTTGATAGAGTATGTGAAATCTTCTGGTCTTTCATTTTTCTTCCTCTATCTTTCTGCTAATTTATTTACTTATTTATTTAGAGACAGAGTCTTGCTCTGTTGCCCAGGCTGGAGTGCAGTGGCATGATCACAGCTCACTGCAGCCTTGAACTCCTGGCCTTAAGCAATCTTTCCACCTCAGCCTCCCAAGTAGCTGGGACCACAGGCGCATGCTACCACACTCGGCTAATTTTTGCATTTGCAGAGACTGGGTTTTGCCATGTTGCCCAGGCTGGTCTGGAACTCCCAGGCTGAAACGATGCTTCTTTCTCGGCCTCCCAAAATGCTGGGATTACAGAAGTGAGCCACCACACTTGGCCCCTTTCTGCCAGCTTGCGAGGATCATCAAAACTACGAAAAGCCTCAATAAATTGTTTCTCCTCTGCAGCTTTCTAGAAATGTTCCTACTAGGCAAACTGTATCAGTTTAAATTTGATTCAGTAAATGTAATTGACTTTTGTGTATAAAACTTAATGATATGCAATAGAAGTGATCCAACTTTTTGTCATCTATTTTAATAAAATCAAGAACCTAAAAAATGTATGTTAAAAAATCCAAAAACTGTAATTAAAGAATTCTAATTTAAGATTGCCAAATTTAATATCTATATCTATCCTCTAAGTCATTCAGATCATTCTTATTTCCAATAAATCTCTCTCAAATACATGCATATCTTGAAAAATAAATGACAGTCACCAAAAAATGAACTAAGAGTGAGCTTAAGAATAAAATGTTACTCGTCCAAAGTTCTCATGATGTCTAGTAGTACTCTTGAAGCACTAATTTATTCTACCATAATAACTAACATATCATACCTGCAATTCATGTTTGAGAATGCACTCTCCTTTTTTTTTTGAGACAGGGTCTCACTCTGGTTGCCCAAGCTGGAGTTCAGTGGTGCAATCTCGATCACTGCAGCCTCAACCTCCCAGGCTCAGGTGATCCTCCCACCTCAGCCTGCCGAATAGCTGGGACCACAGGTGCACACCACCATGTCTGGCTAATTTTTTGTATTTTTAGTAGAGACAGGGTTTTGCCACGTTGCCCAGGCTGGTCTTAAACTCCTGGACTCAAGCAATCCACCAGCCTCAGCCTCCCAAAGTGTAGGGATTACAGGCATGAGCCACCGTACCCAACTGAAAATGTACTCTCTTATTACGTACTTGCATTACCACTACTGGTGCTTTGCTGAATTTAAGCTTAATATTTTTTTTTAGGATTCAGGAAATGATATTCTTAACAAAATAAAATACCAAAACTTCGCATACCTGAGTGCTCTTCCCATGGTCTCATAATTCATGTCAGGTTTGTTTTTGTGCTTCCCCCACAACCTGGACACTGCTTTAGAATCCACCAATTTAAAAATGCCTTTCTCTCGCTGGGTCCACTTGATGTATTTAGGACAAGTAGCCTTGTCCTGGAGCAGTGCCAGTAAAAACTCCCAAAGATAAATTGTGTTTCCTGAAACAAAAACAATTTATTTCTAAATGACCAAAATTTCATTTAAAAGAACATCATAAAAGACAACTAGAAGTCTTAGAAGTGTCATTCATATTTATACAAGAACATTACATAATTCAGTTAGTATTGGTGACATAATTTAGTTAGTATGGGTGATATAATGGTCATACTTTTCAGCATCTAATAAAGATCTTTTTATTAGTCCCATATAAAATACGTGAACAAAGAAATCTTGTCATAAGATTTGTGATGAATTAGGAGAAAGTACTTTGAGATAATTTTTTTCTGTCTCTTTGTGAACTCTCTCCTTTCAACAGTTGTTCTCTTTAGATTAGAGCCAGCAGGTCAGCCATAACAGTTATAAAAATGCTTGAATTTCATGACAACATGTTGAAGGGCCTATGAACTGAAAATCTAATCCGGTTAAATTCTTCCAAGAGTCTCATTATTACATGAAAACAATAGATTATTTGGACAGGTAAGTGAAAATCACTCAAATGAGTTTCTTGGTCTACTTTACTATCAGTTTTCCTTTAAGAATTTGGCAAATGTATCTAATAAGCATGTGGCAGCAGTAAGATCCATTGCAGGATATCAAGAAAGCTGGTGGTTTCTAGTTGTAACAGGCAGGTGCTATAAAGCAATCTGAGTGTTACTTGACCTATAAGTATTACACGGAAATTACAGTAGTACCCTTTCCATCTTTGTTTTTCTTCTTTACAGATATGTTTGGCGTAGTGGCTGGGGAATCTGGTCGTGGTGGTTTCGTTTTTCTCCCTGAAATAAAACAGCTCTGCATAAATATTTGCCTTCAAAAGTGACAAAAATGGACAATTCAGCTATTTTGTCAAGTGCCAAATGTTTTTATACATGGGTCACATATACTGGTCTCTTAAAATGCTGTTTGATAAAAGGAAAACAACTTTAATAAAACTTGGACATTAAACCATAAGCACACTTATGTAAGAAATGGTACCTCTGACACCTCAGTTTATATCTGTAAAATGAAGTTA
>NW_016814423.1:2567804-2583546 GCF_001698545.2 Rhinopithecus bieti | reverse complement strand
AAAAAAAAAAAAAGTAACTCAAGAGGACAGAATTATAACCTGTGGGTAGAAGTTTTAGGGACCCAGATATTTGGCTAAACACCCCCCCAGAATTAGCTGGGCCTGGTGGACCTGTAGTCCCAGCTACTTGGGAGGCTGAGGTGGGAGAATCTCTTGAGCCTGGGAGGTCAAGACTACAGTGAGTTGTGATCATGCCACTGCGCTCCAACCTGGGCAACAAAGCAAGACTTTGCCTTAAAAAAATAAAATACACCCTAACACAGACAAAACTGCACAAGTTGAATGAGCTCCTGTTGCAGCAGCTGCCATGTCTAAGTGTTCCAGCCAAGGATGGTGAACAGCATGGGGGTCTTGAGGAGGAGGGTGTCTGTGCACATTCCTAACATCTGACACTCAGCTCCCAACCCTGGCGCATTTTATCCTTTGAGGAGATGATTTTTTCCTAAAGTAAATTATCATTTGGAGTAAATCCTAAGTCAAAGCATGACTCCTAATTCTTCTGTTAGGTATAGGAGTGAGTCGAACCTTTCAGGTTTTTATTTTGTTTGTGTGGCGGGTGAGCAGTGACCCACTGGGCCAGTGGTGTGGTGGTAAAATAATTTACCAGGACAGCTGTAGGTAAAGAAGAGAAGATTTATTAGAGAAAGTAGGAAAATGTGTTGCAAGGTTGTAGTGGGCGGAATCAGTAGAAGAGGAGCTGCCTGCCAGGAGACCAAGGCCGGCTGGGGAGTTTACAGAATGGAACTTGGGCTGATTGATAACTAACTTCCATTTTCCTATCTGCCTAGGTGTTTGATAAATTGAGGTGTTTGTTGATAAGCAGGAAGTTTGTGAGCTCTGTGCGTTTTCTGCTCGGGAGGGCCACATGTCCTGGGCCATAAAGGAAAACAGACCCACAGCATGCGGCTTCATCTCTTTGTTTATCCGTCCTGGACCATGGAGGAAGGCAGACCCATCGCTCATCTGCTTTATCTCTGCTTTCACCTGGTCCCGCCAGCCTGGCTCCTTTTTCCTAATTAGGACTCCGCAGTTTGCATGGTTTCCTTTTTTGTTTTTTAAAAAAAGAGATAGAGTCTCACTCTGTCGCCCAGGCTGGAATGCAGTGGTGCGATCTTGGCTCACTGCAACCTCTGCCTCCTGGGTTCAAGCGATTCTCATGCCTCAGCTTCCCAAGTAGCTGGGATTACAGGCACGTACCACCACGCCTGGCTAATTTTTTTCCATATTTTTAGTAGAGATTGGGTTTCACCATGTTGCTCTCGAATTCCAGACCTCAGGTCGTCTGCCCACCTCAGACGCCCAAAGTACTAGGAATACAGGCATGAGACACTGAGCATGGCCCGATTTCATTTCTTATTTCTATAAATTCCATTTGGTTCTTTATCATACCAATAGTTTTTCAACATTAAGTAGAATATTAGTCTTTTATTTTTTAAGCAGCTTTGTTGAGGTATAACTGACTTATAATAAACCACATATGTTTGGTGTTTATAATTTGACAAGTTGGGACTATGTAAAACCACCACTACATTCAAAACAATGAATATATTCATCACCCCAAAAGTACTTCATGACCTTTTGTAATCCTTACATCTCGCCCTTCCTCACCCTGCCCAATCCACAGGCAACCACTCATCTGTTTCCTGTCATTATAGATTAGTTTGTAGTTTCTAGAGCTTTATATAAATGTAAAACTGACCCTCAAAGAAAATACAGCTTTGAACTGCACAGGCCCACTTATATAGGGATCTTTTTTCAATAAAAGTTACATCAAGTGTGCCTGTGTCTCCTGCCTCCCCCCTTCCACTTGCGCTACTCCTGAGACGGCAAGACCAAACCCTTTTTTACCTCCTCCCTCCTCAGCCTAGCCAACATAAACACAACAAGCATGAAGACCTTTGGCCAGGCAGGGTGGCTCACACCTGTAATCCCAGCATTGTAGAAAGCCAAACCAGGAGGAATGCTTGAGCCTAGAAGTTTAAGACCAAGCTAGGCAACACAGCGAGACCCACCTCTACAAAAATAAAAAGTTAGCTGGGTGTGGTGGGGCTCGCCTGTAGTCTCAGCTATTCAAGAGGCTGAGGTGGGAGGATTGCTTGAGCCCAGGAGTTCCAAGTTGCACTGAGCTATGATCTTGCCATTGCACTCCAGCCTGGGTGACAGAGCAAGACCCTGTCTCAAAAAAAAAAAGGCCTTTATTGATCCACATCTGCTTAATAAATAGTAAATGTATTTTCTCTTCTTAATGATTTTCTTTCTTTCTTTTTTTCTTTCTTTTTTTTCAGACAGAGTTTCACTCTTGTTACCCAGGCTGGAGTGCAATGGTGTGATCTTGGCTCACCACAACCTCCGCCTCCCAGGTTCAAGCAATTCTCCTGCCTCGGCCTCCTGAGTAGTTGGGATTACAGGCATGTGCCACCAGGCCTGGCTAATTTTGTATTTTAGTAGAGACGGGGTTTCTGCATGTTGGTCAGGCTGATCTCGAACTCCTGACCTCAGGTGATCCGCCCACCTTGGCCTCCCAAAGTGCTGGGATTATAGGCATGAGCCACCACGCCCGGCCTATGATTTTCTTAATATTACATTTTCTCTTCCCTAACTTATTTTATTGTAAGAATACAGTATTTAATACATATAACATACAAAATATGTATTAACTGACTGTGTATGTTACCAATAAGGCTTCCAGTTTCCAGTCAACAGTTGGTTATTAGTAGTTAACTTTTTGGGGAGTCAAAAGTTTTACATGGATTTTGGTTGCAGAAGTTGACACTCCTAACCCCACATTGTTTGGGGGTAAACTGTAGAAGCATATTTTTTCTTCTGGCTTCCTTCTCCTAGCACAATTATTTTGAGAGATTCATCCATTTTTGTTGAATGTACCAATTGTATATTGTTCTATTTTGAGTGGTATTTTATTGTGTTGATGAAAGTGCCACTGCACTCCAGCCTGGGTGAGAGAACGAGACTCCATCTCAAAAAAAAAAAAAAAAAAAAGATACACAAATGTTCTTAGCAGCATTATTTGTAGCTGCCCCAAATTGGAAACAACCCAAATCTCATTAACTGCTGATTGGGTAAACAAATACTACATATTTAAAAAAATTTGGGCTGGGCACGGTGGCTCAAGCCTGTAATCCCAGCACTTTGGGAGGCCGAGACAGGCGGATCACGAGGTCAGGAGATCGAGACCATCCTGGCTAACACGGTGAAACCCCGTCTCTACTAAAAAAAATACAAAAAACTAGCCGGGCGAGGTGGCGGGCGCCTGTAGTCCCAGCTACTCGGGAGGCTGGGGCAGGAGAATGGCGTAAACCCGGGAGGCGGAGCTTGCAGTGAGCCGAGATCCGGCCACTGCACTCCAGCCCGGGCGACAGGGCGAGACTCCGTCTCAAAAACAAAACAAAACAAAACAAAAAATTTGTACATAAATGGCCGGGCGCGGTGGCTCATCCATGTAATCCCAGCACTTGGGAGGTCGAGGCGATGGATCACTTGAGGTCAGGAGTTCAAGACCAGCCTGGCCAACATGGTGAAACCTCGTCTCTACTAAAAATACAAACATTAACCAGGCGTGGTGGTGCATGCCTTTAATCCCAGCTACCTGGGAGGCAGAGACAGGAGAATCACCTGAACCCAAGAGGTGGAAGATGAAGTGAGTTGAGATCAGCCATTTATGTACAAATTTTTCTATAAACACCGTGAACCCTGGGCCTGTCTTAACCTGGGTTTACAACTAGATTTTAAACTACCACTGACATTAGGAATTGCCAGCCATGCAATTAACAAAGACGTAGCCCCAGGGCTGTAATAACTATGGGGAACCAGGCAGAAGCTCTTACAGAATTGCTCAGGTGGGTTATACATTCAACCCAGGCCATACAAGATTTCCTCAGATAAAGCCCTGTTGAAGGTGAATTCACATTTTAGTATCACAGAATACATGAGGAAGACACTTTCTGAGTGAGAAGCAGCAGACACAGGAAACCCTAGGATTAGTTCTCTAAGAATCACACATAATAGAATCATTAAATAGAAACTTTACATAGTATGATTAGAGTTTTTAAAGCAAAAGAAAAAAAAAACAGTGTCAAAGAATAAGGCTATTAAAAAAGACTAGGTGGGAACTTCCTCTTCTAGTCAAGACGGAATAACACAACATGGATTTATCTTCCCACCTGAAACAATTAAAAACACAGAAAAAATGTATGAAACAATGGTACGGAAGAAACTGGACATCGGTCAACAAAAGTCAGTGATCCCCAAGAGACAGGAAATAAATGAGGCAAGTCCTATGATTGCCCCACCTTAATACATGAAGAAAAAATTTTTTGGAAAGTAATGTTTCTGAAAAATATTTAATGTATACTTAACATGTGATCCAACCATTCCACTACTAAGTATTTACCCAAAACAAATTAAACCAGAATTTCTCTACTCAGAGGCCTGGCTGAATGGGACCCAAGCTTCCTTGACATCCGTCTGCGCCAATGGGTGGATTTTTTTCCCCCCAAGAAGGTATATCCCTTCAAAGGTCCCAGTTACATGCGGAGGTCTCTGTCCAATACCCCATCTTGCATAGCCCAAGATCTAAGCTTCTGCCTCAACATAAGCAATAAAACCAAAGCCCCTTGGCATATCCTTCTCAGCCCTTCTGAGCTGCTGCAGTGTCGGCTCCTGTTTACTATTTTTATTTTCCTCTTCATTTTCGGCTCTTGGAATTTCCCTGACTTTCACATGAACTTAGGTTACTGGGTGGGTGGTGATGCTATTAATCAAGACATTATACTCAAAATACTAAGCAAGCATGAATAGAATCAGAAGGCAATAAAATGGAAAAGGTGTCAGACTTTAGAATGCAAGTGTGGTCCTAATTGGCAAAAAATTAAAAATTCCCATTCAACACATCCTAACATACTCCTCTTCAGTTACTTACCTGTTGATTTCCAACCCATTGTATTTTTTCCAACTGGAGTCTTATACTGGAATCACTGGTACAGACCGGAGGCTTTCAAAAAATAACCCCTGGGAAGAAAGCTGACTAGCCCTCACCCAAGGATGAAAGGGTTTAGATAGAAATCTGAGGCTTTAAAAAGTTGGAAAATCCCTTTTCTGTAAGATAGACCAAACTGTAAGATAGACCAAACATTTTTAAAGTATAAAATAATTTAATTATTATAATTTTTTTTTGAGATGGAGTTTCCCTCTTGTTGCCCAGGCTAGAGTTCGATGGTGTGGTCTCAGCTCACTGCAACCTCCACCTCCTGGGTTCAAGTGATTCTCTTGCCTCAGCTTCCCAAGTAGCTGGGATTACAGGCACCTGCCATCACGCCTGGCTAATTTTTGTATTTTTAGTAGAGATGGGGTTTCACTGTATTGGCCAGGCTGGTCTCAAACTCCTGACCTCAGGTTATCCACCCACCTCTGCCTCCCAAAGTGCTGGGATTAAAGGCGTGAGCCACTGTACCTGGCCCAAAAATTTAATTTTTTTAAAACAAATGACTCTACTATGAAGAAATACCTCTTTTTCTTATTTATTTTTTATTTTATTTTATTTTATTTCTTAGAGATAGATTTTCACTCTGTTGCCCAGGCTGGAGTGCAGTGGCATGATCTTAGCTCTCTGAAACCTGTAACTCCTGAGCTCAAGGGATCCTCCACCTTGGCCTCCCAAGTATCTAGGACTACAGGTGCCCACCATGCCTGGCTAACTCTTAAAATTTTTTTGTAGAGATGAGGTCTTGCTTTGTTGCCCAGGCTGGTCTCAAACTCCTGGCCTCAAGCAATCTTCTTGCCTCGGCCTCTTAAAGTGCTGGGATTACAGGCATGAATCTCCGTGCCTGGCCAAGAAATACCTCGTATTTCCATTTTGTGCCTTCAATATTTTTCTTACATAAGTTTGAACTGCTGTAGGAAAGAACTACATAGAATAAAAATGGTATCTAGATTTTACATCAAGACTTGACTGTGTGCCCTAAATGAAGTAACCCACCTACCTTTTTTCCTCTTAGGCTGTTCTGGTGATGAGGCTCCCGGTGAGTCTGCGTATTTTTCTTGCACCTGCTGTGTCTCCATCACTTCAGGAATCCCATCTAATGTGACGGATACATGGGTGACTGGGGCAACAACCATGTCATCTTCAGGTGAACTGAATATATTATTATCTAATGAAAATAAAATCAACTAATTATAGTCCACTGTGTATTATAAGTAAAAAACGATTGATAAAATTTCTTGTTTTTATTATGACTAGAAGATTAAAGTAGAAATAAAATCTTGAAATCTATTCCTGCTTTTAATTTCCTCTTCCCTAAATCAAATACCCTAAACCAGTCCAGGCGCAGCTGAGCTATTTCAATGTCTTTCTTACTTGACTTCCTATCACCAGTGTGTCTCGTTTCTCCTCTTGATTATTGACATTGCTGTGAGAGTTATTTTCTGAAACCTAAGTCTGACCTGACCATACTCCTCTACACAAAAACTTTATACCCGGAAAATTAGGGGGAAAAAAAAGAAACCTGACGTATCTTTCCATAGTTCATAGGAAAAACAATAAACAACAACAACAAAAAACATAAGCACAACCCATCTCTACAGCATGCCTTACAGAGCTTCTGTAATCTAGTTCCAAACCTACCTTTCCAATCTCATTTCCCACCCACCACGAAGCTTACACTTCAACCACACCAAAACATCTCGATCTCAAAGATTTCATTCATTTTCTTTAACAGATCTGTGTCCTGTAGTTTACCTCTATTCCCTCCAGCTTGAATGACCTTTCATGTCTCTTCTACCTATTAAAAGCTTGTCGTTTACAGCCCACGTCAGAATACTCCTTTAATGAAGCCAGTCTCTGATATTCTCAGCTAGAATACTCACCGCTTCTAGAGCAATTTGCTGTCACTCTTGTGGCCTTTATTCTTGGCTTTGTAGTTATTTACATAAGTAACTGTCTTCAAAATTAAACTGTAAGCTTGAGGAAAGGAACAATATCTACTCATTTGCAGCTCATGTTATTGCCTAATTATTGCTGCTGTGAATATAGTAAATATTCAATAAATATTTTGGAATGATTTAGTAATAATTTACTTTATGAATTTGATTGTCAGAAAAGCCCAAAGGAGAACATGAAATTTAAAGCAGATCAATAATGTGGCAGTGAATTTTATGCCATGATGTGTTAGTAAAATTTTCAATAGATTGTTGCCTATTTGCTGATAAATAACTACAGAGATGACTACATTATAATCATTTGGGCCCTTGATACCCTAATACTCTGATCAATATGTTAGGAGAAGAAATTCTGTATGATCTTCTATTCGGTAACTAATAAATTATATATTTTTTGTTCCCAAAGGCTTCATTCTCAAATTAAAATGTCGCCTTTAACTCTACATTTTTGCAAAAGCATCTCAATTCCTACTATACCTTAAAATGTGATTGTAACAAAAAATATATAACATCATTTCTAATCTCTTGAGTTTACTATCTAATAGAGAAAGATGGCAGGAGTGACTTAACGAAGTACATAAACATGAACAATCATAACCATAACCACTCACTTAATCGTTTTTCATCCAGCATAGGGCCAGGAGAATCCATATTGAGGAGTGCCTCAGCAGCCTCAATAGTTTCAATTGTTTCATCTCCGTCATGACAAGAAGCTTCAACTGCAACACATTTAAAGAGAAAATTAAATTAGCCACAAGACATCTGTTACTCTGAACGTCATACACTGCTTATCTCTAGAACCAGAACACATCATTTAATATTTTAGTTTATATACATATAAACTATAAACACATAAAATTATACTAAACCTGGGCGGCACAGTGGCTCATTCCTGTAATCCTGCACTCTGGGAGGCCAAGGCAAGCAGACTGCTTGAGGTCAGGAGTCTGAGACTGGCCAACATGGAGAAACCCCGTTTCTATTAAAAATACAAAAAAATCAGCTGGGCGTGGTGGCATGCACCTGTAGTCCCAACTACTCAGGAGACTGAGACAGGAGAACTGCTTGAACCCAGAAGGTGGAGATTGCAGTGAGCCGAGACTGAACCACTGCACTCCAGCCTGGGTGACAGAGCGAGACTCTGTTTAAAAAAAAAAAAAAAAAAAAAATTACATTAAAAAATCAATAGTTCCTTAATATTAAATAGCCAACCAGCATTCAAATGTCCAATTGTGTTAAAAAATCATAAATGGTGGCAGTGCAAGGAAAGACAAGACAGTTTTTTTTTTTTTAATCAAATTAAGTCTGCATATCGCAATTGACTGATACATTTCTGAGTTGCCATTCATGTGTCCAGCTTTTTTTACTTTGCAATTTATTTGTTGAAGAAATCAGGCTGTTTATTCATGTAGAGTTTCCCATAGTTTGGATTTTGCCAACTATATTCCTATTGTGTAGCTTAACATGTTTTTCTACACCCCCTCTAACTGAGTAGTCACATCTGGAGGCTTGATGAAATTCAAGTTTAATTTTTTCTGGCAAGACTAAGAAACAATTTATGTATTCTGATGACAGCTCAAAATATAATCTAAGCCTCAAATTTCATAAAATCATTAAATTTTTTTGGTTTTGCTTTTTTTTTTTGAGACAAGATCTTACCCTGTCTCCCAGGCCAGAGTGTAGTGGCTCAATTATAGCTCACTGTAACCATAAACTCCTAGGCTCAAGCAATCCTACCACCTCAGCCTCCCGAGTAGCCAGGACTACAGGCTCAGGCCACCATGCCCAGCTAATTTTTAAAATATTTTGTGGGCCGGGCGCGGTGGCTCAACCCTGTAATCCCAGCACTTTGGGGAGGCCGGACGGGCGATCAGAAGGGCGGATCACGAGGTCAGGAGATCGAGGACCATCCTGGCTAACATGGTGAAACCCCGTGTCTCTACTAAAACTACAAAAAACTAGCTGGGGCAGGTGCGGCGCCTGTTTAGTCCCAGCTACTCGGAGAGAAGGCTGAGGGCAGGAGAATGGCCGTTGAACCCGGGAGGCGGAGCTTGAAGTGAGCTGAGATCGGCCTAGCACTCCAGCTCGGGTGCAGAGCGAGGACTCCGTCTCCAAAAAAAAAAAAAAAAAAAATTTTTTTTGTGGGACAGGGTCCCACTATATTGCTCACACTGGCCTTGAATTCCTGGGCTCAAGTGATCCTCCCTCCTCAGCCTCCCAAAGTTCTGGGATTACAGGTGTGAGCCACTGCATCTGGTCAAATTTTTTATTATGAAAATTTTAAACAAAACAAAGAATTGTGGAGTACAGTATATATAATGAATCCCCATGTGCCCATTCCCAGCTTCAACTATTATCACCAAATAGCCAATCTTCTTTCAACCATACCCCACTCACTGCCCCTGAGTCCTTACCCTCTGTACAGGATTATTTTGAAGGAATCTAAGATACCATATTTTATCTCTAAATACCTCAGCATGTGTATCTAAAAGATGTCTAACACAATACTACTATCATATCTTAAATATACTAACAATAATTTTTTTTTTTTTTTGAGACAAAGTTTCACTCTTGTTGCCCAGGATGGAGTGCAATGGTGTGACCTTGGCTAACTGCAATGTCTGCCTTCCAGATTCAAGAGATTCTCTTGCCTCAGCCTCCCGAGTAGCTGGGATTACAGGCATGCGCCACCATGCCCGGCTAATTCTGTATTTTCAGTAGACACAGGATTTCTCCATGTTGGTCAGGCGGGTCTCGAACTCCCAACCTCAGGTGATCCACCCGCCTCGGCCTCCCAAAGTGCTGGGATTACAGGTGTCAGCTGCCCAGCCCACACTAATTCTTTAATATCATCTATTACAGGCTTAATGGTATCCCCCAAAATTCTATGTTGACATGCTAACCCACAGTACCTCTGAATGTCTTTAAAGAGATAACTGAGTTAAAATGAGGTTATTTTAACTCATTTAACTGTAGGCCCTAATCCAATATGGTTAGTGTCCCTCTAAGATGAAATATGAACACAGGCAGGTACAAAAGGGAAGACTATGGGAAGACACTGGAAGACAGTCACCTATAAGTCCAGAAAGAAGCCTCAGAAGGAACTAACCCTACCAATACCTTGATCTCAGACTTCTAGCTTCCAGAACTGTGAGAAAATCAATGTCTCATTTGAGCCACCCAGTCTGTGGTACTTTCTTGTGGCAGTCCTAGCAAACTAACACATCATCTGAAGCGCCACCTAACACATGTAAGAACAAAAATGTCCTATCCTTATTCTTTCTTCCCCTAGAGCTTCTCAAAGGCTACCGTCGTACCCATTGGGGAATAAGGAAGATTACGAGGTTCTTCCCTTTTTCATGACATTGCTCAGAAAAGGATAGAAGAGTTAAAAAGTTTTGGTAAGTTGGGAGGTAACGGAAAGGGAAGAAAAAACGCAAAGAGAGAATCTGGTTTTCAAGATCTGGCTTGCCTTCCAGACCCATTCCACATCAGTTCTATTTTCTAGGAAAGAACCTGGCTACATCTTGTCATCTGCTGTCTTCAGGTCTAAATGCAAGGGAGTGACGCACTGAAGGGAAGAGGCAATTCCTTCTCCTAAAGACCTAATACCTGCTTTCCTAGATTCAATTTCCTCTCTGAGGGCTAATGCCTTCCCTGATGACTAGAATTAGGAATACTCCTTCCAGAAAGACAGTGGTCCTCAACTTGCAAAGAGTGTAGCCTTACCCTAAGGCTTTAAAAGTTACATCCTTGGCCGGGCGCGGTGGCTCAAGCCTGTAATCCCAGCACTTTGGGAGGCCGAGACGGGCGGATCACGAGGTCAGCAGATCGAGACCATCCTGGCTAACACGGTGAAACCCCGTCTCTACTAAAATACAAAACTAGCCGGGCAAGGTGGCGGACGCCTGTAGTCCCAGCTATTCGGGAGGCTGAGGCAGGAGAATGGCGTGAACCCGGGAGCCGGAGCTTGCAGTGAGCTGAGATCCGGCCACTGCACTCCAGTCCGGGCGACAGAGCGAGACTCCGCCTCAAAAAAAAAATTAAAAAAAATAAAAAATAAAAGTTACATCCTTACCCTAAGGCTTTAAAAGTTACATCAGAATACACTGCTACACCCCCACTAACTACAAGGCAGATACATGCATAGTGGTGTTTCTTCTGTTACACCAACAGATCAGAGAGTAATGAATAGAAACTTCTAACCTGATTAGTCTAATTCCCTTACTGGTAAGGGAGAAGTAACTCTAGATTCAACAAAAAACTTTTATTGGTTTGTTCTGAACAAAAAATGTGAATATATGCAAAAAATGCTTTGTAAAAAAAAAAGAGTGATATGGTTTGGATTTGTCCTTGCCCAAATCTCATATTGAATTTTTTTTTTTTTTCTTGAGACAAAGTCTCGCTCTGTCGCCCGGGCTGGAGTGCAGTGGCCGGATCACCGCCTCCCGGGTTCATGCCATTCTCCTGCCTCAGCCTCCCGAGTAGCTGGGACTATAGGCGCCGCCAACTCGCCCGGATAGTTTTTTGTATTTTTTAGTAGAGACGGGGTTTCACCGCGTTAGCCAGGATGGTCTCGATCTCCTGACCTTGTGATTCGCCCGTCTCGGCCTCCCAAAGTGCTGGGATTACAGGCTTGAGCCACCGCGCCCGGCCCTCATGTCGAATTTTAAACCCCAATGTTGGAGGAGGAGCCTGGTGGGAGGTGACTGGATCGTGGAGGTGGATTTTCCGCTTGCTATTCTCATGATGGTGAATGAATTCTCATGAGATCTGGTGGTTTGAAAGTGGGTAGTACCCCCTACCACCCTGCTTTCTGTTCCTCCTGCTCCAGCGATGTAGGATGTGTCTGCTTCCCCTTTGCCTCCCACCATGACTGTAAGCTTCCTGAGGTCTCCCCAGCCATGCTTCCTGTACAGCCTGCACAACCATGAGCCAATTAAACCTTTTTTCTTTATACGTATTACCCAGTCTCAGGTAGTTCTTTATAGCAGTGTGAGAAGTGACAAAAACAGGACAATACCAAGATGAGGTATTGACAACCAATGTTATCAGTGGGGCCTCTCCCTCACCAGATGGATACAGTCATTCTAACTTTCCCCTGATTTAAAATGTTACTGTATCATATGTTAACTTCCTAAATAGATCAGAACCTGCATTTAGACTTACTATTCAGTTCTAAGGCATTGTGCTATATGCTAAGGTAAAGCTGAGAAAAAGGCAGCCCCAGTACTTGCCACTATGAAATCTACAGATATACCTTGTCATGCCTATTTCTGATAAACTTTCTTTTACGAATAAAGTTGCAAATATTTACTTCCAAATAGTTTTCTCAAATATCCACAACATCCCTGGACAAGATATAGGAATGTAAATGAATAGAAAAAGAAAGCATGTACCAGTTTCTAAGTGATGAAAGTATTATTACTACAGTCTCACATTTATGTAGCCTAATCTTCAAGTTTAAAACATCTTACTAGTTCTGACTGAACCAGAAAAGAAATCTATAAATACCAGGACCTTATCATACATGTGGGTCATAGCCCACCATTATGCTTCCTGTGGCAGTGGTAAGAAAAGAACATTCTTCTCTTTCCCTACAAAACAACTTATTTTGTTCACAGGAATATAGAGGAAGGCATATAAGAAAGAACTCAGTGAGCTGGGTGGGGTGGTGCATGACTGTTGTCCCAGTTATTCAGGAGGCTGAGGCAGGAGGATCACTTGAGCCCAGGAGTCCAAGTCTAGGCTGGGCAATACAGTAAGACTCCATTTCTTTTAGAAAAAAAAAAAAAAAAAAAAAGGTGTTCAGTGAAGACTTGATGAATTGAGTAGGTTTGGTTCCTTTTACATGCCTCTTATTTTGTCACATTCATCTCAATATATTTAGGAAAGGAGAAATGGGAGATGACAGTACTAAAACCAGCAGATGAAACAGAAAATGTAAATTTCTTCTCTACATAGGGCTCTAGTTTCTTAAGGTAATACAGTTCAAAACCAAGTTAGGGGCGTTTTATGGCCCACAAACTCAGGATGAGGACACTGCCTAACGCTGTGCTGCAGCAAGGTCCTACTGGATGGAGACACACGCACCTGTAAGGGTGATGTCATCATCATCATCGTCTATGATTTCCTCTTCAGCAACATCCAGTGAACTCTCGGTAATCATGTCATTGGGCTCTTCCACACAGGCTAGACCGGCATAACTATTGAGAATATCAGCACCAGGAACATGTTCCACAATTACGGCAGGAAAAATAGCTGGATCGCCAAGCTGAGGGGTTAGGGAGAGGTAAATGAAAACAAAGGATTAACACAGTTTTGCTTTTGTTAAATACTGCTCAAAACTATTTTATACTAGCCATCAATTTAATTTTTAGATTATCAGGCTGTATCTCTACAATCCTTCTAGGCATTAGGAAATTTCTGTCTATTACAACCAAATAATGGCATTAAAATTTAAAAATGAAAGCCGGGCGCAGTGACTCATGTCTGTAATCCCAGCACTCTGGGAGGCCGAGGTGGGCAGATCACGAGGTCAGGAGATCAAGACCATCCTGGCTAACGTGGTGAAACCCTGTCTCTACTAAAAATACAAAAATTAGCTGGGCATGGTGGCACATGCCTGTAGTCCCAGCTACTAGGGAGGCTGAGGCAGGAGAATCACTTGAACCTGGGAGGTGGAGGCTGCAGTGAGCCGAGATCGCGCCACTGCACTCAAGCCTGGGTAACAGAGTGAGACTCCATCTCAAAAAAAAAAAATAATAAAATAAATAAAATGTTAATTAAATAAAATCTCCTGGGTTCAAGCTATCTTCTCAAATGTAAAAAAAAGTTTCTGCTCATAGATAATATAATGCCAGGCACCTTACTATTTTCCTTAAGTAAGTCTGCTATATTCAAAATATTATTTATGATTTCATTACAACTAAGCAGCCTCCATCTTTTAAAATTAATGTTTACTGAACTACCCACTGAGGTTAGACATTACTTCTGTCATAAGAATTTAATTACCCGAAATAAATATGTATCATAGGTGCTAAACAGATAATATCCTTGCCTTCGAGAATGCTATGTTCTGAAATTTATGGTTAATAATCCTAAAACACATTTGGATCGTTTTATTTCAAAATATTTCTTCCTGTTTCAGAAAAGAGGAAGCTAGCTAGAAAAGTAACTGGCTCTTCAAATAGTAAAACAAATTTTAAAACAGAAACTAGGAGGCTCAAAAATTATACTATAGAAGCCAGGCACGGTGGCATGTGCCTGTAGTCCCAGCGACCTAGAAGGCTGAAACAGGAGGATGGCTTGAGCCCAGGAGTTCAAGGCTATACTGTGCTATAATCACATCTGTGACTAGCTACTGCACTTCTGCCTGGGCAACATGGCAAAACCCTGTCACAAAAAAAAAAAAAAAAAAGAAAAAAAGAAAGAAAGAAAGAAAGAAAAATATTATACTGTAACTCACACAAATACACTTCACACACCTTAGAGAAAATATATAAAATGTCCAAAGCAAAGTGTAGCTAGCCTTCCCTTTTCCTTTTTTGACAGGTAAACTGTAGACATGCAATCCCACCTAGCATGAACATGCACTTGTTAAAACACTTTTCCTTTTCTTTTCTTCTAAGAGCTCAATTAAGCTCCTGGTCTTCTCAAGGTTTAGTCCAGAGTTAAGCACTTTTATGCTGCAAAAACCCTATGTACAAGGTAGGAACAGAGCTCATCACTTCATCCACTGATAAGTCAGAGACAGGCGTGTAAATCGCAATTCACAGGAGCAGTTCTCACCCAAATGAAACCAAAGTATTCCTCCCTATCCAAATCTATTTGGCTCCTGCAGCTTGGGTAGAGTGTGCTAATGTGTACATAACAAGGGATACCTCCAAAATTTTGAATCTATACAGTTCTTGATTTTCGGTTAACCACAGATACTTGTTACTACTTTATTCCTTGTCCTGTTCTACTAACCGGTAATTACTGTATTCTCCAGAATCCTCCATTATAATCATTGTCACTTCTACCACAGTGCCCTTCCCAGAGGCAATCACTGCTACCAATTTCTTTGTTCCATAACAGACAGTAAATGTACAGTCAGGCATACTCCAAAATGCTTTAAACAATCATAAATTCAGTTTAAATTTAATAATTTTTAAACTATTTAATAAGAAAAATTTCAAACACACAAACGTCAAGAGAAAAAAAATGTTTCCTTTGAAGCAAAAGGTTTATTAAGAATGGTTTTGAAGTCTTTGGGATTAAAAAAAGAAAAAGAGTGGACAGGCATGGTGGCTCATGCCTGCAATCCCAGCATTTTGGGAGGCCAAGGCGGGCGGATCACTTGAGGTCAGGAGTTTGAGACCAGCCTGGTCAACACAGTGAAACCTTGTTTTTACTAAAAAAAATACAAAAATTTAGCCAGGCATGGTGACGGGCACCTGCAATCCCAGCTACTTAGGAGGGAGAGGCAGGGGAATGGCTTAAACCTGGGAGGTGGAGGTTGCAGTGAACCAAGGTCGCACCACTGCACTCTGGTCTGGGTGAAGGAGACTGTCTCAAGAGAAAAAAAAAAAGAGAGAAGAATTAAAAGAGACACATGGTTCTGTGATATAGAAGGCAGCAACATACAGCAGAAAAGAAAAACTGGGAACCAGGAGATCTAGGGCCTTCTCCAACCCTGATTTCATGACCTTATTTTCTGAACCTTTAAATGAATGAAGAGCACCAGATGATCCTACAGGCCCTTCCAGGTTTTGCTTTGTTAATTTTTTTTTTTTTTTTTTTTTTTTTT
>NW_016814423.1:2540548-2566515 GCF_001698545.2 Rhinopithecus bieti | reverse complement strand
AAAGGAAGGAAGAAAGAAAGAAAGAAAGAAAGAAAGAAAGAAAGAAAGAAAGAAAGAAAGAAAGAAAGAAAGAAAGAAAGAAAGAAAATGAATAGTCAGGTAAGAGGCTTGAATCTGTATATACAAAATACATTTAGGAAACACCTCTCAGGTGACTAGAAAGACTCTTACCAGTCTACTACCATAAATAGAAAAAAATGCACACTCCTGAAACTCCAGCTGCTGATCTGGGCTCATGATAAACTGCTTTGTAAACTGGATTGACTAGTAACTGGCTAAAGTATGAGTCATCAAAAACCTAAGAACTCTATAACCACACATTCTACAATTCATTCCAGAGAACTGGTTCCTTACCTTTTAAAGAAATAGTAAAATTTCAAATGCTGAATTTTCCTAGGTTTAGATTTTCAAAACAAATAAAATATTGGGACTTATATTAGTTTGCTACGGCTGCTGCAACAAAGTATTACAAACTGGGTCCCTTAACAGAAATTTATTCTCTCACAGTTCTGGAGGCTAGAAGTCTGAAATCAAGGTGTTGGCAGGGCTGGTTCCTTTTGCAGACTGTGGGGGAAGGATCTGTTCCAGGCCTCTCTCTTTGACTTACAGATGGCTGGTCTTCATGTTTACATGGGTTCTGTGTCCAAATCCAACTCCACTCACCTCCTGACCTTTTAATTGAGACAGGATGGAGTGCAGTGGCGCAATCTCAGCTCACCATAACCTCTGCCTCCCAGGCTCAAGTGATCCTCCCACCTCAGCCTCCCAAGTAGCTGTGACTACAGGCATGCACCATCACACCTGGCTAATTTTTGGATCTTTTGTACAGATGGGGTTTCTCCATGTTCCCCAGGCTGGTCTCGAACTCCTGAGCTAAAGCGATCCACCCAACTTGGCCTCCCAAAGTGTTGGGATTACAGGTGTGAGCCACCGCACCCAGCCCAAATTTCCCCTTTTTATAAGGGCACCAGGTAGTAGAGTAAGGGCTCCTCTCTACTGTAGTGTAACTTCTTACTAATTACATCTGCCATGGCCCTATTTCCAATAACCAAATAAGGTTACACTCTGAGGTACTAGAGGTTAGAACTTCAATGTATGAATTGGCGTATGGGTGTGCACATGCACAATTCAACCAATAATATAACTTAATTTAATTTAATTTTAAGTCTATCATTTGACAATTTGTTCCCTCTGCCTGAAATAACTTCTATAAACTAGTCTTTTCATTGTTTCTAAACTGAGATTGGATATTACTCTTCAGGTTTCTTTGCTGAAGATCATCAAATCTTACCCACCTCAGTTTTTTCCACACCATTTCAAACAGACCCTTTCCCAAGATTTATTTAAAAGACGGGCTTCAGGAAGAAGATAGCAGATATTCGTAAAATAGCCATACTCCTTAATAGTAAGCAATAAGATGTTACCTACTTTTAAGAAATGAAGGTGTTGGCCAGGCACAGTGGCTCACGCCTGTAATCCCAGCACTTTGGGAGGCAGAGGCGGGTGGATCACCCGAGGTAAGGAGCTCGAGACCAGCCTGGCCAACATGGAGAAACCCTGTCGCTACTAAAAAATAAAAAAATTAGCTGGGTGTGGTGGTGTGCACTTATAATCCTAGCTACTCAGAAGCCTGAGGCATGAGAAGCTTGAACCTGGTAGGCAGAGGCCGCAATGAGCCAAGATTACGCCACTGGACTCCAGCCTGGGTGACTGAGCAAGACTTCATCTCAAAACAAAATGAAATGAAGGTTTCAATGTTTCTTTGATGACTTAACAAAAACATTATATTCCACTTGAGTGGCTGCTACTTCAAAAAATGACGTTCCAAACACTTCTAAAAACTCTCATCATTTAAATAATTAGATTAAGCATCTTTTCTATCTTTTATTTGCATCACGAAATCAAATTAAATTCTACTGGTGCTTATCAATTTTCGCTGTACAGTGGGAAACATTTAAGAATATCAATATTTGACCTTGCATGGGATAAAATAAATCAGACTATCTGGGGGTGTGACCAGAGCTTGATATTAAAGCTCCCCAGGTGGGTCCACTTTGCATCCAGGCTTCAGGAGCACTGCTCTGAAGAATGACAACATTCAAAACTGCATTCCCTAAGTTGAGTTAGCTCTAATTATTCTTGCCAAGATCTGGGATATTAGTAATTCAAACAATTACATTTTTAAATTATTAGATCTTTTGCTATTCACTTGCAGACTATTCTCCCCTTTGGTTTTTGAACAGAACCAAAATAAACCACAAACCAAGGGGACAGGAGAGAGAAGATCTCCTGGAATTAAAATCTATCAAAGATCAGAGTTTCCAAAGCTTCAATATGTAGAAGCAAATTAAACTGGGTGATAAAGTGATTTGCAATTGTTTCATAACTTTCTTGAACATCTTAACAGCTCCAAAGAGATTTCCCCTTTCTATTAATTATAGATAAATTTAGGATATATGTTGAAAGCAAAATTTCAGCAAACATTTTTGCAGCAATAGTAAAATTCAAACCAAGTTTTAGCAAAAGAGAGTCACAGTTCCCCAAATTTCAACATTGTCCACGATATAGTTTCCACTTGTTGTGGTTGATCACATATGTGGCAATACCATCAAGTTAAAAAGAGAAGGAAAGGGACCAATGTAAGCAGGGCAATATGTGACTCCCTAACTAGGCTTGCTTGTTCCATATACCACAATCCAATGTGGATCCATGTCCTATGTGGATATTTCAGAAACCATGAATCATTATTCCAATTTTATTAATAATTCTGTTCATCGGGTTTTTGGGTATCAAAAAGCACAAGAACTTTCATATAACTTGTTTACCAAGTTTCTCTAACAGCAGAACTCAATCTGGTATATGGTGATTGTGAAACATCCCATGAAAATTCTCTCTAAAATAGCTTAAAATGAAATACCTACAAAATATTTTCCCAAAACAAAAAGCAAGTTAAATTTAGTCTTTAGCATTTTTCCAAAGCAGACACTACTTTTTAAAGCCAGGTGCAAAATGAGCACACCTTCAAGCAGTTCACGCAATATCTTTGCATCGAGGCAAGAAAACACCAAGAGGGGCCTGGTGCCTTATTGCTCCCATAGTCTTCAATAGCTCCCCTGACCCCAAAGCCTCTCCAATAAGCATACAAATTAAACACTGCACTTGCTACGAAAACACATCTTTGACACAAATTCCTGTGCCCAGACTTCGAATGAGACTGAGGCCCCAAAGCCTTATCCCATGAAGATACTGCTTTGAGGACTTCTGAATTATTCTTGAAATCACTTCCTTTTACATTTGATTTAAAAAAACAAAAACCCAGCACCTCACTCCATTACAACACGACCTAGCAATACTTTACCATGCAGCAAATGCACTACATACACACATGGTGAACAGGGTGCAACAGTAAAAACGCAAGTTCTTATTTAAGGTAGGACTCCACTAAGCCTGGGTATCTGAACTCGGGCAAGTTATCCAGCCTCTCTAAGTTTTACTTTCTACGTCTATCCAAAATAAGAATAATAATATATTCTAGAATTGTTGTAAGAATAATGTGTAATTAAATCACTTGTGATAATGCATGGCTTCTAGTAAGCAATAAATAAAATGTTTCGATGATTAAAGCCCTTCAACATTTGATACGGATAGAAATAAACACACTCAAAAACTGACTTACTACAATCTCACATGGACAGGCATCGTTTTGTTTTTATTTTTTGAGACAGGGTCTTGCTCTGTTGCCTCGCTGGAGTGCAGTGGCGTGATCACAGCTCACTGCATCTGTGAACTCCCGGGCTCATGCAATCCTTCTGCCTCAGCCTCCCAAGTAGTTGGGACTATAGGCGTGTGCCACCATGTGTGGCTAATTTTTTTTTTTTTTCTTTTTTTTTTTTTGAGAGAGGAGGTCTCTCTATGTTGCCCAGGCTGGTCTCAAACTCCTAGGCTCAAGCAATCCTCTACTGCCTCGGCCTTCCAAGTACTGGGATTATAGGTGTGAGCCACCATGCCCGGCCCTTTTTGTTTATTATTTTTTGCTCTATTTATTATTTCTTTTGCTTTCTTTAACCTTTAAGCTTTGTTAGGATTTGATTTTGTTTTATTTTTAATGAGAATAGTCTTTTCAAAATATTGGTGAACAAACCTTAACCATCACACTTAGCAACAACATTTAGTTTCAACTAAAAGCAAATGTTGATACATACGTGTGGTTCACTTTGTGAAATTCATAAACTGTATGCTTATTACTGATGTATATTTTTGTATTTATGCTACACTTCAATAAGAAGTTTAAAAAGCAGAGGTCCATCTGATAGGAGAAACAAAACTTCAAAACATCTTCAAAATACTATGATGGTATTCCTTCATTACCTCATATCAACCATGATAAAATTAAAGGAAATCTCTGCACACAGTACATATACATGGATAAACACACCCAAAAAATTAGGGTGACTGGTGAACAAAATGAAAAGTTGAAATCCTTTCAGCAAATCCCCATGGCACATTTTTAAGAATTATCTTTGGGAATAAATAATACAAAACATATTTATATTCCAAGAGTATAAAAAATCATTGCTTCCTTTCCATATAGTGCCCCTCCCCAATGGCTTCCATTATTACTAAATTCCAAAGTGTATTTTAAATGATTTCAGGAATTGATGTATTACACAGAACAAGCTGGGATTGTGCAATACATCTCCAAGGCCCAGTACAAAGTTTTCTGTGAAGAATTCTTGACAGCCAAATTCTCCACATACTTTTAAAAAATCTGCCACTAAAACAGCTCCAAACATTTCTGTTGATTAACTCAAGCTCCCTGTAAACACTTCTATATAGCACATTTACACTACCCGCAGAAAGGCTATATTCCCTGAAATTACCATCAAGGATTCATTTAACCTAATATATATATTTATTTATTTTTTTAAAGACAGGGTCTTGCTCTGTTGCCCAGGCTGGAGAGCAATGGCACAATCACAGCTCATCGCAGCCTTGACCTCTGGCGCTCAAGCAATCTTTCCACCTCAGCGACATGAATAGCTGGGACAACAAGCATGTGCCACCACACCCAGCTAATTTTTGTGTTTTTTGTAGAGATGGGGTTTTGTCATGTTGCCCAGGCTGGTCTCAAACTCCTGGGCTTAAGCAATCCATCTGCCTCAGCCTCCCAAAGTGCTGGGATTACAAACGTGAGCCACTGCACCCAGGGTCCTAGTCTTTATTATAAAATAAAAAGTAGTTTTAGCAACCAGGCAGAAAAGTCTATGTAGCTGTAGTATCCACTGCTCAACACATTGGTCTAAATTATAAGAACATCATAGTTTTACTCACTACAGGTGTAGTACGTACCTGAGTCTAGTTCTTAAAAGTGTAATACATAAATGTATTTGGGAAAAAGTAAAAAATCGCACTAATCCTAGATATAATCAGTGTAAAAGACAACTTAACAGTCTTTCATATTCTCTTTTTCCTTTATGGTTCTTTTTCTCTCTTATACCTTAGCATAATGATTAAGAGTTTGGACTTTCTCAGGTCAGTCAATTTCAATACAAGTGGCACTTTACAGTTGTATGTTTCTGGGTAACATGCATTCCTTCAACCTCTTTTGAGATTCCTCATTATACATGTTTTCCTGACTTGTAAAATGGGGATAACAAGAGTTGTCATACCATACAGGCTTTTAAACATGAAAATACAAATTGCATATCACATGCAGGGCCTGGCAAGGGTAAGAGACAATAAATGTTCATTAATTATTAAACAACATATCAATTCTTAGATTAGACCATTGTTTATATGTGTGTATGCACATTCTGCCAAGTTTTGCTATCAGTTTGTTATGTCAGTTTTATAAAAATGAATTAGGAAACTCTCTCTGAACTGAAACTGTTTAAATTAGTTCATTAAATTTTTAAGACAGGGTCTCTGTCAGTGAGACTCCCGGCTAGAGTGCAGTGGCACAATCATGGCTCACTGTAGCCTCTACCTCCTAGGCTTGAGATCCTCCCACTTCTGCTTCCCAAGCAGCTGAGATCAGAGGTACAGGCTGCCGCATCATGCTCATTTTTAAATTCTTGTGTAGAGATAGAGTCTTACGATGTCATCAGGGCTGGTAAAGTTAAAAATAACTCACCCACGGAACTATCTGGGCCTACTGGTTTTGTGTATGTGGGGAGTGCTCCCTGGCAATTTCCTCAGTTTCTTTCATTGTTACTGGCACACTTTCAAAGAAAAAAAAAATCTACATTATTACCATTCCAAAAAACTTAAAATATTTCAATGCATTAGCTCAAATGACATATCAAATCCCTATACTGTTCTGCATTATCCCATCATCCCTTAAAATATAAACACACAAATCAAGTATTGTCAAGATTAACGAGGAAATTAATGAATAGTTAAAAGACAAATTATCCTCCAGTTGATACTCACAAAGAGTATTAGTAAATCAGAACTGGAATCGAGACTTATTTAGTAATTCAGCTAGGTTACTTTGAACAGTAATTACTCTGGATGCCTTTGTAACCCTGCCCTACAAATCTATCATAGGTGAAAGATTCTAATACAGGTCTCCTGGTTACTTACTAATAAATTCAAGATAACATTACACTATAGAAAATGAGAAGAATACGATCTCTATCATACAGTGACTTGTAAGGATCCAAGCGTATACTGAGAAGACCGTAAACTACAAAGAGCTGTACAAGATGTTAGGCAGTGTTATCTTTACATTGTATTCAAGACTAAGGCAAGTAATGTTTTCTTGGCAGAAAGGTTAACATCCAAAGATTAATATCTGTGACAAGAAAACATACTTGTCTCTATTAGCCTCCTCATTTCCCAATGGCATTTGTTCTCCAATATCCTAATTTTTATGTATTATGTACCTGCTATAAATGTCACATAGATAAACATGTGGTTTAATTAAGGGGAAAAAAGAATTCAAGTGTCTGGTCATTGACATAGTCAAAGTGCTTTCAACTACAAAAACTCACTACAGCGCTGTGTAAAAAGTGTTCTCTAGGCTCTGTCTTTGGGAGTTCTTCAATATAATAAACTATAAAATAGAATACAGTGGTACCCCTAATGTGGTGATGATGGAAGCAGCTACTATGTTAAGACATCATATGGCTTTATCCACTTAATCCCCACAACAACACTAGGCTATATATTATTGACACCTACTAGTCAACCAGCCAGGAAAAGCTGAAATCTGAACCCAGGCAATCTGACTCCAGAGTCCACAAGTTTAACCACTACCAGTACAGGATCCTATAGATAAACTACTTAGAATTTATTACTAAGTCATAATGAAAGTCTCATCTCAATTAACGCTTGGATAAAAAAATCTATATTACATATAGATTGATAGTTATCTTCTAAATGATCACTGTATTAGACCTACAACTGAAACAAGTTTGTTTTACTGTTCTTTTTTTTTTTTTGAGACAGGTTCTCACTCTGTCACCCAGGCTACAGTGCAGTGGCAGGATCACAACTCACAGCAGCCCCCACCTCCCAGGCTCAAGTGATCTTCCCACCTCAGCCTCCTGAGTAGATGGGACCACAGGCAGGTAGGTACCACAACACCCTGCTATTTTTTTAAAAATAGAAACAGGGTCCCCCTATGTTACCCAGGCTAGTCTCAAACTCCTGGGCTCAAGCGATCTTACTACCTTGGCTTCCCAAAGTGTTGTGATTACAGGCGTGAGCCACTGCGCCTGGCCAGTGTTCGAGTGTTTCTGAAAGAATTCTGGCTTCTCTCTTGCACAGCACCATCAAAAACATAAAGGTCTAAGTAAAATCGTCTTTTCTCCAGAATTCCCCAAGATAATGTTTGAAATTCCGTTGCAAATCCTTGTGGAGTTGTTTTTTAACAAAGTCTAATCCTAGTATAACTGTGTCATGACAATTGGCTTTCTTTAGTCTTTGCCTAGATTTTTCTTTTTGTAACTAGGATAAATTACAATTTGGCCATACATCTCAAAAAGTAAGAGTCAATGAGCATGATCTGTTTTCTTATTGGAATGTCCACTTTGAAAGCTTAATAGTATTGGTGGGTTGTTGTGTGTGGGTATATGTAAACGGAATCAGTTATGAGGTAAACAAACCAGTAGATTTTGAGGGGGGGGGTATAGTACATATTAACCATGTTTAAATGTTTACTTTACTTACAAACTAAGTAGATTAATAAACATCAGAGTAGTCACTACCAGATTGGTAAGTGTTTTAAACATGCAGATTCCATATAACTCAAATAATTTACATAAAATCATAAAGGGGCAATTTCTGCTACAAAAAGACAGACTTTGACAAGAATCCTATACAGCATGTACACAGCAAAGAATAAAATGAGGCAAGGCATCCTTGAATATAGGCAGTTTAGCTCCAACAGAGCCTGTCCCAGAATGGAAGATTCATGCTACCTGCTCAAAGGTATGGGAGAAATCAGTGGTACTCCAAAACAACTGAACAACGCCAAGGCAAACTACGTCAAAACAAATGTTAAAGGGAAATGCTCCCTTACAGCATAAGTCTATCAGATTTTTAAAATCCTGAGTCACAAGTTTATTGGTTTATTCTAGAATCAAGCCAGACATTCTGGATTATCAAAGGAAAAATGTGACAACAGAACAAAACTATCTGAATGAATTTGTGTAACTGGAACGCAAGTCACAAAACTCACTTTCATCACTCACTTACCAATTGGGTAATAGAGATTATCCAGTGTAAGACAAGAGCTATTAAATCTTTTTCTTGATTTATCTCAGATCATTAATATGAGAACTGCGGGACCAACAGCAACTGCTACATTTATTGATGACTTCCATGTGCCATGCTATAGGTAAATGCATTGGATAAACATTTAATGCTCATAACCTTGGGAAGTAATTCTGTTATTTTTGGTGAAAGAAATAAAGCTCAGTGGTATTTAAAAACTTGTCTAAAGTCACACAGCTAGAGCCAGGTTCCCAAATTGATGGTTTTTTTTTTTAATGCCATATCACACAGACTCTTGACTGACAAACATCAGTTTTCATGATTAAATGTTATGTCCAAGTTGTAGGCAGTGGACTGAACACACACTAATCAATCACTGTTTAAAAAATCATCTCCCACCTAAGTCTTTAAATAATAAATTATTTCCAAATGTGTGCACTGAGGTAGGAAAGGGGAGGGAGGAGATTACAGATAGCTGGGCTTCCCAGTAGCTCCTTTTCAACAGAACAATGGAAGTTTGTTCTAAATGTTCTTGTTTTTATTTTGCATATGCCACAAAATAAAGTAGAATGGGGAAAATGCAGAAATCATGTAAAACCAGAAAATATCATAAATCATTAAACTGTCACCTAAAAGATCACCTTTTAGGAGGGAAACTTCTTTCCTAACTTTAATCTTTGCATCATCCTGCTAATAAGTTTCCTGGTCTCATATCTTCAGTACTTTCTCCCAACATTACGTTAAGTGGGAACAGAGTAAATGGGTCAGCTTACAAAGGTTTACCAGTCAAAATATTATAATGTAGCACTTCTAATAACAATTCCTTAGCAATTTTCCAAAAGAAGAATTGCTCTAATATTGAGAATTTTGGTTACTATTTCTGAAACACACAACCACAATTATTTTCATCAGTACTCTCTAAATATGTTGAAAATGACCCTCTTTTATTAAAAAAGGCCAGTAACACTGTTTATATAACTGCCTTTTATGTGCTATGTGTTCACTGAAATGGAAAGGAGACAAAAATTTTCAAGATCACATAGCAAAACTAAGACACATCAAAGGTGTCAGATGTTAGGGGGAATTTTTTTTTAAGTTATATTTAGAAGCAACAGAGGTGCTAACTTCCTTTTTTTACCCAGCAAGGATATTCCAGGTGATTGAGTATTTTCTGGGAGAAGAAGTTGCCAACTCTATTTCCCACAAGAAACTGACCAAAACAACTGTTCTTTGAAAACGTGTACAGAATGGATAAATAAAATGTGGTATATCCATATGATAAAATATTATTCAGTAATAAAAAGAATGGAGTAATGATACATGGCACAACACAGATGAACCTTAATAACAGGATGCCAAAGTAAAAGAAGCTGGTCGCAAGATAGCACATATTCTATGATTCCACTTACTATATGTAATTGCCCAGAATAGGCAAACATACAGAGACAGAAAGTAGATTAATAGTTCCCAGGGGCTAGGAAGAGGGGGGAAGAATAGGTCATGACTACTAACAGGTACAGATTTCCCTTTGAGGTGATAAACATGTCCTAAAATTGATTATGGAGATAAACACACAATTCTGTATAAAGACCATTGATTTGTACACTTTAAGTAGATGGATTATATGGTATGTGAATTACATTGCAATAAAACTTTTTTTTAAAAAAAGGTACATACACAGGTATGCCAGGCATAAGAACCATCTACCTGTAATTATACTAACAAATTAGCTAGAATTAATAACTTTTTTGCTAAAATCATAAATACAGAATATAATAATTCTTCCATATTTTAAACTACTTTTCACCACTTACATGTTGCAGTGGCTAGCATTATTCAATTAGTGGTTAAAGGCACAGGCTGGGTTACAATTCCTAGCTTTATCACTTAGTAGCTATGACATTACAGGTAAGTTGCTTCCCTTCTCTGAGCCTCACATGACTCTTTTGTAGTGAGAATTAGGAGCAACTACTACTTAGGATTGTTAATTATTAAATAGGATAATCCTTGTAAAGCACAGTGCATGGGGCAAGATGCTCACTAAACACTACATACTAAAATTCACCACTTAAAGTTTCTGGAGCCCATCTAGTCCATGTTCTACCCTATACAATGATCTCATCTTACTCATTTCAGGACGTTATCCCTGGGCCTCTGTGGGATGGCTAGGGGGCCGTTAAAGGAAGATTTTGCAAAAAAGAGTAATAAGTTCCTACTCTCCACACTGACTCCTCTTTCGTAACAATTATCAGCTTCCTTGCTGCCAAGAATGGGCAAAGAGATAAGCCAAATGTTAGACCACAGGCAGGGTTGTCCCTTCACTTAACCTGAAGAGGGCCTCAGCCCTTATGCAAAGTCAGATATCCCCCAGAAGGCAGTCAGGCTTGTACCTGGGGGCTCTAAGACATAACTCCTTTGATAAAGACTTTTCCAAGTATACTGAAAAGAAATAAGCAACCTTTGTTAGTTTCACAAATGGCCAAGCTTTTAGTGGATTTCTTAAGTTTGATATGACAAGATTTAAAGAGAAGGCAACCAAAGCAGATAGAATCTGGAATTTTAGGTAAATAACAGAGGATGCACTGAGTCCATGTACAAATTAGTAGCAACACTCCAGCTTCCTGCCCTTCACATCACTGGTGCTGAGTAAGTTACACATTAAACAGTATCAACTCATTCCTTCTGCCTTACTTTATGAGGTACACCTAATCTCTGACCTCACAGAATCTTGCCATTTCAGTTGAAAAAATGGCAGGTTGGTGTGACTTATCCTCTTACATACAGGAAATAGTATATAAGGAAAAAGGAAAGCTCTATATGAATGTTAGTTTCTCTGATTTTGTTTTTTGGAAAACCGATTTTAATATACAACAGAGTAGAGGGAAAACAAAAGCATCCACATGCCCACAACCAGATTTAATAAATGTGAACAACTGTCATTTAACGCATTTTATTTATTTACAATTTCAATGACAATCTTTAAAAGTTACTTGAAGTGTTTTTCACTAAATGTACAACAGAACAGTTCCAAATACTTTAGAAAAAAGATTCCATGAACATCTGTTTCTGGTCTTAGAACTGTGGTGACACAGCTACATTATCCCTGCACCAAATGATAATGTGGACAATAGGTCCCGGGAAAATGTATTCTGCAGTCAAGAGAGCTGTGGGCAAAGCATCACCCTCTCAACATTCAGAGATCTTCTGATATGATCAGGACCATAACCATAACTGAACACATATACATCCCAGATCATCTAGCAACAGGTAAGTTTTATCTATTTTACAGAAGAGATCACTTATTCAACAGATTTTTTTTCTGAGACGGAGTCTCACTCTGTCGCCCAGGCTGGAGTGCAGTGGCCGGATCTCAGCTCACTGCAAGCTCCGCCTCCCGGGTTTACGCCATTCTCCTGCCTCAGCCTCCCGAGTAGCTGGGACTACAGGCACCCGCCACCTCGCCCAGCTAGTTTTTGTATTTTTAGTAGAGACGGGGTTTCACCGTGTTAGCCAGGATGGTCTCGATCTCCTGACCTCGTGATCCACCCGCCTCGGCCTCCCAAATTGCTGGGATTACAGGCTTGAGCCACCGCGCCCGGCCTAAAAACTAAGCATTTTAAAAACAAGTTGATCTGAGAAATTTTTCTTGACCAAACTATAGTTCTATCTCAGGAAAGTTTCCTTGCGTGCAAGCCAGTGCAAGACTATGAGGCACTCTCCAATCCAGACTCCATGGTTAAAACCCTTCCCATGTCCAGTTCCTTCCACAGAGCACAGTCAGGTGGCAGCTCTAGGGAAATGGCTCCGACCTGGTACCCTGGCAACCTTGCAAGCCTCCACATAGGCCACGTGGACCAGGTTCCACTGCAGTGTGACCTAAGTCTTGTTGGAATACTGTGATATCATCCCAGGAACATGGCAAGACATGTAGTTTGTAGGGAGTTGCCCCAAGGCCACTGTCATCCATCTTTCTATCTTGTAGGAGGTTTCTCCAAGTCACTTTCTTTTTAGCCTTTAGTGGTTTCAGTGAAGGCTGGGACTTTATATTTCACTCGTCTTTAGAGTACAGCTGCAGGCCTTTTTTTTTTTTTTTTTTTTTTGAGACAGAATCTTGCTCTGTTGCCCAGGCTAGAGTGCAGCGGTGCGATCTCGGCTCACTGCAACCTCTGCTTCTCGGATTCAAGCAATTCTCCTGCCTCAGCCTCCTGAGAAGCTGGGACTACAGGTACATGCCGCCACACCCAGCAAATTTTTTGTATTTTAGTAGAGACGTGGCTTCACTGTTTTGCCCAGACTGGTCTTGAGCTCCTGAGCTCAGGCAATCCACCCAACTCGGCCTCCCCAAGTGCTAGGATTACAGACGTGAGCCACTGCACCCACCCCAGATGCAGGCTTTAAAATGTGTTCATTTATCACGCCACTGCACTCCAGCCTGAGCCACAGAGCAAGACCCTGTCTCAAAAATAAAATAAAATAAAATAAAATAATAATTCATTGCCCTCTAGAATTAGTACCCTACCACACATGATGTCCATCACCTGGCTCCTTGTTTTAGTGCTCTCCTGTGGGACAAGGGAGCTAGCATCATGCTGATCTTGCTTTTGCTGACTACATAAGTAATATACTGTCTGAATCCATTTGGGTCTATCGTGTCTTTAACTGCCAAACCTATGGCAGTGTGGCAAGCCCACTGCAGCAGTAATCACTGTTTATTAGGGGCTGCTTGACCACTTGACAGCAGCTGTTTCCAGAGATGCCCTAGGAAGATGGCCTCCATACCACAGTGTCTCCCAAGAGGCTTCTGAACACCCTCCCCCTGCACATCCATAACAATGCCGAATTCTACCCCAGCTGCAGATCATCTGCCAGTGACGGGGAACTGTTTCTCACTAAGAAGCAAAGTGCAGAATGAAGAATTCTTCCTTCATATCTATGAATGTTTGCAATTACACTGCCTTCACCACACTCAGGATGGTTCCCTAAAAGCCCATGGGCTGGGATAATATGCAGGTTTTGCTTTGGCGGGTCGAGATGTCATGACTGCCTGAAGAACAGTAAGAAGAAAGATTCTGAATCTTTAAGGTTCTCTTAAAGAAAGAGATGCTAAAATCAATTATCCATGTCTGTCATGGGAGGCTGATAGGGCAGTATCCATTCTCATAGTTGGCATTTACCCAACTTCGTTTTTTGTTTTTTTTTTTTTTTGAGACAGGGTCTCATTCTGTTGCCCAGGCTGGAGTGCAATGGTGCAATCATGGCTCACTGCAGCCTTGACCTCCTGGGCTCAGGTGATCCTCCCACCTCAGCCTAGCAAGTGGCTGGGACCATAGGCATGTGCTGCCGTGCCAAGCTTTTTCTTTTTTTTTTTTTTTAACTTTTTTGTAGAGACATGGTCTCACTTTGTTGCCTAAGCTGGTCTTGAACTATTGGGCTCAAGTGATCCTCCCACCTCAGCCTCCCAAAGTGCTGGGATTACAGGCGTGAGCCACCACACCTGGCTGATTTACTCATCTTTTTTTTTTTTTTTTTTTTTTTTTGAGACAGGGTCTCACTCTGCCACCCAGGCTAGAGTGCAGTGGTGTGATCTCGGCTCACTGCAACCTCTGCCTCCCGGGTTCAAGCCATTCTCCTGCCTCAGCCTCCTGAGTAGCTGGGACTACAGGCGCATGCCACCACACCTGGCTAATTTTTTGTATTTTTAGTAGAGATGGGGGGGTTCACCATGTTAGCCAGGATGGTCTCCATCTTCTGACCTCGTGATCCGCCTGCCTCAGCCTCCCAAAGTGCTGGGATTACAGGTGCTAGCCACCACCTCCGGGCTGATTTACTCAACTTTAAGGTTAAAGGAGCAAGACAGCATCTTGAAGAAGCATACTTGGGAAATTAAAAGGGAGCTTTCTTTGCTTCTCTTCCTGAATGTGGCATTGCCTATAAATTCTCTTGAACAGATCTCTTTATTTACTGGAAAAAATTAGAAATGAAGAAAATTAGTTTTCCTTTAGTTTGATTCTTTTCTAAGGAAATTTCTAAATAAGTCACCTGGAAACATTCAGGTTAAGTATGGTCCTAAACCAAGAGGTCTTTGTAATATGTTTCATTTGGTTACCAGGTCCAGATTCAGAGTAAAGTTTCTCACTTCAGGCTGGACACTGTTAACTGCCCAAGGTTTGCAGAGGATTGGGATGGGGAAAAGGGAATTGAGTGGGTTTCTTCCTGAAGAGGTTTTCTGTGCCTGGCACCATCTTGGCTGCCTTCACATCTGTTAAGTTCAATTAACTCCCACAATGACACTTCTGGCACCATTTTATTTTTTTTTTGACACATAATAATTATACATATGTATGAGGTATAGTATGATGCTTCAGTACATGTGCATAATGCTTAATGATCAAATCATCTTCTCAAATATTTATCATTTCTTTATGTTGAGAACATTCAAAATCCACTCTTTGAGCTATTTGAAAATATGTAATAAACTGTTGTTAATTATAATAAGCCTATAGCTGGCTGGGCGCAGTGGCTCACCCCTGTAATCCCAGCACTTTGGGAGGCCAAGGTGGGAGGATCACGAGGTCAGGAGATCGAGACCATCCTGGCTAACATGGTGAAACCCCTGTCTCTACCAAAAATACAAAAAAAATTAGACGGGCGCGGTGGCGGGCGCCTGTAGTCCCAGCTACTCGGGAGGCTGAGGCAGGAGAATGGAGTGAACCCGGGAGGTGGAGCTTGCAGTGAGCCAAGATTGCGCCACTGCACTCCAGCCTGGGCGACCGAGTGAGACTCTGTCTCAAAAAAACGAAAACAAATGACAAAAACAAACCTATAGCTAGCGTACTTTTGTATCCAGTGGCCAATCTCTGACCCTGCTCCTTCTTTTCCTCTAGTGACCACTATTCTATGCTGTACTTTTATGAAATTAACTTTTTTTAGCTTCCACATATGAATGAGAACATGCAGTATTTATTTTTCAGTGCCTGGCTTATTTCATTTACTATACTGTCCTTCAAGCTCATCCACGTTGCCGCAAATGACAGGATATCATTCTTTTCTATGGCTGAATAGTACTCCATTGTGTATATGTACCACATTTTCTTTATCCATTCATTTGTTGATGGACACTAAGTTTGATTCCATATCTTGGCCATTGTGCATAGTGCTGCAATAAACATAGGAGTGCAGATATCTCTTCGACATACTGATTTTCTTTTGTTTTAAATATATACTTAGTAGCAGAATTCCAGGCATCATTTCATAAAGGATAAAGCTGAAACTTAGAGAAGTTAAATAACTTGTCCCAGGGCCACACCTCTGTTTTTGTTTGTTTTTGTTTTTTCAAAGGTTATCTTGGATTCAGAAACACATCTGTTAAATGTCAGGTTCCAAATCAAGTCTATCTCTGAAAAATTATTTAAGTAAATACAACAAAATTGTACACTGACATTTTGAAGAAAAAGTAACACCAATTTTTTTAAGGTTTGATCTTCATAGAAGAAAACACATGATACTAATGAGCTAAAAGTCATGGAACAAAATCAGGTGAAGTTAAGAAGACAGTTCAAATTTATAAATTTGGAACAACAGTGTGAAAATGAAAGAAGGATGTCTAAAATGTGAAGTCAGGAATATAGAATTAAAGAAATACTGTTTTAGAACTTTTAAAACAGTATTTATGAAACTTCTCAAATGACTTGATTAGAATAATTTTCTTGGAAGAGGCAAGAAATCTTGTACTCTTCTCACTAAAGAACCACATTAGACATTACTTGTTTTTGGAAAAATCAGCATCAGCTTGTAGGAACTAAGCATTTCTCATTAACCACAGACTTCTTTTAAAATTTTTCCTGGGTGAAATGCGGCATTGTAAGTCCACTCCTTGACCTATTCTGGCAGGAGCTCATCTGGAGAGTCTGCAGAACAGACTTTAGGAGCATGTCTCTAATCAGTGAAAGCCTTCTTAAAAATCAGACAAGTGACTGCTATACAATCTGATGTGTCAGAAAGGAGAGACCCTGTAACAAATAGCAGGAATAACATATAATGGGTTATTGATAAGTCCCATTTACAGAAATGGAAGGTGGTGACTGAGGTCAAGCTGACAATAACTTGTATTTCTCTGTATTCCTAGCACCTAACAGCCTGAGTGTGGGACATTCACTCTCACTTTTATCTGAACCACATATATTCATGAAAATATTCATACTCTGTGTCTAGACTATACTATCCTCTTCTGCATCTGTTAAGATAAGCATGCAGTTTTTCTACTGCAGTCTGTTGATGTGGTGAATAACACTGATTTTCAAATGTTGAAACACCCTTACAAGGATAAACTCCACTCGGTCATGCTGTATTATCCTTTTTACATATTGTTTGATTTGATTTGCTAAATTTTATTAAAGATTTTTATATCTATGTTCATGAGGGATATTGACCTATAGTTGTCTTGTAATGACTTTTTCCTGTTTTGGTATGATGGTAATAAAAGTGGGCCACATAGAATAAGTTGGGAAATGTTCCCCCTTCAATTTTAAAGAAGAGTTTGTATAGAATTAGTACTAGTCATTCTTTGTTAGGTAGAATTCCTCAACGAACTATCTGGGTCTGGAGTTTTCTTCACAGGAAAGTTTTAAACAAACAGTTCTATTTCTTTAATACCTATAGGGCTATTCAGATTATCTACTTCTTCTTTAGTGAGCTTTGTCTTTTAAGGAATGTGTCCCTTTCATCTAAGTTGAATGTATTGGCATTAAGTTGTTTATAAGATTTTCTACAACCTTTTTAATGTCTCCAAAATATGTAATGATGTTCCCTTTCTCATTCCTGATTTATTAATTTGTGTATTCTCTCATTTTACTCCTGATAGGTCTGGCTATATGTCTATAAATTTTATTTATCTTCTCAAAAAAAAAACCCAGCTTATATTTTCATTGATTTGTTCTTTTGATTTCCTATTTTATAATTTAGTGACTTCTGCTCTTTATCATTCTCTTTGTCCTGTTTACTTTGTGTTTATTTTATTTTACCTTTCTTTTATAACCTCTCAAGGTGGAAACTGAGGTCATTGAATTGAGAGAAGTTGAGAATTTAGAGTTATACAGGAGTTTAGAGTTAGAAATTTCTCTTAAGCCTTGCTTTAGCTGCATCTTGCAAATTTTGGCATGCTGTGTTTTCATTTTTGTTCAGTTTTAAATTTCTGATACTTTTAAATTTCCCTTTTGATTTTTATTTGACCCTTAGTTTGTTTAGAAGTAGGTTATTTAGCTTCAAATATTTGGGAATTTTCCAGATAACTTTCTTTTATTGACTTCTAATTTAGTTTCACTGTGGTCAGAGGAGATACCTTTTATGATTTAAATGGCTTTTAAATTATTAAGGCTTTTTTATAGCCTAAAATATGATCTATCGCGGTAATTGTTGTTGGCACTGGGGAGACATGTGTATTCCTCTGTCGTTGCATGGGGTAGTCTATATATATCAATTAGGTCAAGTTGGTTGGTAGTGTTGATTCAAGTTTTCTACATCCTGACTGATTTCCTGTCTACTTATTCTATAAATTATTGAGAGAGGGATGTTGAAGTCTCCAACTGTAATTATGTGTTTATCTATTTCTCTCTTCAATTATGTCGGTTTTTGCTATATGAATTTGAAGTCTCTGTTATTAGACACATAAATTTTGGGGATTGTTATGTTCTCTTGATGAATTGACCTCTATTTTGAAATAAATATTTTTATCCTTGGTAGTATTCTTTTCTCTAAAATTTATTTTGTGTGATATTAATACAGACACTGAAGCTTTATTTTATTTTTTTATTTTTTGAGACAGAGTCTTGCCCTGTCACCCAGGCTGGAGTGCAGTGGTGCAATCTCGACTCACTGGAACCTCCAACTCCCAGGTTCAAGTGATTCTCCTGCCTCAGCCTCTCGAGTAGCTAGGATTACAGGTGTGCACCACCACACCTGGCTAATTTGTGTCTTTTTAGTAGCCCAGACAATAAGAAACCACTTTAAAAAAGTATAGGTGGCCAGGAGCAGTGGCTCATATCTGTAATCCCAGCACTTTGGTAGGCCAAGGTGGGCGGATCATGAGGTCAGGAGTTTGAGACCAGCCTGGCCAACATGGTGAAACCCCATCTCTACTAAAAATACAAAAATTAGCTGGGCATGCTGGCATGCGCCTATAATCCCAGCTACTTGGGAGGCTGAGGCATGAGAATCACCTGAACCCAGGAGGCAGAGGTTGCAGTGACCCTAGATCATGCTACTGCATTCTAGCATGGACAACAGAATGAGACTTTGTCTCAAAAAAAAAAAAATAATAATAATAATAATAACGTGGTTACTNCACTCTTGTTGCCCAGGCTGGAGTGCAATGGTGCGACCTCAGCTCATCTCCCGAGTTCAAGCAATTCTTCTGCCTCAGCCTCCCGAGTAGCTGGGATTACAGGCATGCACCACCACACCCGGCTAACTTTGTATTTTTAGTAGAAATGGGGCTTCTCCATGTTGGTCAGGCTGGTCTCAAAACTCCCGCCCTCATGTGATCCACCCACCTTGGCCTCCCAAAATGCTGGGATTACAGGCCTGAGCCACCACGCCGGCCCGGCACTGTTACTCTTTAACCTCCAGGAATTAGCAGTCAGAGGAAGCCAATTTACACCCTAGAGAGGAAAGTGCTGAGACTACCTTCGTATATTGTGATGAGAGTCTAGAAAAATTTGTTGCTCCACATGTTCACTTCTTCCATGTCACCAAACTTCTCTCTAGTGACTTAAGTCTATTAAACATAAATATGATTTGCCAGAAATTCTACTTTTAAAACCAACAACTGAAAAAAACATAGTTTTTTTTTCATATAATACATCAAAATTATAAAAAGCATTGAACTACCAGCTGTTCTTCATTAAATTAACTCCTGGAACATTTAAGTAAATAGTTCTCCTTCTCTTTAGAAACTTGTATCCACAGACTTCTGCTTGCTTTTTATTCTCATACATTCACCATGCTAACACACTTGTTAAGATCAAACCAAAGCACCACTGCATAAAAGGATATTGCACTCAATACTGATGGGGTTGCTCTCCCACAGAAGTGCCTCATTCTCAGCTACAAATATTCCCAGTTTAGAACAGACAGCAAGAACAGTTTTAAACTGTCAGCATCAACAGCATTGACATTTCCTTTCCAACACCCCCACCATGACCCCTGCCATCTCCACTCAAGAGTGCCAAGCAATTCTGAAAAATAGGAACTGAATAAGCGAAGATGATCAAAATGCTGGCAACCATATTAATAGTATCAGTTTCTTTAGACTAATATATTTATAACCTAGACCATAACTGAAAATGAAAAATATATTCTAATCTGATGCCTTCAGTGATTTTATAAACAGTCAAAACTTTGGAATACATTCTTTTAAAAGTCATAAATACTTTTTAACTTTACAAAGTTAAAATCCCAACAGGGTTTTGATGTACTTTACAAGCTAACTGAAAAATTCATTCAAAATCCTATTCTAATTTTGGGGAAGGAGGATATCCTATCGGATATCAAATCTATAAAATGATTCTAATGAAAACAATGTGATACTGGCACAATACAAAAACAGTTCAATGAAGCAGAATACACTAGGAAGTTCAAAACTGAAGCCTGTACATATGGTAATTTAGTATGAACAAAGGTGGCAGTTTAAGTGTGAAAAACATAAAACATTCAATAAATGGCGAAGGGCTAACACCACCATTTGTGGGAATGGGGGGGGAATCTTCAAATCATGAATACCTCACATCATACAAAAATAAACTGCAGAGGGACTGAGGAGCTAAGCATTTGAAAGATACTAGAAGAAAATGTAGGCCGGGCGCAGTGGCTCACGCTTGAAATCCCAGCACTTTGGAGGCCGAGGCAGGCAGATCCCAAGGTCAAGAGATGGAGACCATCCTGGCCAACATGGTGAAAGCCCGTCTTTACTAAAAATACAGAAATTAGCTGGGTGTGGTGGTACATGCCTGCAGTCCCAGCCACTTGGGAGGCTGAGGCAGAAGAATCGCTTGAACCTGGGAGGCGGAGGTTGCAGTGAGTGGAGATCATGCCATGGCACTCCAGCCTGGGTGACAAGGTGAGACTCCGTCTCAAAAAAAAAAAAAGAAAAAAGAAAATGTAAAGAGAGTATATACTAATTTTAGGAGTGATAGGAGTGAAGAAAACTTTCCTAAGCAGAAGGCAAGAAAAGCCCCCAAAACTAATATTATTAGTTTGTAATACTGATATATTTTGTTAAAAATATTTAAAATTTCTATAGAGCACAAGGTATCACATTGTTAAAAGACAATACTAGACTGGGAGAAAATATCAATGATTCTAATGTAATAACCATAATATTTAAAGGATTTCCACTGGGCAAAAGGATATATTAATAAGTAAATCAAAGAAAACTCTAGTTGACAATAAATAAAATTTACAAATAATAAACCACCTCACCACTAGTAGTCAAGAAAATGCAAATTAAAATAGTCAAATGTCATTTTCACCCTAAAGACTGGGCAAAAAAAAAAAAAAAAAAGGACTTCTGTTGATAATGGTTTGGGAAATACCCTATTAGTAGCAGTAGAAACTAAGACAGCCCCTCTTCCCTCCCTCGCCCAACTTTTATTCTAGATTCAGGGGGTATATGTGCAGTTTGTTACACAGGTATATTGCTTGTTGCATGGGTGAGGTTGAGATTTGAGGTATGATTGATCCCATCACCCAGGCAGTGAGCATGCACCCAACAGTTAGCTTTTCAACCCTTGCCCGATTCCCTCCTTCCCCCATCTAGTAGTCCCCAGTGTCTACTGTTTCCATCTTTATGTCCATGTTACACAGCCTTTTAAAAGAATTATTTGTATTTATGTTTTTAGTAAGCTGAGTAATTGTTTTTAATAACCCTACAGATATAATCACGTAAGTGTACAAAGATAGACGACACACACACACATAATGACAAAATTATAGTGCTCAGTAAATATGAGCTATGAGCCAGACATAGTTCTAAGAGCTTTAGAAACATCAACTCATTTAATTCTCACAGCAATCCTATAATTTAGGTTCTATTATTTTCATCCCCATTTTGCAGATGAGGAAACCAAGGCACAGAAAGGTTAAGTAACTTGCCCAAAGTCACAGACATAGTAACCAGCAGAGCCAGGGTTCAACCCAGGCATTTCAACTTCAGTACCTGAGCTCTTAACTACCGCTACTACTAGGTAGATCTACTGCCTTCCAAACAAGGATGTTCATTGCAATATTGTACATCATAGCAAAATACTGGTAGCAGCCATGATCAGGAACTGTAAAATAAATAATGGGCTGCTCATGATGTAAAATAGTAAATGATGTAGAATCAACATATACACAAATATTTATAATATATTAAGTGAAAACAAATGAGACCCAAAAAAGATTTAGCATAACTTCATTTGTGTCTTAAAAGCAACCTCTGTATGCAGTTTTGTATATATATATGTTCATTTGTTCAGACATTTTTCTAAAAAATTACACACAAAATATTAATACTTAATACTAGTTTCTTCTGGGAAGGAGAACAAAATTAGGAGTAAGGGTGAAGAGAGATTTTTCACTAGTTATTTTATATATCTTTGTATTAGATGACTTATTTTATTAATATAAATGGCACGTTATTACTTTTCTATTAAAAACAAATTAAGCTAATAAGCAAACAGCGAGGTAGAGCCCCAGGTTAGATAAGATGTTAATATCACCAACAGCACTGGATCTACCCTCCTGCAAAGCAGTTAAATTTGCTATGCTGATGGCCACAGACTGAAGACAGCAAAACTCACGAAGAGTTTTAAACATTTTGATGCTGATTATAACACAGTAAGATTGTCACACATTATTGCAAGAATATATAAAATATCATTAGTAAGAATCAAACTGGCTGAGTTCAAATTGCAGCTCTACTACTTACTGGCTGTATGATTCCAGGAAAGTGACTTAACCTCTTGATATCTCAATTTTCTCATTATAAAATGGGGATTCGTATTTACCTTATATGGTTAATACTTATAAAATAATACCTGCACATAGATTCATTTTGTTAAACAAAAATAAATAACTTAAGAAAATACATATATGTACATGCTGATGTTAACCTAACAGTACCATCTCCCTTTCCAAAAACATAAATAACCTCTGCAAAACAAACTAAGTGTATCATACACAGTAAGTGTATAAGTGTTGTTTTGCAAAACATTATTTTAGGCTATGCAGACACATATATGAATATGGTACCATAATGTAAAATTCACTTCTCATGTTCCAAAGAGTATCAAATCCACTATAACTAGAGCATATTAGTGAGTGGCTTAGGGCTTTGTCCTCTGTTGCTACATCCCAAGATCAAACCTCACCACATCAAGCCTGGCATCTATCACAGCATCTTTCATTTAAGAGGGCTGCAGAGTAAACACAGAGTTTCAAACCTTAATATGTGCACAAACATCCTGTCTTAAACCAAATTCAAAATACCTTTCTTCCTAAAATATCTTTTCTGTTGTCTCTAGATTAAATCCATATCACCATTAATATATTTTTAGTCAAGACCAAGCAATCCTCTCCCCGAACCTTTTTTCCTCTCTAGCCAAACTCACCCTGATGTTAAGGCAACTTAATCCAAATCCTCACCTTTTGTAGGTTTATTTATAAACTTTTTGTTCTGTCACTCCAATGGACAACACAGCTAAAAAAATTTTTAATTTTATAAAAATCATTAAATTCACTCTGCCAAAAGTAAGAATTTTATTATTTGCAGTAACTATGTTTCCAGAATAAAGGCATTATATATTATAATCGGCCTATTAAAATTAGGTGTTTAGTATTAGGCTTATTTCAGTAATAAATCAACTTGAGGCTGGTTCTCAAAATATTTTTCCTAGTACCCTGCCTGAATCTCTCCAACATGTACACTAATTCTCCCATATCATATCTTACATTCCCTATATAACTTGTTTAAAATGAAGTTACCTGTAAAGTCCCAAGAAACTTTAGCCTCGTTGCAGTTCTTTTGTGTGTGTGTGTGTGTTGTGGGGAGAGGGGAAGGAGACTCAAATTAATCTTAGATCCTTTACTCAGTACCTCCTAGATCTTTTTTATATACTGAAAACAGTAATTTGCACATCTTATAGAAATTCACTGAAAGATGATTTAGAAATTCTTCAGTTCAATTCCCTCATTCTGCAGATGATGAAATCTAGATCTAGAGAAGTTAAGTAACTTCCTCAGAGTCACATGCTTTGGACTGAAATGATGTATGATTATGGACCGCTAACGTTGTCTCATCTACTCGAAGAAGTAGCCCACAATTACAAACATTAATTAACCACATGCATTAAAAGGTAGTATATTCTCTGGAACTTTTCAAAGTACTTAAAAATAATTACTTATGGCATTTAGTGTTAAGTAATTTTACACTAAATTTTACATTTTATAGAAAAACAAGCTAAACCCAAAGTTTTACTTCCTTGTTACCATATCAAAGCTAAGGATAAGATTTATTCTTAATGAATTAACTGGTGCTTAAAACACAGTATCGTATTTCCTCCAAATATTTCATTTATAAATTTTCACTTTTAATAGTTTCTCATTGTCTTTTAAAGGAAATAATTTTCCGATATGAATAGAAAAATCATGATAAAATCATTAAAATGAAATTTTCTCTGGATCTCATACCTGTCGTTCATCCTCCATGACGTTACTAGCAAATTCAAATACTAGGTCGTTCTGTTGGACAACAGCGGCCATAATAAAGCATTCCCCTTAGATCCACATGAGAAAAATTCCAAACAGATTCACGTATCAGGCGGCAAAATCCAGTGACTGATTTGGGTAAAAAACCCTCAGCTCTGTCTGTGGAGTTACTGTACACCCAAGTTTTCTTCAGGGAAGGTGCTTCAATTTTCCTGGTTCATTGATACTCTAGTCAAATTGAGACAATTTTCCTGAAATTTTTCTCTCAAGCTTCTTGGCCTGAAAAACAAAAACGTAGATTAGTTATGAAAAAGCAATCAGCCACTCAGGATATAATAACTGATAGAGAGGGCGGTATCGCCAAAGCATTTTTTTCTTTATTAACGTTTTTAAATAAAATTGACATGACTAATGAACATACGCTCTTTTTAAAAAGTTACATATTTTCTTTGAAGAGTTTGCTCCTGCTAAGATCATCTCTCACTACTGAAAATTATGCCTCTCTCCCCCACTCTACAGTTAAACTACTGTTAAAGTACTCAATATTAAAAAAAAACAAAAGGTCAAAAACCCCAGCAATAATGAAGGTTGTAATCGCAATAAAGGATATATAAACAATTTCCTTCTTTTCACCAACTCAGCAAAGCACACACACAGAAACTGCTACCCCATGAGTAATTTCATAACATATATATTTTCACCTTTAATAGAGGATTTATATAAGGATTTAAAATCGAATACATTTAAAGTTTAGTAAGAACTATTTTAAATCTGTTAAAATAAGCAGAAATTAAAGCCCACTCCTTCTGTGCTTTAAAAAGGCTTCTGATAAGTAAAATGTTTTAAAAATTACCATGCTTAAGCCTGTCTTCAGTGGCTTCTTTTTTAATGCACTGAAATGTGTCCTTATCTCTAGCATAGGCTTGCAAGCAACAGGAAGGAAACAGCACTTGACCACGTCATGGCAAATTAGAACATGCAAAGAGCTGCACTTTACAATAGTAGAAAAACAGAAACGCAACTTAGCAGTGAAAACAATTTCACAGCGAAGGGAGAAAGGCTTTTAAAATGTCTGCCAAAGATGTTTGCCTATTTAAAAAAAAAGAAGTTATCAATACTAACAAAAGGAAAAAATTCTTCAGGTGTTTATCACAATCATTACATTTTCATCAAATGATTATGGCCATAAATGTGGCATAAAAGAAAGATATAAAATAATCACATTAAATAACATCTAGTTCTTTGAATTACCATTTACAGTTTTAATACAAACACTTTAAAAAAGAAGTTGACTCCAAGGAAAGGATGGCCAGTAATTTCCTAATAATTTTAAAGAGACAAGTCTGCGGATGAAGCTGACCTGGTGAATCAGTTTCCCTGAAAACGTAAATCCAGCTAGTACATGCCAGCCAAATCCCTTAATCGACTTCCTAATTTCTGGAAAGCCAAGTCCCTGTGTGTTCTGGGCTTTTTTTTTTTTTTTTTTTTTTTTTTTTTTTTTTTTT
>NW_016814423.1:2535410-2540036 GCF_001698545.2 Rhinopithecus bieti | reverse complement strand
CCACCGCGCCCGGCCATGTTCTGGGCTTTAAGGGCCATCATGGATGACTGTGATTTTCCTAGCAGGAACTCAAAATAAAGTAAGAATTAAGAATTCAATTCAAGAGACATTTCTACTCACTACACTAAATTCCAAACCAGCAAATTTCCCACTCTCATCCACTCCCTTTTAACAGGAAGTTTAACTCCAACACTGGGAAAGTATTTTAGCACATTCAGGTGGTTTTAAGCAATGTGCCATATCTAGAAGAGGAAAAAAAGTGTTTTGATCTAAATTGATCACAGAGATAAATTTGGTCTTGTACTTATTATTATTTATAATACCTTTTTCCTTAATTATCCAACCAAATTCCCTATAGCAGACCTGCCTTATGTTCCCCCACACAAACTATTCAATCTTGCCTCTTTTCTCAACTTCTGTTATTTCCCATGCTTGCAACACACCCCCCTTCAACTTGCCAGCATTCAATCCCATCTTTTCCATTCAGTGCTCAAGCCCCATTTATTTCACAAAGCCTCCCAACATCTATGCCTCAAACTGTAAGGACTGCTCCCTTCAAAAACACAGCAATTACTGTCTGTAGAACCAATTTAGCATTAATTGTAGTACATTGTCTCACATTTGAAAACTGTGTTCCCTTAATTCAACTGAATACATGTTTGAGTGCCAATTATTTGCACGGCAATGTGTCAGTCACCAAGACAATTGAAGCAAAACCTCTTCTGAGGAAATAACCATTGTCTAAAATTTCTTCTGTACCTCCCAAACCTGTGTGCCCACAGTGATGAGAAAAAGGATTATATTGATGACAAATACTGTTTTAAATATCTTATCAGGCCAGGCATGGTGGCTTACACCTGTAACACCAGAATTTGGGGAGGCTGGTGGGGAAGGAGTCACTTGAGACTAAGAGTTCGAGACCAGCCGGGGCAACATAGCAAGACCTCGTCTTTACAAAAAATAAAAAATTAGCTGGCTGTGTTGGTGTGTGTGCATTTGTGATCCTAGCTACTCAGGAGGGTGAGGCAGGAGGATTGCTTGAGCCCAGGAGTTCAAGGCTGTAGTGAGCCATGATTGCCACTGCACTCCAGCTTGCATTACAGAATAAGACTCTGTGTTCGATAAATAAATATTAGATATTTAAGCTATTTCTACAAATATCCTTTATTTAAAAAAGAATAACTGACGTACTCCTGATAAAGAGGAAACTATTATCATAAGTTTGAAAAACCAGAGTAAGAAAATATAATCAGAATCAAGGGATGTTTGCTGATATAGAAATTTCTCTGTAAAAGATTAGGTTCCAGAAGGCTATTTCAAAATCCATTTGCTCATAAATGCAAAATGACATTGTGCCAATGGTCAGTGTGAATACATCTAGGTAAATTTAAGTTTCACTTTCTTTTCCACTGCTATCATGTACCTTTCCGTATCAGCACTTCCACACTGCTACTGTGCTTTAATAGTTGTCTTTCAGAAATCTAAAAAATCAGGATAAGTAATCAACATACCCACACCTTATAGTACACACTAACAACCAACAGTAATATATCAAAACTGAAATGGCTTCCCACAATCACCAAGCCACTTATTGCGGCAGAAAAAGACACCTTTGCTCAGGCATGTCGTTTTTGCTTATTTCTATAGAGAAGTCCATAAACTGAAAATGTGTAAGTAAAGAAAAGCATTTTACTGGCTTAATCATGTCTTTGATGCTCTGTCATCTTTCCTGCTCCTCTTCCTCTCCCCTGTGTACTTACATACCCTATGGTATCAACGTGATTCTTGAGAATACATTTTCTGATACCTGATCCAGAGGGAGCACCTAGAGATATTAAAGATTCTTACAATCTTTGATAACAAAGCCCAGGTATCTTACATTTCTTTCAGTAATAGACAAGATGGAAGATCTAAATCAGTGATTCCATTTTTGATTAGTAAATTGGGGTGGTCAAGTTCTCACAGTCTACAAGCAAAACAGAACTAAAACTAGAATTTTTGTTTCCTAAACCAGGACTTAAGCTATAACATACAGCCAGGCCTCTAAAATCCACCAAAGTCCTTTCTGCTATAACAGTTTATAACACAGATTAAGTAAATGCATATATCAAAAAATTTTTGAATTTCCATCTCTAGGTTCAGCTTTTGAGCTCCAAATCCAGTCACTAAACTATCAGACAAATATACATCAGTGCCCCTTGAAGTCAGTATGTAAAAAACATGTCTAAAACTAAATGCATCATCTAATTCCTCAAATATGCTCTTAGATGGAAAAAAAATATGGCCACTCAGAAAAAAGGTTTCTGTTCTAACCCAACAAATTGAAAGGTCCTCAGGTTAATTTAAACAAGTTTTACATTTACCCATCCTTAATTATCTGTTATACCAGGAAGGACTTTGCTGTATTAATAGTTCTCAAACATGCTTTTTCAAAGTGTCAGTCTTTATAAAGTAACAAGAAAAAATGTAAGTGAAACTACTTCTTCATCACACAGACATAAGCAGTCAACTTATTTGCATAGTTTTCAGAGGGCATCCAGGCAGACATCTACCAGATAATAAAAAAATCTCAGGCTGGCTCAGATGTCTCCTAATTGGGGCAAGACCATATTCTTATTCTCCAAAGAGACATGCTACAGGAATACTTAGCAACAAGGTTCCTAACGTCTCATCCCTAAAATAAGCTTTGGAGTTAAGGTAAAATGGTAACACAAAGCAGTTCAGAGAACAGGCTCTGGAGTCAGACTGCTTGGGTGGCAATCTTCTGCAGTGTGACCTTGGATCAGTTACTTGCTTGGTGTCTCAGTCTCCTCTTTCCGTAAAATAGGTATCAGTCTCAAGTTTCCTCCTTCTGTAAAATGGGTAAAGTAAGTAATACTAACACCTAGAGCTGTTGTGTAGATGCAAAAATGCATGTGCAGAATACCTGGCACATAACATGCACTGAGTTAACATTAGCTTCTTTAGCACTGTAAGTATTAGCAAGAGATGTGTGACAGGTGCATGCTAGGTAGCTAATAATTCCTTAAGTCTCATTTCTGTCCTCCCTGGAAGTCTCCATTACCACAGCTATTCACCAGACTCCAAAAAAAGAACATTATAGCCCATTATCAACAAAAGTATAATTCTATTCCAGTGCTTAAAAGTTTGGCGTTTTTTTAACAAATCCTGTTGCTTCAAGGCTAGGACTTCACTCTGTCTGGCAAGCCTCCCTAACACAGAGTCCCATTATGCCTCATTCCAAACAAAATGACTTCACTGATGGTGAACACAATACCCTCAGCCACACTACTAGCTACTATAACCAATTCAAATGGTTACTTGTTTAATTTATTATAGAAGATTTTAGGTACTAAAAAGACATGATAGTCAAAATTGATCACTAATTGAATGTAAATTTAAGATTCCTTCAGAAAGGTCTTTAGACACAAGGATATTAAACCCATGAATTCATAAATATATTTTTAGAAAATCATTGCTCTCCTTTTAAGGTACTATGGTACCAAATGCTTATGGTGAAGATTAATAACTAGTCCGGTGCCATGGTTCATGCCTGTATCCCAGCACTTTGGGAGGCTGAGGCGGGTAAATTACCTGAGGTCAGGAGTTTGAGACCAGCCTGACCACATGGCGAAACCCCATCCCTACCAAAAATACAAGAAAACTAGCCGGGCATGGTGGTGAGCACCTGTAATCCCAGCTACTTGGGAGGCTAACGCAGGAGAATTGCTTGAACCCGGGAGGAGGAAGTTGTGGTGAGTCAAGGCACACCACTGTACTCTACCCTGGGCAACAGAGCAAGACTCTATCTCAAAAAAAAAAAAAAAAAAGAAAACTAATATATAAAGAGAATCAATCAAACAAGCAAAAAGGTTTTAGATTGGACAATTCTGGGATAAAGAAGGTGAAATATTCCAGCTTAAAGCAATGAGGTGGTTGAATAACTTCTCCAATAAAGCATGTAATTCAGACTGTGTGTCTGTTTATATACATATGCTATGTTTGTAGGTTGGCAGTATCTAAAAAACTGGAAAGCTACAGTAACTCTAGATACCAAGTAACTGAACAGAAAGAACTTTCACAAGATGTGGTAACCTAACGAAGGGCTCTTTTCAATATATACAAATAGCCATGATAAGAAATGCAGTATTTGGAAAGACCATTAGAAAAAATATAACAGAAATGAAAGAAAACAGAGTAAGAAAGTGAGAGAAGAGAAGTTATACAAAGTAGAAATGAGAAGCAAGCAATAAATCCATAATCTGTAATGACTGAATTCCTGTGGGATGGACCATAGTTTGGCCTTTTAAAAAAATTTGTTTTCGGCCGGGCGCGGTGGCTCAAGCCTGTAGTCCCAGCGCTTCGGGAGGCCGAGACGGGCAGATCATGAGGTCAGGAGATCAAGACCATCCTGGCTAACAAGGTGAAACCCCATCTCTACTAAAAAATACAAAAAACTAGCCGGGTGAGGTGGTGGGCGCCTATAGTCCCAGCTACTCGGGAGGCTGAGGCAGGAGAATGGCATGAACCCGGGAGGCAGAGCTTGCAGTGAGCTGAGATCTGGCCACCGCATTCCAGCCTGGGCGACAGAGCGAGATTCCCCCTCAAAAAAAAAAAAAAAAAAAA
>NW_016814423.1:2506214-2535024 GCF_001698545.2 Rhinopithecus bieti | reverse complement strand
AAAAAAAAAAAAAAAAAAAAAAAAAAAAAAAATCTGTTTTCTATTATAATACAGTAGAATGCTCTATATTAGCTCCCAGCAGATATGAAGTCAGTGATATGAAGATAAACTGCACACAGTCTTCCAAAGGTTGCCAAGTCTCAGTTTAAAAAGTGAAATCACAGGATATTAGAGCTGAAAAAGATCTAAGGATTACCTAGGACAACATATTCATCGAAAAGATAAGGAATTTAGGCCTAGAACATTCTGATGTGTCCAAGGACACACAGCTAGTTCGTGGCAAAGAAAGCAAGAAAAGCCCAGATTTCCTACTGGTATCTTTGTATCTATATTAATAGAACTTCATTAATATTTTTTCCATAGCAGAATATCTGGAAAAATAAGAAATCCCCTAGACAAATACTTAGCAAAAGTACCTTACCATACCCCAGTACAACTGTCAATTAAAATGCTTTTTATATATTATGCAACCTCTTGATACTTGGGATAAATCATTTTTCAACCATAATTTTAACTGAAACAACTGGTGCAGAGAGTTTGTAGATTTCCCTATTTACTGCTTTAAATCTTAAAGTTTTACTGTCATTATCTCCCAAGTTTACTATATCATATCACCTTGCCTTACATTTTCACTCAGCCTAAAAGTAAAAGCAAACATGTATAGCCTTTTAGAAGGCTACCACAACTTTGTAACTCATTAAAATACTTCAAAATAGATTTGTACTGACATTTTTCTTTCTAGTTATTTTTTTTTCTTTTTGAGACACAGTCTTGCTCTATCGCTCACGCTGGAGTGCCGTGGCACGATCCTGGCTCACTGCCACTTCTGCCTGGGTTCAAGCGATTCTCATGCCTCAGCCTCCCAAGTAGCTGGGACTACAGATGTGCACCACCACGTCTGGCTAAGTTTTGCAATTTCAGTAGAGGCAGTGTCTCACTATGTTGCCCAAGCTGGTCTTGAACTCCTGAGCTCAAGTGATTTGCCCACCTCAGCCTCCCAAAGTGCTGGGATTACAGGCATGAGTCACTGTGCCTAGCCTTTCTAGTTATTTTAAATACAGTATTGCTAGAATTTACATTAAAATATGTGAATATGGAAAAAACAAAAAAGAAACATCCCAAAATGTAGGTATAGTTAAGAAACTAGATTTGAACTTTCCCGAAAAAGAATAGTCATACTTTCTCAGTTCCTGCTTTCTCTAAACCAGGTACTCTACACACAAAATTGAAGGAAAAAAAACACAAGTTAATGTCACAAGGCAAACAAGTCATTTCATTGCACTCAGTGTTCTCATAATTGAAAAAGAAAATGTTTCTATACCCCAACTTTTCATTTAATTTTTTTCAAATATCAACAAATTTAAGAAAGTTGAGAAAACGTTAAAACTATATTTTGCAATCTAAACAGGTACCATGTATTTACTATGAATATATTTTAGGTAGCTATGCAAGATAGTTACTTAAAATTAAGCACTTTTATTTTTTAATTAATTTTTTTCATTGTTGAATTCTTTATTAATTCAAAACATTTTAAGTCAGTGTAACGCACATGCATTTTAAAATAACATCCATAGATTTCCACAATATAGTAAAATGAAAACAGCTCTATTTTGATTTACTTTGAAAACTCAAAGAAAGCTACCTAGTTTGAGACTTCTGAATTTTTTTACATTACTGTTATGCTCAAATTCTACTACATGGTGAAAATTCTAGCATTTTCCAGAAGTATGTTATTGTACATAGGTAAAATGATAAAACTGATTCTAGGAAAGGGGAATAAAAAAACCCAAAAACTTAAATTGGAGGAAACATAATCTGGATTATCTATTCAATTTATGAGTACCCACTGTTATTCTGGTGTTGCAAAATAACCAAGTGTGGTGCCTCTTAAGCTGTATTCATGCACTCAAAACTTCTTTATTGTCCACCAATAAATATTAGTGGAGTACAATATATGGATATAGATTAAGTATGATGAACATGGTAGTAAAAAATATACACATTTGATACATCATTTTACAAAACCAGACACATTATTTAGCAAACATTTAAAAATCATATACAAGAAACATATTTATGACAAACTGGTTAAAGCCGGCGGGAAATACATCAGGCCTTTTACATTATTTCAATATTCAGTGTTCATTGGTTAGTGGAGGGCAATATAGAAATGCACTAAGCAAAATGGCCAGTTTAAATTTAAGTTACCTCTTATGACAATTAGTAAGACTAAGATATTTAATGTTGAAAATATATGGAGGACTATTGTAATTATTTACACAGATAGTTCAAGGGAAAAATTCACTTTCACCTCTATTAGGTGAATATTCAGGCTAAGACTTTTGGAGTTTTATTTTTCTACTTTACTGTATTTTCTTTATAGCATTTATTAGTAATCACTTAATGGAACCTAATATTAGGGTTGAAGAATCTGCTCAGAATTTGTTTAGCTCAGTGTAAATGTCCAGAAAATTTACCTTCAATATAATCTCTTTAAAAATGTATTACTTTGGCCGGGTACAGTGGCTCAAAGTTGTAATCCCAGCACTTTGGGAGGCTGAGGCAGGTGGAATGCCTAAGCTCAGGAGTTCGAGACCAGCCTAAGCAACAGAGTAAAATCCTGTCTCTAATAAAAATACAAAAATTAGCTGGGCTTGGTAGCATGTGCCTATAGTCCCAGCTACTCAGGAGGCTGAAGCAGGAGAATCACTTGAACCTGGGAGACGGAGGTTGCAGTGAGCCAAGATTGCGTCACTGCACTCCAGCCTACAGACAGAGCGAGACTCCATCTCAAAAACAAACAAAAACAAACAAACAAACAAAAAAGTGTTACTTTACAATGGAGAAACATAATAGATGCTAACTCAGGTAAGTGATCAAGATTAACATCAACAGCTAAGAGTAGCCTAAAGTTTGAGAAACTGTCACAGCTAAGAGGAATCCTGATGATGGCATGTACCTTTGCTATCATGTGATAAGCATGGCACTTTACCTTTGTTCTTCCAAAAACCAAACCCGTGTCTAGTCATGAGAAAAACATCATGAAATGAAAGAAAACAGAGGGACATTCCACAAAATACCAGTTTATTTCTCAAAATTGTCATCAAAAACAAGGAAAGTTTCAGCAACTGTCACAACTAAGAGAAACCTAAGGAAACATGACAACTAAATGCAATGTGGTATCCTGAATGGGATCCTGGGACAGAAAATGGACATTCGGTTAAAAACTAAGGAAATCTGAATAAAGTATGAACTTAATGACCAATATTGGTTCATTAATTTTGACAGATGTCCCACAGGTCTCTATGGGTATTTGCAGTTTTTCTGTAAATATAAAACTACTCTAAAATTAAAGGTTTCGTGAACACATTACTATTTAAAATTTTATTTTATTTTCAACATTTTATTTTTTCTTAGAGTCAGGGTCTCACTTTGTTGCACAGACAGGTCTGGAACTCCTGGGCTCAAGTGATCCTCTCGCCTTAGCCTCCCAAAGTGCTGGGGTTACAGGCGTGAGCCACCATGCCCGGCCCATTACTACCTTTTATTTATTTATTTATTTTATTTATTTATTATTTATTTAATTATTATTATACTTATTAAGTGTCTAGGGTACAATGTGCATAACGTGGCAGGTTTGTTACATATGTATACTTTGCCATGTTGGTGTGGCTGCCACCCCACACTGCACTCGTCAGCACTCCATCAATTTCGTCATTTATATCATTGGGGGCAGGTAATAACTCCCAATGCAATCCCTCCCCCCTCTCTCCCTCCCCATGATTATGCCCCGGCGTGTGATGTTCCCCTTTCCCAAGTCCAAGTGATCTCATTGTTCAGTTCCCACTATGAGTGAGAACATGCGGTGTTTGGTTTTCGTGTCTTGTGGATAGTTTGCTAAGATGAATGGTTTCCAGCTGCATCCATGTCCTACAAAGGGCGCAAACTCATCCTTTTTTATGGCTGCATAGTATTTCATGGTGTAATAATGTGCCGACATTTTCTTAATCCAGTCTGTTCACTGATGGATATTTGGGTTGTTCCAAGTCTTTGTGATTGTTGGAAATTGAATAGTGCCAAAAATATGGAACGCTTCACGAATTTGCGTGTCATCCTTGCACAGGGGCCATGCTAATCTTCTCTGTATCGTTCCAATTTTAGTATATGTGCTGCCGAAGCGAGCACTACTACCTTTTATTAAGTTTTTATTTTCATTGTAAAATTGTTAAAGAAAATCATACTACCTTAATATTAAAAAGTGTTTTCTAATTGTCAATCTCTTATATCTTAGTCTTAGGCCTATAACTCATTTATATATTTAGCAAATAACTTGGTACTATTTCTGTCCTTGGGAATGTTGTTTTTATTTCCTTTGGAAATAAAATTTTCAAATGATTTATCTTATTTAAACTTTAATTTTAACCTACAATTGCATATCTATCTATCTATCTATCTATGTCATTCAGAAACATTTCTATAGATTTGAGGTGATGGTGAACTGAAAGAAGTGATTTGGGATCATAAGCAAAGCAATAACACTGATACAGTGTTCCATCTTAAAATATGATTGCATGTTTTGATGAATAGCTACATCAGATGTTTAATGTATGTTTTGGAAAAAAATAGGGGAAGTGCATTAAAATGACATTTAATACAAGCATAAAATAACTATTCAGTTGAAGAACTTTGATAAAATAATGTCATATTTTATTCTTTCCATGTTTGTTTTATTTAATGCTCATAGCCATCCTGATAATTAAGTATATTTGTCATTTGCAGATGAGAAAATGAACTCAGAGAAGGTAAATGATTTGCCCAAAGTCACCTGAGACAGAAATGTAACTTGAAATCAGATTTGTAATTTTAAGTTCCTGATGTGTTTACACTATGTTCCCTAAGTGCATCTGTGGACACACATTTCCTGTAGTAAGCACTGTATGTGGCATTCTTTTAATACAGCAATAAGAGCTAGATCTTTAGAAAGGAAATGTATCTAAGCTTAGGACAGAAACACAATCTGTTTATTATTCTAAAATGTTTATTTCTAACTGTTTAAAAGCTGTAATGCAGTGATAGCAGTTAGGTATAAGTCAACAGTTTTAAAATCCTAAAATTTCTGAAATGAGATTTAATATGAGAAATAATGAAGGAAGAATGAATTTCACATTGCACATATGACATATTTTAAAATATTACATTTGGTTATTGTCATCAATGCTTGATAGTGTTCCTTTTCCCTACTCGTCTTAAGAGCTTTTGTCATAGGAATAAAATCAGTTCCCAAACTGGGACCTTCTATCAGTTGGGGCAACATTTCGCCTTTTGTAGTATTTTCATTAGAGTCAAAGTCTTGAACATCCCCTTGAATTCATCTGAAACAGTGTCACTTGGGGCTGGAGAGGACTATACCTGTGAGGATTAGGATCCAACAGATTTCTATTGATCACCTCTCTAACTCGAGAATTCTCTAACTCGAGAATCAAGACTGACCTCTTTTGGTGATAGTATAGAAATGTAATCTTCATTTATCATTCTAGCCTTCTCTCTTTTCTTTGATTACTTTTTTGTTCTGTTCTTTCTTTAAGTCTTCACAGGCAAACCAGAAAAGTGGTTCTCTTTGTTGTATTCTGTTCAGAGGAACTCTCTGAAAAGGTGTCTTCCTGCTGGGGCCTTCATCATCTTGTCAAAATTTTGAGACCAGGGCAAGACTTCCTCTGCAGTGGGGTTTTGGCATTCCTCTAAGACCTGGATACTCTCCGTGTTCGTAGTGTGTATGGTTATTCCTGCATTTTCCCCTCTTTCTTCATTCCTAACAGTGAGGCAGGAGCAGCTGAAACAACAGCACCAACGAAAGCAACAGATGTTGTTGAGCCTTTGGTTTCCAGGTGCCTGAGACACAGCAGGTGTTCCTTCATTTTGAGACTGCTGCCTTTTTCACATTTCAGCTACTTCAGGACCCAACTGGCCAGTTGCCTGGAGGTGTGGGCAGCGCACCGATGGGTCCAGGGGTAGCAGGGCTGGGCGGCTCAGTCCTCTAGTGGAGCTGGTTTGCTACTATCTGCCCAACTGAAACACCCAGCGGGCGAGAAGCTAATTTATATTTATTTTTTAGAGATAGGGTCTCACTGTTGCCCAGGCTGGAGTGCAGTGGCATGATCCTTGCTCACTATGGCCTCAAACTCCTGGCCTCAAGCGATCCTCCTGCTTCAGCCTCCTGAGTAGCTGGGGCTATAGGTATGTACTACCATACCTGGGTAATTTTTTATAATTTCTTTTGTAGAGAAGGGGTCTCACCAACTTGTCGAAGCTGATCTCAAACTTCTGAGCTCAAGCAATCCTCCCACCTAGGCCTCCCAAAGTGCTGGGATTATAGGCATGAACCACTGTACCTGGCGGGGTTCTTTAATTTAAATTAGGCATTTTTTAATTGAGGGGGAGTAAGCAGAGGGAAGTGCCCAGGATGTTATCAAAAGTATAGTTTTATTTTTATGTAAATAAAGCACAAATCGATGTTTTTTTTTTGTATAGGATGTCTCAGTCAAACTTCCGGTGACTTAAACAAATCTGAAACAGGTTTTGGCAACTTGATCAAGGTCACCTTAGCTTCAACCATGCTAATAATAAAAAATATATATATATGATGAAACTAAACAGACTGATTTCTCTATGCGTTTGCCTTTTTGCTGACAACCAGGTGAACAGTTCCAGGACTCTTAAGGCAGGGCCACAATTACTCACCACCCAAACCTGAAATTCCAGTTCTTTCACATAGTTCTTCACTTCCCATCATTGGCCACTTGGGCTAACCTGGTATCAGAATACACTGATACCAACTAGGGCAGCATTTATAGCACCCAGCAAAACAGCCAAACAGACTGAATACCTAGACCTGTCCATACCTGTGGTCTCAAGTTTAACTCTTTTTTTGAGCATGTTCTGAAAACAAAGAGAATTCAAAATCAAAAGAGAAGTATCAGCCAGGTGTAGTGGCTCATGCCTATAATCCCAGGACTTTGGGAAGCCCAGGAGGGCAGATCACTTGAGGTCAGGACTTCAAGACCAGCCTGGCCTACATGGTGAAACCTCTTCTTTACTAAAAATACAAAAATTACCCAGGTGTGTTGGGGGAATGCCTGTAATCCCAGCTACTTGGAGGCTAAGGCACGAGAATCACTTGAACCCGGGAGGTGGAGATCGCAGTGAGCTGAGATGGCACCACTGCCTGCCAGTCTGGGTGACAGAGCAAGATTCAGTCTCAAAAATAATGAAATCAACAAACAAGAGAAATATCTAACAGTTATGAGATACTGTTTTAATTCTGTTCATTAAAAAGAAAACATAAACATGCTAAAACATCTTTATCAGCAAAACCTGTTCAGGCAGTTAAATTTCTCTCTACAATAAGCAAGATTTAACTTGCAAGGAAATTGTTTCATTTCTGTGACCCTTTATTCTCCCAGTTAATATTTTCATTTTCTTAGAAAAGACATGCTCTAGTGCACTGGTTCCCCCATCTGAGAATACAGCAGATTCCCACTAGTAACTGTTTCATGCTGGCACTGACTGGGGGTGAAAAGCCAGGGATATGTTGTCTCAAAGTTCCTCAGGAGATTTTGCTACATGACATGCCTCCCCCACCTCCAATTCCTACACAGCATAACTCTCTTCTGGTAGAAACTGTATTCTGTTATAAAAAGTTTCACTCTTAAAGGGAGGCACACCAACAACTGAAAGCAAGATTTAAAGGTCATCTAAATCACTTCATGCTCATTATTAGGTGATATGCTCTTTCACATATTTATTTGATCGGCCCTTACTACGTCTATTCTAGCCCCACTCCAGTGGCTCTTCAGCCTGGAGTAGGAGTCATTCAGCAAAAGTAAAAATATGATCAACTTACTTCTCTGACAAGTAATTAATAGCTTCCATCGCCTACAGGCAAAACTCCAAATCTACTAACAATGCTAAAATAGCTCCTCGTGATGTGGAAGGTATGAGGAAATGGTAGTCAGATGTGTAAGACAGGATGTCTGAATACCTGCACTGGAGAAGTGAATGGAAATATTCTATGGATCAAGCTTAAAAGTACACCTATAACCTATAGTAATCAAGACAGTGAGATGCTAGTGAAAAGAACAAAATAGATCAATGAAACAGAAGAGAGAGCACGGATAATGGCACCACATAAATATAGTCAACCATCTTTGTCAAAGGACAAAGGCATTACAATTAAAAAAAGACAGTTTTTCAATCAACAGTGGTAGAAAAACTGGATATCCACATACAAAAATAATAGTAATAATAATAATCTAGACACAGACCTTATACCCTTCACAAATATTAACTCAAAATGGATCGCACACCTAATATATAGCATAGGATAAAAATCTAGATGAACATGGGTTTGGTGATGACTTTTTATAGATACCAAATGCAGGACTCATCAAAGAAAGAATTTGTAAGCTGAACTTCATTAAAATTAAAAATTTTTGCTCTGTGAAAGACAATGTCAACAGAATGAAAAGACAAACCACAGATTAAAGGACTGTTATCTAAAATATGCAAGGACCTCTCAAAACTCAGAGAAAATAGTCTGATTTTAAAACGGGCCAAAGACCTTAACAGACACCTCAGCAAAGAACGTATACAGATTAGCATATGAAAAGAAGCCCCACGTCATATGTCACCGGGGAAATGCAAACTAAAATGACAATGAGGTGTCACTACAAACCTATTAGAATGGCCAAAATCCAAAACACTGACAACACCAAAAGCTGACAAGGATGTGGAACAACAGGAATTCTCATTCACTGCTGGTAGGAATGGAAAATGGTACACTTTGGAAGACAGTTTGGCAGTCTCTTACAAAACTAAACACACTCTTACACCATACAGCTGTGCTCCTTGGTATTTACCCGAAGGAAGTAAAAACTTATGTCCACAGAAAACCTGCACGTGGATGTTTATAGCACCTTTATTCGTAATTGCCAAAGCTTGTAAGCAACCAAGATGTCCTTCAGTAGGTGAATTAATAAACTGTAGTGCATCCACATAATGAAATATTATTCAGCACTAAAGAGAAATAAGCTATCAAGCCACAAAAAGACATGTGGAAACTTAAACGCTTATTACTAAGTGACATTTGCCCAAACTCGTAAAATGTACACCATCACAAGTGAACCCTCATGTAAACTATGAACTTCAAGTGACAAAGTGTCAGTGTAGGTTCATCAGCTGTAACAAGTGCACTGCTCTGGTGCAGATGCTGATTAGCGAGAGGCTGATAATGGGGAGGTTATGCATGTGCAGGGGCAGGAGGTATATGGGAAATATTTGTACTTTCCTCTCAATTTTACTGTGAATCTAAAATGGCTCTAAAAAATAAAGTCTTTTTTTTTTTTTAAGTATAGCTCCAATACAATTTTAATACTCTTCACTATCATCTCAAAACAACATTCCAGCATTTCTGCATTTTATAGTTCCCCCACTTTCCCATCCCACTATTAAAGAAGCCGAAGTCAGCCCTGCCTTAATCCCACCAAGAACCCGATATATACTACCTCTTTCCAGGCTTTCTGTCTGTACTCACTGCCACTGAATCCAGACCTTTCCAACTATTCTCTGACAATCACAACCTTTTGTTCCTGTGACATTTTAGGATCCTCTTTCAAGTCACAGTGCAACCATGTTTAAGGACGTAATCTCCAGGGAAATAAACATTTCCATCTTTTCCCAAGTTACCAACACATTTGTGACTTTAAGATTCCTTGTGCACAAAACTTCCTGCTCCCCGTGTGAAAAAAAACCCTGAATGATCTGTTTTCACAGTCTACCTCTTTTCTTCTTCATTTATTATTTCAATCTTTTTTTTCGTTTGAGACAGAGTCTCGCTCTGTTGCCCAGGCTGGAGTGCAGTGGTGCAATCTCGACTCACTGCAACCTCCGCCTCCCAGGTTCAAGTGATTCTTCTGCCTCTGCCTCCCGAATAACTGGGACTACAGGCACCCGCCACCACGCAGGGCTAATTTTTGTATTTTTAGTAGAGATGACGTTTCACCACATTGGCCAGGCTGGTCTCGAACTCCTGACCTTATAATCCATCTGCCTCGGCCTCCCAAAGTGCTGGAATTACAGGTGTGAGCTACCATGCCCAGCCATCTTTTTTCTTTTTTTTTTTTTAAGAGATGGGGTCTTGATATGTTCCCCAGGCTGGGCTCAAACTCCCAGGCTCAAGCGTACCTCCCACCTTGGCCTCCCAAAGTGCTGGGATTACAGGTGTGAGCCACCATGCCCAATATCCTCTTTTCTTCTTTAAATTACATAAAACGATTTTAAATCAGCTTAGATATCATCAAAAGAGTTCTGATGTTTCATGTCAGGATCTTTAAAATGAGATTCTTCCTATAATCATCTTTGCAACTGTCTGGCAATCACCTAAGTTTCTAAACTCAAATGAACCCAAAAAACAAGAAGCAGGCCGGGTGTAGTGGCTCATGCACATAATCCTAGCACTTTGGGAGGCCAAGGTGGTCAGATCACTTGAGCCCAGGAGTTTGAGACCAGCCTGGGCAAAAAGGTGAAACCTCATCTCTACAAAAATACAAAAATTAGCTGGGTGTGGTGGTGTGAGCCTGCAGCCTCAGCTTACTCGTGAGGTTGAGGCGGGAGGATCACTTTAGCCTAGGAGGTGGAGGTTGCAGTGAGATGAGATAGCATCACTGTACTCCAGCAGGGAAGACAGAGGGACCCTGTCTCAAAAAAACAAAAGAAGCAGCAAAACCACAAGATGAGAAATGAAAATATGGAAGGCCATGGGCTTAGTACTGTAAGATATACACAGTCATTTGCCACATAACATTCTGGTGAACAATGGAGCAGATAAACAACAGTAGTTCCCTAAGATGGTAATACCGTGTTTTTACTGCACCTTTTCTATGTTTGTTTAAATACAAAAATACTTGCCATTGTGTTAAATTACCTATATTCTTCAGTACAGTAACATACTGTACAGGTTTGTACCTTAGGAGCAACAGGCTATACCATATAGCCTAGGCGTGCAGTAGGCTATACCATCTAGGTTTGTGTAGGTACATTCTGTGTTTTTTTGCAAAAGGATGAAATCACCTAATGATTCATTTCTCAGAATGTATCCCAGTCATTAACTGATGTATGCCTGTATTCGGTATTTACAAATTATACATTAACTTTATATTTAACTATTGTACAAATCTTAGAAGCAAACTTTAAATACAATTAGTAAGTAAAACATATACAGAATAAAGATTTAGACCTTCCCCATTCATAATATAATTTCTCAATCTTTAAATCAGTTGAATCCATTATGGTTACTGTTAACTAAAGTGCATCAAATACCGTGGCATTAGGTTTTCTCTAAAAGGAAACTGTTTTATGGAGGCCAAGGCAGGCAGATCACTTGAGGCCAGGAGTTCAAGACCAGCCTGGCCAACATGGTGAAGTCCTATCTCTACTAAAAAATACAAAAATGAGTCGTGCATGGTGGTGCACACACGTAGTCCCAGGTACTCGGAAAGCTGAGGCACTTCAGGCTGGGCAACAGAGCAAAACTCCGTCTCAAAAACAAACAAACAAAAGGAATAGTTTAGTTATGCTTATGTGATGCATCCAGAACTAATCAAAAGATCCCAAACATCTAATTTTAGAGGCACCTGTGCTATTATTGATGGAGTTCGTGGTAAAATGTTGTTAAGTATTTATTCAGTTTCCCCTAGGCTCAGCACTGTGGAAAATATATAAAGATAATGCATGGGCCCTGTTCCCATGAAATTTACTATCTAGTGCAGAAAACAAGACCAAGAGAAGCAACTAAATGCCACAAGGTTGTATTAAGTGCTAATAAAGCTGGTCAGTATTGCAGTATTTTAGAAGAGGAGATGGTCAAACAGGTAAAGAAAACACTTCACAGATAATGTGGGAACTAAACTGAACCTCAGAAGGAAGGCAGGAGTTGGAGATACTAAAGGGGAAAGGAAAAGATAGTAAAATACATCGTGTGTGTGTGTGCCTGCATACGTGAATGCCAACACAAAAGAACGCAGAGACTCAAAAATGACCAAAGTTTAGAGCTACTTAACAGCCTGATAAGAGCTAAGAGTTCACAATGGGAAATAGAAAGTCAGGCAGTAAAATTTAGGCATGATTTGAGAAGAAGTAAAAAAGTTCCTGGAGGTTATCAAACTGGGTTGCAACAGCAGATGATGGTCTATGACTACAAAGCCCAATGCAAGTCATGTAAGTGGGATGTGGCAACCACCATCCAAAAACGATGAGGACAGTTTAAACAGACATTCCACAGCTTGACTACTACATTGAAAACTTCCCATCACCAATGTGTATACTGTCCTCCTTAAATTCTTCATTAATTACTTAAAATAGAGATTCTCAACCATGGTTTTTATTCTGCTCAGGGTGTGGCAAAACTTTTTTTTTTTTTTTTTTTTTTTTTGAGACGGAGTCTCGCTCTGTCGCCCAGACTGGAGTGCAGTGGCTAGATCTCAGCTCACTGCAAGCTCTGCCTCCCGGGTTTATGCCATTCTCTTGCCTCAGCCTCCCGAGTAGCTGGGACTACAGGCGCCCGCCACCTCGCCCGGCTAGCTTTTGTATTTTTTAGTAGAGACGGGGTTTCACCATGTTAGCCAGGATGGTCTCGATCTCCTGACCTCGTGATCCGCCCGTCTCGGCCTCCCAAAATGCTGGGATTAGAGGCTTGAGCCACCGTGCCCGGCCAAAACTCTTTAAATCACTTAATTTACTCCATGTTTTTGTTCTTCACCTAAGAATTGGAAGAGGGGAGAAACAGGAAAATAAGATTTTCAAAAACGTATGACTACTTACCACATAATCTTTCTTACTATTCAACTGAACATCAAAACTACCCATCATTCACTTGAACACCAGTTTAACTTTAAAATATATGAACTGCTGCATTTTTGGATGACTGTATCTTGTCAGTATTAAGTATTTTGAATAGATGATGCAGACTTAGTTATTCAGTGAAGAAAGATGTGATATAAATAACAGATCCACCTTTCTTCGTCACTGAAATAGAGACTGCTATCACCACCATTCACAAAATCTTCGTTTTCTTACAAGGTGACATTCAGAAGATACTTCTGTAAAAATAATTAGTTGACCAAATGAGGCTGCATTGAACCTGGCTTTTTTTTTTTTTTTTTTTTTTTTTTTTTTTTGAGATAGAGTCTCACTCTGTTTGCCAGGCTAAAGCACAGTATCACTATCTACAGCAATTCTCCTGCTGCCTCAGCCTCTAGAGTAGCTGGAACTACAGGCACGCCACCACACCCGGCTAATTTTTGTATTTTTAGTTGAGACAGGGTTTCGCCACGTTGGCCAGGCTGGTCTTGAACTCCTGACCTTAACTGATCCACTTGCCTTGGCCTCCCAAAGTGCTGGGATTACAGGCGTGAGCCACCACGCCAGGCCGAACCACCACGCCAGGCCGAACCTGAGTCTTTATTAGAGGTGCTTTCTGCTTTACAGCTTTGTTGTACTCTTGGAAAGTTCAAGAATTGAAAGTTGTCTCAGTAGATGTAATGGGCACTTACCAGATTAAAAAAAAAAAAAACTATAAAGACACATTCAGGAATTGTACAATATCACAATAAGGTTTATTTATATTATTTGCTAGCAATACCTAATGTCTAGTAAGTTCTTTGTGGTTTACAAAGTAAAACATATACAGTATACTGTTTTTTATTTAATCCTTAAACATCTCTAATAACTACTGAAATTTCTGCATAGATACAAAACTCTGACATGTCCTCAAGGAGAGTAGGAAAGTGATGATAATAATAAATCATAAAGTAAATAATTAGATATTACTCAAAGAAATCTACAGATTCAATGCAATCTGTGCAATCTGTATCAACATACCAATGACATTCTTCACAGAAATAGGAAAAACACTTTTCTTTTTTTCCTGAGACAGAATCTCACTCTGTCGCCCAGGCTAGAGTGCAATGGCACAGTCTCAGCTCACTGCAACCTCTGCCTCCCGGGTTCAAGTGATTCTCCTGCCTCAGCCTCCCAAATAGCTAGGATTACGGGTGCCCATCACCACACCAGGCTAATTTTTGTATTTTTAGTAGAGATAGGGTTTCACCACGTTGGCCAGGCTGGTCTTAAACTCAAGACCTCGTGATCCACCCACCTTGGCCTGCAAAAGTGCTGGGATTACAGGCGTGAGCCACTGTGTCTGGCCAACATTTTTTTTATTATTATAATTTATACGGAGGCTGGGCATGGTGGCTCGTGCCTGTAATCCAGATGCCGGCACTTTGAGATGCCAAGATTTTTGTGGTTCCACAAAAGATCTCAAATAGCAGATAACAAAGCTGGAAGCACCAAACTACAAGTCTTCAAAATATACTATAAAGCTATAATAACCAAAATAGCATGATTGGCATAAGAACAGACACACAATGTGCAAGACCCTGTTCTAAGTCCTGGGAATACAGCAGTGAACAAACCAACCAAAATTTCTGCCTTTATAGGACTTAGAATCTAGTGATCTTAATCACAACATTCTGTTCCCCTCAAAATATTCTGCTTTAAAAATGTGAAGCCAGGTGCAGTGGCATGCTCCCATAGCAGGGGGCTGAAGCAGGAAGACCACTCCAGCCCAACAGTTCAAGTCTGCCATGCACTGTGATCACACCTATAGACAGCCACTTACTCCAGCCAGGGCAAAACAGCAAGACCTTGTTTCAAAGAAAAGAAAAAAAAATGGGGATTGTCAGGCAATATAGGCTGTTATCTCAAAACCCATTAATAGAAACTTCTGTCTCTCTTGTTCAGTATCTAACTCCTAGTTACAATCCAACCCCTGACAACTGGACACAGAAAATGTGACGTCTCCTACACTAAGTGGGGGAATGAGAGTTGTGGGGAGAAGTTTTTTACCTTTCAGAGACAATCTGCGAGTATATAAGATGAGGGAAAGGGAAAATCTGGGGAGGAAACAGGTATGGATAAATTCGAAAGGAGACTGTTCCAGGTAAAGTTGATTTACTTAGGGACAACCTCAAAGCCTTCATTTTGATTTAATTTGACTTTGAGCCAACCAAAATGTGACAACAAACAAAAGCGTACTGGGATTTTTAAAAAACATCCCCTTTATAAATAGAAATACCTTGGAGAAGAAATAATTCTTTCTATATTGTCTTTTCCTATATATTAATAGTAGATGGCCTGCAGAAATCATATCAGGGCCAGGTGCAGCAGCTCATGCCTATAATCCCAGCACTTTGGGAGGCCAAGGTAGGTAGATCATTTGAGGCCAGGAGTTCGAGACCAGCCTGAGCAACAAGGCAAGAACCCATCTCTACACAAATTAAAAACTAGATGGGCATGGTGGCATGAGCTGGTGGTCCCAGCTACTTCGGAGGCTGAGGTGAGAGCCATGATGTCGCCACTCCACTCCACAGAGCAAGACCTTATCTAAAAAGAAAAAAAAAAAGGCAAGTCCCATCCCGAATAAATAAATAAATAAATAAATCAGTGTTGTCTATATTCTTCTGGACAAGCACTCTTTAGGGACCTATCTGCCAGACACTTGTGGGTAAGGGAAAAGGGTAGGAAAGCAACAAGTAGCAACAAGACTTTCCCTCCAGGTGATCACACTCTATCAACTAAGGCAAATGCACATCACAGTAATATGTATGCTACAGCAGAAGTGGGCAAAGTTCATTATCTCATGTAATTCAGTAATTATTTACTATGTCCTATCTCTTAAGATTATAAGCTACTTGAAAACAAAAGACATAATAAATTTTTCTATATGTTATTAATAAACACAATTTAAAAGAATATTAAGTACAGTGTGTGTTAAAAGTCAAGCTAGGTCAAGATCAAAAGACATTTTATTTTCTTAATTTTACTTACTAAAATTCTTCATTGAGACAGTAAAAGATTAGTGTTTTCATATGTTTGTTTTAGCATTCCATAGAATTTCACATGATGCATGCATGTGCTTCCCAGAACCAACTGGTGGTAAGCCAAGCTTCACTGACTATCCTCAAAGGGACATACATAACATGTATTTTTCTGATTCAAACTCAGAAATTCATCATCACCCCCCAACAAACAGCACAAAAAAGGGAGGTCTCACATTAAAAGGACACTCAAAAACCCTATAAACTATTTTCCACAGGTCTACCTCAGTTTTAATAAACAAAATAACTATTTGGTTCTTCTAAAACTCCTTAAAAATTAAACTCATATAGCTTCATAATTTTCCTTCAATCTTTAAAATTAAATCCTTAAATCTGACTTTGATCATTTAGATTTATTGTTTAAAAAGATATAGTAACTTCTATCAATTTTCGGCTAGAAAAACTGTTAATATATAAACTTTATAAGACATTCCTAGAATGGCCAGATCTAAGGTAAAGTCCTATTTATGAAATTTATTGCTCTGTTGACAAGACAACTGCAATTTATAACCCTCCAATCACTGAGGCACAAAAAACTTGGTGACAACAGAAAATAATACCTGGAAAAGCAAAAAGTAATAAAGAGAATTATTATTTCCATTTATTCAGTGGAGATACCAGGACCACAATGAAGGGCTAGACATTTTTTCCAGATTAAAGCCAAAAGTAAGAGATTTTTGATGCTTAGCAATCTAAAATAATTAAGCTCTTCAGCTACATTTTTTAATGGACCAATATGTTATCTCCACTTTTAACTAGGATGAAAACACTAATAATTTCACTAGGATATCTCATTTCCATAAACAGCAAAACGAACTGGGGTGGGTAAAGCTCAAGTAGGAAATAACTTTTATAATAAAATTATCTTAGAAATAAACCATAAAGGCAACTTGTAGAAAAGATCCACATTATAGTTCTTTATCCAGCTTATGATTCTAGAAAAAAGAAAATAAATATCAGGCACATACTTATTCCCCCAACAAGTATTTATGAAATCTACTATATGCTATTTACTGGGTATACAAAAAAAAGACAAATAAGATATGATCCTTGTCCCCAAGTGGTTCAACATGTGAAAAGAAAAAATGTAAACAGATAACTATAAAACAATGTAAATAAACAAGTCAACCAAAAGATGATAGAATAGAGAGGGGTAAATACCTGTGAGAACCTGAAAAAACTTCATAAGTGACATGTGGGCTATTTCTTTAGAAATAAGTAACATCTCTTTTTTCCAAGGAGAGAACATGAGAGGAAAGGGGGTGGGGGATATTCTAGGAAGAATAAGCAAAGGTGACCCTAAAAGTTAAAATCACTGAGAAATAGGTAGAATAGTAATTTAATGAAAACAAACCTTTTCCCTAACATTAGGGATACAGGATCTATCTAGCATCAGAACACCTGCATTCAAGTTGTAGTTGAATGCCATTTACTAACTGTATTTTCTTAGATAAGTCAACCTCTATATTCCTTTCCATTTCATTTTTCTTCTTGAAGTTGTACCAAATAAGAACTTACTTTGTAAGCTACAAAATGCTTTACAAATACATAAAAGTTAATATACTGATATACTAATACATAAAAGTTAATAGATACTAAAATTTCAAGATCAAAATATTAGCCTAACATTTCACAGTGAATTTATGCCATATATATGAATTCAAATGCCAATTTCTTATTGCCTAAAAAATGTCACAAAAGCAAATACCTTTTAAATATGTAAAAGATATATGTTCCTACTAGCTGCTGTAGTAAACATCTAATTGCCACCACATGATGCATACAATCCATATAGTACCAAACAAGCCTACAATGTCCCTCGAATCAACAAGTGACAGAAGTTTAATGAAACTAGCTTTATGCTTAACTGGTCTCCCCAGTGGCAAATTAAAGCAGCAATTGTACATCTGTGTCTCTGTTCCTCTCATCGTGGTTTAACTGACAGGAAACAGAGAGTAAGATATGGCACACAAATGTCAAGTATTTCCTGCCTTCTCTGTTACATCTTTATGTCTTGTTTTATAAATAGTCCAATAGTTTGTGTGAAAATATATCAAAGTACAGTAGCAGAAATATATAAATGGTGAAGAGTGTTTATACAAACAGAGCCAATGAAAAAGTATTTCGGTCTTGGGATCTAAGATTCAATATGCACACAAAGACTCATTTATAGTCTTTTGAAGAAGTATTCTTAGGAGCAAACACCACACAAATTAAGATTTGAAAACCACAATGACTGAGTAAAAAACCAAGTGTCTAAACAACAGAACAGGCCCTCAAACTATTTTACCCAACTGTTTACATGAGTAACACTCGACCACCTTGATATGACCCCCCACAACCCCTGCTATCCCTATCAAAAAAAAAAAAACTACCACAAAAAAACAAAAAAACCTTTAAGCAACTGACTATCAACAAAGCAGGACTGATAACTTGCATCTTTCATCTTCGGTCATTTTTACCATGGCTTCTTATCAGCACTCTCCCGGATTACAATTTGTATCCCCCAACCAAACTATCTCTACTCCCTTCTCACTTCCTGTATATCCCAAACTTGGCTCATGTTATTTACTCATATATATTCAACTATATACAACCAAATAGAACTCTGTTCTCCATAGGTGAATCCTGCCTGCTTCAAGTCATGTTAACCAAACTTCCAGTTAATTATAACTAAGGGGTGCTCATTTTTCATCATGCCAAGCTGCCGCCCAAATTAATAATCCTTAAGAATGAATTCAATTCATTACTCATATGATTCATATTCTTTATCATAAACTTGGGCAAAATGCAGCTATCTTATCCATTCATATTGGTCAATATTTACTTATGCTAGAATAAGCATAAGTTGCCACAATTACAATTCCACCAGGGTTTAGTGCTATTCCATTCTAGGTCAATGTCCAAAACCTCTCTTCATATTTTACTGCACAGAAGTCCATCTTGAGCTTCCTGTGACCTCTTTTCCCTAAACAGAACTTAACATATACCTAATAATCACCTGTAAGCATGGTAGTAGACTCCTGAAGTAATATTTCTCAAATGAGTGGCTTTGAAAACAATTTCATTTTACCCAGTATTTTTCAACCAGAAGGATCCAGCTCGTTCTTTATAGGAATCTAAGAGTTATTAGTGCCTTCCTAGCATATCTTTAGTATATCTCTGCTCTCACTGGTAAATGTATTAGCTAAATTGTCCCCAGTATCTAGGGAATAAGGAGTAAGTGCTCCACGAACCATGAAGGAAGAATGAAGGAAGAACATCCATTTCCTTACACATTAGCTCCCCTCCCCTATCCTCTGGTTCTGATGCTTAGTGAAATAACCCTAAGGGCGGGGGAGGGGAGGGCGGGGGACGGACGAGGAGGGAGTGGGAGAGTCTCAGAGCAGCTGCGGAGAACCTAGTGTCCATCACCTACCCAACAATCAAACACAGTTAACCATGTGTAACTGTTCTGTTCTACCAAGGGCAGATAAGTATTACATCTTCCTTTCAGTTTATTCTTAAGACTAAGGTTGTAAATTATCCTATAACAATCTGCAAGTTTTTCTCTGATCTACAGATCAAAGGATCAGGCACGATGTTCAGTTTGCAACGAAAGCATTTTGAATAAAATAATTTACACAATATACCTTATGTCTAAATACAAACTTTTTAAGTTGCCCTTCAAACTAAAACACATGTAACATTAATTCCAATGAATTACTCAAACTTAAATCTAAAATCTTATTTTTCCTTATAATTTAGTATATACATACATTTTGTATAGTATATTTTAAAACTTTATATACACAGCATGCTGTATATATTCTTCCAGCACACTTTAACAAGTTTATCTAAGACATACAATTTTGAATAAACACAATGGCTATTTGGAAAGATATTTTAAACATCAAACCCTCCCTGGAACTTGGTACTTAGGAAAATATTAAACCTTACTCAAGACAAGTCATGATTATTATTAGGCTCCCATTATAACAAAGAGAAGAAATACCTCAAATGCACAAAGCAGCCTATCTTCAATCATGCCCCTCACAAAAAGTGTTCCTCCCTGCTGCAGAGTACAGATAATACACCTCAGGAACGCCCTGTGTAGAGGTCTTAGCAGGAAGCCCAAGGGACTCAACTCAACAGTAGCCTTCTAACCTGCTTATAACTCATTTCTTTAATTCAGTCTGAAGCTAAATAATATGCAGCAACTGAAAGGTCTTTCAATTAAGAACACAACGGGAAAATGTAAATCAGAAAATGCCTAAAGAGAAATTGAGTCTACTGGAGGAATTTCATTTGAAGGCACATTCCACATATTATTATTATTATAAAGTATCTAAAAATGATTGATACCATTGCCAATTCCTTTTACTGTAAAAATAAAATTGCTGTACAAACATCCCTTAGCCTACTGGAGAAGACAGTAACTGCCACCTTCTGCCTTTCAACTTCCCTTTTCTTAATGACAAAGGCATCCACTAAATGGAAGCACTGAGGCTCAGAACCAACACCTTCATTTTCTTTGAAGAATGCTGATTTCCTCATTAGAGAGGTGCCAAAAACAGAAAAATATTGTGTTATAACCTTATATTTAACATAAACTTTAATAAAATTATATTTCTGCCATATAACATTTATTTAATCCACCTCTAATTTTTAGACATTTGTATTATTTCTAATGTTGCACTATTAACAGTGATTCACAAAATGTAATCCTCAGACCCACAAAGGATCCAGAGACCCTTTCAGGGGGCTCCTGAGATCACAACTCTTTTCATAATAATGGCAAGGTATTATTTGGCTTTTCCACTGTGTTGACACTTGCCCTGATGATGCAGAAGCAAAAGAGGATGAAACTGCAAGTGCCTCTGCCCTGACCAAGGCTGCACCCTCAAGCCACGAGTCTACTCCTTACAGCTGGGCACTCACATTTTAAAAAGGCGACTTCACTTAAGAATGTAAAAACTATTTTCTTGAATCTCAATCATTAAATACATATGTTTTTAATATTCTGAGTGATAAAATGGGAGGTACAAATAAAGTACTACTTCTGGCATAAACAGAAATAGCATTGTTGTCTTGAGAAAAAGCATTTATGCTATTATTCTTCGACGTGTGAGCTTAAAACTAGCTGCTGCTTTCATGAAATGTAATTTTTACTTAAAAGAACTAATTATTATTCAGAATTGGATATCTGGCAGAAATTTTTCCAAAAATGAATAAAGCATGCCCATCACGTCAAGGAAAACAACAGCAATTGTCACCGATTATAAAATGCAAGCTTTCAACTGAAAATCAGAATTTTAGAAAACTTGTATCTACTGCTTTGACTCTGTTGGCTTCTTAATGCATTTAAAAGGCTTTTCTGATGAGACTGTTGTGATTCTGATACTATGTCAACATTTGCAATACACAAATGACTCATGCACGATGTTACAAAATCTTGCTTAGGTTAAAAAAAAAAATCAATCCATTCAAAGTACAAGACAGATCCATGGATGTTAATGTTACAGGGGACAAAATGTTCATTCATAGGTTTTCAGAATCTCATTGTTCTAACCTTTAAAAAACTAGCATTTGTTGATGAGCTTTGGTGTAGTATCAAAGAATATCCACAATTATCTGAAGTGGCCATTAAAATATATCTACTTTTTGCAACTAGACATCTGTGTGAGGCTGAATTTTCTTCATATTCTTCAACAAAAGCAACATATTCTAACAGATTTCATGCAAAAGCAGATATGAGAATATAGCTGTCTTCTGTGAAGTCAACGATAAAAGATTTACACCCTTCTCGGTACAGCTTTTGTTTTGGAAAACACATTTGTCTTTTTTTGCACTGTGTTTTTTCAAAAAAACAGGGTCCTGCTGTGTTGCCTGGGTCGGACTTGAACTCCTGGGCTCAAACAATCCTCCTGCCTCAGGCTCTCAAGTAGCTGGGCTTGGGTCACCGTACCTGGCTCAAACTTGTCCTTTATAACAATAATTATGTTAACATGTAATGGGCGTATTATTTTTAAATAAATACATTAATATTTTCAAGTTTCTGTTTTAATTTCTAACACTGGTTAATATTGGTAAATGTAAGCCACATGAACCAAAGCTCTTTGGGAGCCTTAATTTTAATAGTATAAAGATGATATAAAGAGCATAAAGCTTGGGGAAAAAAAAGTGTAAGGTTTGAGAACTGCTACACAATCACAACCAATGATTCAAATATCCTTATAACTGAATCTTTGGTCCCATCCTTAAATTTTCTTAAATTTTCTACCAAGAACTGAATTCTATCAAAAGGCACATAGACTTTCCAAGCATTTGATATCATAATGCCAACTGCCCTGCAGAAGATTTTTTAAGTTTATACTGTTAGCAACAGAATACCTGCATGGACATTTAATGTCATTTGCAACAACCCACAATACTTGAACTATTGTCAATATGATGGATAAAAACACAGGGGGGTTATTTGACTTTAATTTGCATTCCTTTGCTACAAATTAATATATTTTAATTTTAAAGATAATAATTTAATATACTTCCCAATTTTAAAGAATTGGTTATTCTTTGTGGAAAAGGGCTAGGAGACACAAGTAAATAAATGGTAAAGGTTGACAGTCTATGATTTTCTCATTGGGAAAAAAAAAAACTTCAAATTAATGTTTTTACTCTAGTTGTTTGGTTTAGAAAGCTTGTGTTTTTTTAACTTTAATTTAATAATGTAAAACTAAGAATGATATTTAAATTACTAGTTGCAATAGTGCAGCAGCTCTCAAACTTTTTGGTGTCAAGATCCCTTTATAATCTTAAAATGTATTGAGGACCACAAAGAGCTTTGGTTTTCCTATGTCATATTTATCAATATATGTTTTTTACTCATAGGATATTATTATTTATTATATGCCCTTTAAAGGAGCCTTTTCTCAGAATAGCATATCGAAAAAAAACTCTGGGAATTTTTCCTTGATTAAAAATAATGCTGTTAAATATACATGCTTTGGGCCAAGCATGGTGGCTCATGCCTGTAATCCCAACATTTTGGGAGGCCAAGGTAAGAGATCAATTGAGCCCAGGAGTTTGTAACGATAACAACAAAAATCACTAAAGATTCAGGAATTGCTATCATTACAGTAAGAATTCTAAGGAAGCTACATGAAACACTGATCAGGAAGCAATATGAAACACTGAATATGCCAGTAAATCTGGTTAGACACAACAATCTATTAGCTACTTAAACGTTCATGGATGTTAATACTATACTAATTATTTTATGAACGTTTTCGTTTTGAAACGTGTTTTTGAAAAATATTTGAATGTGGGATAATTCTGAAGATGAAACCTAACTAAATTACTTCTAGGTAACTAAAGCTCCAATTTGTTAATGGATCTCAACTGGAAATTACTATTTATCCATCCAGAAGTATGCCTAGATCTTCTTAGTTATTTGGGACAGACACACAGTCTTATAACACTTACATCTGAATCTACCCAATCCCTTTCACTGAAATAGGCAGTTAACTTTTTTTTTTTTGAGACAGGGTCTTACTTTGCTGCCCAGGTTGGAGTATAGTGGCACGAACATGTCTTACTGAAGCCTTGACCTCCTGGGTTCAAGTGATCCTCCCACCTCAGTTCCCCAAGTAGCTGGGACTACAGTCATGCACCACTATGCCCGGTTTATTTTTGTATTTTTAGTAGAGACAGGGTTTCATGTTTTGCAAGCTGGTTTCAAACTCCTGGGCCCAAGTGATCCAGCTGCCTTGGCCTCCCAAAGTGCTGGGATTACAGACTTGATTGAGCCACCGTGCCTGACCCCATTTTTAAATGATGCAGAGTTTTCATTTTTTTGAGAGACGAGGGTCTCACTATGTTGCCCAGGTCTCAAACTCCCGGGGTCATGCATTCCTTCAACCTCAAGTTCCCAAGTAGCTGGGACTACAGGTGCATCTCAGTGCCCCTGGCTCTGATGCAAACTTTATTTGCCACTTTTTTTTAAGTCAACTTTTACTACCAGTCAAATTAAATATTATTCCTCAAGATACTTATAATGTGGGGCAAAAATAAACTACAGCTTACAGATAAAAATGTATTATGAGGCTAGGCGCGGCAGCTCACACCTGTAATCCCAGCACTGGGGAGACCAAGGTAGGTGGATCACCTGAGGTCAGGAATTCAAGACCAGCCTGGCAAAACCTCGTCTCTACTTAAAAAAAAAAAAAAAAAAAAATAAATTAGCTGGGTGCAGTGGTGGGCACCTGTAATCTCAGCTACTTGGGAGGCTGAGGCAGGAGAATCACTTGAACCCAGGAGCCAGAGGTTGCAGTGAGCTGAGATTGTGCCACTGCTCTTCACCCTGGGCGACAGAGCAAGACTCCATCTCAAAAAAAAAAAAAAAAAAAAAGAGAGAGTATTATGAAACAGTTAAACCAAAGAGGATTCATCTAGCTACCACCTAGCTTTATATTTTACCATAGTTTGTTTCTGGTTCTTTGGGGTTTTTTTTTTTGTTTTGTTTTTAAGAAAAAAAGGTCATCTACAGTTAAAGCCGCCTCTAATATCCCTCTCCAGTCTCATTTCATCCCTTCTTGGACTATTCTAAGTTTAATTTTATTTTCTTCTCTCTGTTTTAAGACACAGGTTCTTGCTTTGTCACCCAGGCTGAAGCGCAGTGGTGCAATCACATTTCACTGCAGCATTTACTCCTGGGCCCCAGCAATCCTCCTGCCTCAGCTTCTCAAAGTAGCTGGAGCTACAGGAGTGTGACACCACAACTGGCTAATTAAAAAAAAAATTTTTTTTTCTACTTGTAGAGACAGGGTCTTGCTATGTTGCCCAGGTTGGTCTCGCATTCCTGGCCTCAGTGATCCTCCCACTTAGGCTTTCCAAAGTGCTCAAATTACAGGCATAAGCTACAGTGCCCACTCATCAACTACTCTAAAATTGGTATCTTCCCTGTTACATACTTGTATAACTTTATTACATATATATCAATATAGTAGGATTGCTTTTATATGCATACTTGGGAACAAGTATTTATTAAAATTTATTTTTTATTCAAAATTATGTTTGAAATAATTTAATTCTAGTTAAGAAATGACAAGCATACTGAACTGTTTTCGGGGTCAAATATATTGTTGTCTACAGCTTACTCTGAAATGCATCAACTGCCCATCTGTTTACAGTCCTGGTGGATTTTACACCCCAGGGCAATACACCATAGAAAGATTCTGAATGGGTTAGAAGTCATCACTGGCAGGTATCTGATCCTAGGAAAGATAATGAAGATCTCTAAATTACATTAAACTATCTATACTCTGCAAAGCCTTCACATCCCTCAATGTGAAGATACTGCTCTAGAGAACTTCTACATTTATGTTCCAGAGAACCATGTACAAGTGTTCCCAAGCTGAAAATAAACTAATGCCATCAACAAGAGAGAATAAATACATTCTGGTATAGACAAACAATGGAATACTGTATTGCAATGAAAAGTAAGATAAGTCACAAAGCTGAATGAAAGAAGCAAAGTCACTACAGAATATATGGTGTGATTCAGGTGTATGAAGTTCAAAGAGGTAAAACTATAAAGAAAAGATTACCACAAAAGTCAGCATAGTAGTTATTTTTTAAAGGAAACAAACATGAATAGGAGTGGGGCCTTCTAGGGTAATAAACATACTCTATATTTCTTAACACAGGTTGTTTCTCAAGATACTTATAAATATGAGGCAAAACTGTTTAAATAACATTACAAAATGTTTACCCATGTTGTAACACTTTATAATTTTATTTAAACTCTATATGTTTTATATATTCTCCTACATGTGCATTTCATTTTTAAAGAAAAAATAATGAATTGCCCCATTACAATACTAAACTCTCATTTAGTATTTTGATATAAAAAAATAAGATGTATATAAATTGTTAAATCACTTCATTTTAATAGTTTTATTATAAAATGTTATAGTTTTACTATTTATAGGACTGTTTTCTAAACCCAGAAACTAATTTTCTTTAATTATATTTAGATTTTAAAAATTGCACCATGTAACAGCACAGACATGATCACTATATGACTGGGCATCTATCATGTAGATACTGCAGCATGTAAAGTCACACTGATGCCTGCTACTTTGAAGAGCTTCTAATATACAGAGTAGAACACAGGAAGAGGACAAATCACATGAAAACACAAACTTAAAAAATAAAAACAACTTCTCTCAGTGGTTACCTCTGGACAGCAGGACTGAGAGTGAGAAGGGGTAGAGGAGGGAGGCTGGCTCCTTTTCATTACAGACCTATGAATTAAATTTTGAATGGTATGCATGTATCACTGATAGCTTTTAATATAAAAATTGTTAAACCAATCTTCATACAAACTATGGAAGGCAAGAGGGCTCTGACGATGAGGATGATGTTAATACCTGGAAGAGAAGGAATCAGAACGTTTCTGCATAGAAATTTGTACGTCTGAAGCTCATCTGTATAATTTCTCCCTCTCTGTCATCAAAGCAAATAGCACACAATGAGTTACTTTTCTCATATAATAACTTAAGGTGCTTAGAACCATGACCAGAAAAGACATGTGTAGTACCGCTCAACAGCCACTTTTATTATAGTATACAGTTCATTTGACAAGACACAAAAAACTCTCTTGTCGGTTCTCCATACTAATGGAAGAAAAATTGTTCAGATAGTTGGAAACTGTCCTAATCATTGGAGTTGACTCAATAACGTTACTAACTTAATTTCAACCATTTATATGAAGCAGCTCTTAAGTAAAGGTGCAAAATATTCTGGTTAATTTGTGAAAGCAATGATTATCTTCAAACAATTCAACTGAGGGGACTTTTCTTCTCATTTATACAAGTCAGTGAATACCGAACAATGTCCCATTAGATGAGATGGAATGTTAGGCAAACCTACAAATATGCAATCAAAGATGCAGTTAAATATCTGAAGAAGCTTCAAAACTCATATACAAGCATTACAGGGTTAAAAAAAGTTACTTCCTCCCAGACTCAAACAAGTACATACTATCACACTGGTCTTCAAGTCGCCCCTGCCCCCCCACAAAAAAAAAGAAAGAAAAGAAAAATATCACAAATAATAATAGTGTTATTTCCCAAGAGAGAAGAGCTTTCAAAAAAGCTATAAACGCCACCCTAAATCAGTAAGGGGGTGTTTTTCCTAAAGCCCCAGGAATAAGAGGATGGAGAGGGAAACCAAGAGGCAACAACTGGAACCAAAACAACTAACACTGAAGAGTTCACTGAGAAATAAAAAGTAGGTTAATTTCATTAAAAAACAAAGATTACTTTATTTATTATGGTCAATATGGCAGTAGGTTGCGGGGGTGGATCAGAGAAAAGGAAAGAGGGATAGCCACATAGTTGAACAACATATAGCACAGCAAAAAAATGGACTAGAGAAACGGATAACCAGGATGGGAAAGGAGCCTAAATGGGTTCTAATACTGATAAAAAAAAAAGTATCCTAGTTGCTTTCCTTCCTTACTAGAGGCTATGGGCTTCAAAATAGCATTGCTGCCTAAAATGTCACACATTTAAATGCAAAACAGCTAATTCCTCTTCATAGCCTTAAACCTGTAAACTCTCTTTCTGAAAGTGTGGCATATAAGCACCTACATCATAATCATTTAGGGTACACAGGAAAAAATGCTGATTGTTTAAGCAAATCCTAGGCCTAATGAATCAGAATTTCTGAGTTAAAACTGGGTGATTCTTTGTTACACCAAAGGTTGACAATTACAGCTTTAAAGGTAATACTATCAGATAGTATTACCTACAACATGCAGACACCAGTCAGAGATTAAGCTGAGGGCCAAGTGCTTTTTAAAGCTGTGCCATCTTTAACTTCAGCAAGATAGCCAACTGAATTTGTCACATAAGATGGCAAAAAAGAGTAGCCAAAGGTTTAATACAGCAAATAATACCTGTCTACTCATATGTGCTTGGTACTTTGTCAAAGGTTGAAAAAGGCAGAAAAAACAGAATAAAACCTCTCTCCTCTCAAACAGCATATATTCTTATTCTTACTGATGAAGACGCTCTTCTTAACATAGAAATGCTATTCGACCTTCAACATTCATCATTCCTTCAAGATAAACTCTCCTGAGTATTCTTTCAGTCATCTTTTATCTCTAGGCAATCTGAACCTCAATTTACCTAGTCAGTGGTTGGTCCTATTCTTTACTTCACTTGTTAACATGCCCGTTTTCCCAACAAGAATTTCAGTTTATGAGGATAAAGTCCATGTTCCTAGCCTTTTGTGCTTTTTATTGTTTAGAACAATGATGGCCACACTGTGGACGATTTCACACTGAATTGAGTTGGGGCACTCAGACCTTTAGGAGATTCAGCAGTTATGCATGAACTATTAAAAATCCAAATTTCAAACCTATAGAATTTCCAACCACCCCAATAAAAAATATCAAAAAGTTAACAGACAAAAGATTTTGTAGATACCAAACAATTCTCTTATTTCAAAGGAGGAGGAGAAGATGTGACAAAGATAAACAAAATGAGATTAAGTATCTTATAATAAGGTCAAATTTAAGATAAGTGTAATGTGAAAGCTTAGACACCTCTGGATTTTGTAAATTCACACGCATGGTGGCGCATGCCCGTAATCCCAGCTACTTAGGAGGCTGAGGCAGGAGAATTGCTTGAACCTGGGAGGTGGAAGTTGCAGTGAGCCGAGATTGTGCCATTGCACCCCAGCCGGGGAAACAAGAGTGAAACTCCGTCTCAAAAAAAAAAAAAAAAAAAAAAAAAAGGGGAAAAAAAAAAAAAAAAAAAAAAATTTTT
>NW_016814423.1:2447791-2506001 GCF_001698545.2 Rhinopithecus bieti | reverse complement strand
AAAAAAAAAAAAAAAAAAAAAAAAAATGAGGTAAAACTAAAGCAGAAATAAAACTGTCTTTGTATCTAGAAGCTCAAATTAAACTCCCAACTCTTTATATTTCCGTCTAAAGCCATCTTAAAATAAGCAATGTCATGAACAAAAAAATTCTAACAGTGAAATACAAAAAGTTGTTGTAGAAATAAAATGAATGCATCATCTTCCTGATGAAAACGAAAACTAACTACATTTTCAAAATCACTGGTTGATCCATTTGGTTGCAACTTATCACCAAGATTATCACCAAACATCTTAATTAAGGTTTTATTTACTCTTAAGGAAATACAGAGCATTTCAAACAAAGCATCACTTGTTGTGGACTGGCAGGAGCAGTTCCAGACCGGTAAGCCATTAGGTACTGCATGACCTCAAGCAAATCACAGGACCTCTGTGGGCCACTGTTTCTTCATCTATAAAAGTGAGGCATTTGGACAGTCTTCGGTCACTTACAGCACTAAAGTTCTATAAATCAGTAATTCTAAATTTAATTCTGATGGCTCAGTTCAAACTTACATTCAACCTTATGGAAGGAAAAACGTGGAGAGGGAACTACTTAATAAATTTTCTGGTCTTTTCTTGGTTCTCTTTTTTTTTTCCCCTTCTCCCTTCTCCTTGAAGCTCCACTGCAGTCTTTATCACATAAGAAAATATATAAACAATATCTATTTTACTTAAACTGTACCAGCTTCTTAAATTTAAGAAACCAATTTCCTCTACTTCTCTTTAATAAATAAGATCTTAATTATGCCGCTTATTTGTGTGCCTCTTGATTTTTCTCTTATGGATCACCACCTTTAAAAAAATTAAAAAAAAAAAAATAGAAAAGTCTTCATTAGATTTTTCACATAGACCAGACTAGAGGTAAATACAGCTTTTGCCTACTCAAAGGCTGACTAAACCAGCAATATACAAACAAAGATGATAGCAAATGGCTCAGATGAATTGGTAAAATGTCCGCTGTGTCTTTCTTGTAAGACTGCAAAATTGAGATGTTAATATCAACAATCCTTACAAAAGAGTAAGAAATAATAACTGATTGCCTTTCTGTCTTCCCTTTAATCTGACAGGCCTTCAAGCACTTAGAAAGTGCAGAGCAAATTCTCAAAGAACTAGCTAAATATCATTTTGGTCAACCAGAAATGATTTGGCAAGTTTTATATCCAAAACTTTATTTTTTGGAATCACTGCATATTCCAATTTTTATCTTCATAAATACGTTTCAGAAATAAAATACTACTGCACTCAGCCTTACAGAGCACCTAGGACTTTAAGGCACAGCAGGATGTATACTCACCAGCCAAAATCTCGTAACTACAATGACAAGTACTTCAGGAAAAGACTGAGCAATCTTTTCATTTACAGAAGGTTTTTTATTCAAAGCAAGCAAATTTTAAGAACAGTAATACAGAAGGAAGGCCAATACTCATCACCTTTTCTTTTTACACAAAATTGAAATAACCACGTTTCCTCAGAAGACAGCTTTACCTCTAAGGTTGTTACTCAGAACAAGTTTCCAGTGTGAATTATAAAACTTCATTTTTTTCCTAATAGTAAATGAATCATGCTAGTCTTTCTTCCTCTTTATTTAATACTCACTTTTACTTGTTATCTAAATAATCTAATATTCATTTTTACTTATTATCTAAATAATCATTCACTTTACTTAAACTTCTATTGGGTTTCCAAAACGAAATGTGTAATACAATTTCATTAACTTTAAAAACAGAGAGGGAGAAAAAAAAAAAAAACCGTAACAGTCAATGAGCAACACCTTATGACTGAGTTGTCCCAAAGCTTCACCCTTAGCTAAAATGCCAAAACAAAGCCACTGCCCCTGGATTGTTAACATCCATATCACACAGGAATAATACGGTTTACTTAATTATAACTTCGACTACCCCAAAAAATACAATTAGATTCTTTAAATTAAAATTTGATCTTAAGTTTGCTTTGTGGTTCTTAAACACAAACAAACAAACAAAAAACCTCTTTTATTCTTAAATTACTTAGAAAAAAAAATCACAAAGACATATAAAATGCTTTAACAAGAAGATCTAAAACTTTCCAGAATTTCAGTGCTTTGTTTCCTCCTAGCAATTAAGTTCAATCAGGCATGTGACTGACCACACACATTTTATCAGAGAGTTAAAGAACACATTCAGCCATGTTCTTCGACAGGTAAGAACCACCCTCTGTTTATCAGCTCAAGAAACAGCCAGAAGCAAACATACAGAATCGGAACAAGTTACCTTCAAGTATTCTTTCTCTATCGTCTTTTGGGCTTGAAAATAAAAAGCAATCCGACAAGTTTTAGCTGTTAAAATGGCTCCTGTAGATTGGGGAAGTGGTGTCTGTGCTTCAGCTTATGAGTCATACATGAAACCAAGTGTTTCTAAGGGAGGCACGCCCATGTTGCTGTGGACCCAATTATTCTGCTAGGTCAAACATGCAAATCTGCAGGTAAAAACGGTATAGGAAAGTGGGGAAGAAGAGGCAAGGAGCAAGATTTACCTTGATTAGACCATTACTAAGCTCATATTAACTGCCATAATTTAAAACTAATAATAAAGAGAGTAAGGATCTACAAGGGAGCAAAACTAAAAACTATATATTGTTTTAAAATATAAAATCTCAATTTTAAAAGTTACTTTACTGTATCAAATAAAACTGTGAAATGAAAAAAGTGTGAAAGGGGATGGAAGGGAGATAGCAAACTCTGTGGCTCCTAATGTAACAATGGACTGATGAGTATAATCTGGCTACTCATTAACCCTTTTATGAAAGAGCTATATTGCTGCGTAGTCTGGAAAGGCTAGCAAACCACAAAGTCAGATGCAGATCTACAAGTTCACTAAACAGATAAAATCCACTAGAAAATTCAAAGTTCACTGGAAAAATAAGTGTGAATTAAACTGGTTTACAGACTTTTTAAAAACCCATACCCCAATGTTAGAAAGTAGAGTCCAACAAAGCAAAATGATTTTAAATAAACTGCAAGCTTATAAAACCCTTTTCAAAAATTATCGGTACGATCATAGTTCATAACTCTACTGCTTCCAAATGATAGCCACAGTTTGATTTACCTTTCAAGCAAAACGTTCTATGTGTATTTCAAGCCTCTTGTGCACCCTGCTACAGCTCCGCTGCACTTGTGGCAAGGCCAGCCTAAGGGGACAACTGTGGCCAGCGAAGCTCTGCCTTCCAAGTCAGAATACATCTGACAAAGTGCCCAAAGCACTGAAATATTACTACACTTACTTATCTTGGCCTCTGGGTGAATATACTTATTAATTTATTCTAAGAGCTTAAATTAATCAAAATGGCTTGAAAGCACTAAGTACTTCCAAAGCGCGTGAAATGATAAATGCAGCTCAATAGACAGCCTTCGTCCTGGTATCTTACGAAAAGTAAATAGGATTTAGCAAGGTTTGCTCCCTTTAGTTAATGAGTTGGGAGTTTATTCTGGCTTACCAGAGGCATAGATGAGAGCACAAGCTGTCACTGACTTAGGAACTTTACAAAATGCTGCAAAACTGCAACGATTGTGAACCGACTTTCTGCCTATTAAGTGCCTATTTATTCCTTACACTTGGTTTATCTTTTACTGAAAATAATCTCTATGGTTTTACAAATTGTTAATTAAAATTTGTTAAAAGAAATATAGATCATGTCTTCTCCTGTTAAATGTCATATTTAGCTTACTTTAGCTCACTTACACAAAATGACTATTCAGAGCCCATGCACCAAGAAACAAGGTCTGCTGAGCAGTCACGGGAGATTCACTTGTTCACTGGAAAGTTCCCCCCAAGTAATTTTCCATATCTGACATTTATTTTAGATAATATTAATGTAAACCTAACAATGTGATTATCTTCTTTTGGCTAATTAGAAATAAAAATTGTAACGGGTAAAAGAGGGGAACAGTATTGTAAAAGGATGTCAGAAAAAGTGAAAGAGCTGATAATGACATAAAAAAAACCCACCTTATAAAACTAAAAATAAATATAACTTTTAAAGTATTCGATATGAAGCCATTATATAAGGTCAGTAAGTTGTAATATTCCCTAAGTATATTACCATACACTAAGTGTCTCCAAGTCAGCATTAGTGTAAGACAGGCCTTCGAAAGCCAAAGTGGGTAACATCAAGTGTGTGAGATGTTTTATGAAGAACAGATACCTAAAAGGATAAGCTTCTGCTATTGAGAAAATCCATTTATATAAAGCACCTCATTACTTAATAATGGCAAATATTCCACCAAACATAATTTAAAAGAAGTACTCTGGCCACCAGTAATGTGAAGACAATTAAAGGAAAAATAATTATACCTCTTCAACAGAAACAAATATCTTAGCTGTTCCTAAGGAGATGACTCCAGAGCTGCCATTACAAGATATTATCCCTTTGCCCAGGAGTGCCCCTATTAGCATTATTCTATCACCTACAGGAACTGAATCCTTGTTCTATTCACAGCCCCAATAAGTCAATCTCTGCATATGAGAGTATCAAAGAAAAAAAAAAAGGCAAACTGTCTGACACACGTTCTAGTCAATCTATTTGGGTTTGAATCCCAGCTCTGCTACCTATTAGCTATGTAATCTTGGGCAGTTACTTAACAATCCTGCATCAAAACTTATTTATCTATTATTTAGCCTAATAGTATCTACACACAGAGTATGAAGATTAAAATAAGTCCACATACTGCTATCCAGACTACATAAAGCACTTTCACAACTCAAAAACAGGAAAACAACCCAGTTTTTTCAATGGTCAAATCTGAATAGACACGTCACTAAAGAAGTGATAGAGATGGCAAAAAAGTACATGAAAATATCTCAACATCAATACTCAATAGGGAAATGCAAATTAATGTGACAATACCACAACAAAACGAAACAAAAACCACCGATAATACCAAGTGTTGATGAGAACATGGAGCAACTACAACTCTCATATATTGCTGGTGGGAATGCAAAAGTTTAGCCACTTTGGAAGATAGTTTAGCAGTTTCTATAAACATACACTTACCACATGATCCAGTAATCCCCTTCCTAGGCATTTACCCAAGAGAAATGAAGATACATGTCTATTTTAAAACTTCTATGCAAACATATATAGCAGTTTTATCATTCACCAAATATTGAAAACTCAAATAATGTCCAGCAATGGGTGAATGGATAAATCCATGTAATGGAATGGTATAATATATCCATATAATGTAATGCTACTCAGCAACAAAAAAAGGTCTGCATTTCTGATATATGTGACAACATGGATGAACCTAAAAGCTAGGCTGAACAAAATAAGACTGATTCTATGACTCTGTATGATTCCATTTATATGTGACATAATGGAAAAGGCAAAACAAAAGGCACAGAAATCCTATCAGTGCTAGGGGCTGGAAATGAGGGGAGGGGATTGACTACAAAGGAAGACAAGGAACTGTTTAGGGCGATGGAAACATTCTGTATCTTGATTGTGGTACTGGTATATGACTTATGTACATTGTCAAAATTCATAGAGCTATAAAACTAAACAGGGCAAATTGCACTGCATATAAACCATACCTCAATAAAACTGACTTTAAAAAAAAGAAATCTAGGCCAGGCACGTTGGCTCATGCCTGTAATCCCAGCACTTTGGGAGGCCAAGGCAGGGGGATCACTGAAGTTCAGGAGTCCAAGACCACGCCGGCCAACATGGTGAAACCATCTCTACTAAAAATACAGGTATTAGCCAGGTGTGGTGGCAGATACCTGTAATCTCAGCTACTTGGGAGGCTGAGGCAGGAGAATTGCTTGAACCTGGGAGGCGGAGGTTGCAGTGAGCCAAGATTGCACCATTGCACTCCAGCCTTGGTGACTGAGCAAGACTCCATGTCAAACTCCCATGTTCTGTAACAAATCTCCAAGTTCTGCACATGTACCCCAAAACAGAGAGAGAGAGAGACAGACAGACAGAGAGAGAGAGAGAGAAAGAAAGAGAGAGAGAGAGAGAGAGAGAGAGAAAGAAAAGAAAGGAAAGGAAGAGAAAGAAAGAAAAGAAATCTCATTTAGATATATGAAATGTACATACTGTGGATATGTTTATTTCTAAAATTAGATATGGATCAAGTCAGTATATACCTTGCTATATATATTAAGCTTTCATGGCTGCTCCTGGAATTGTCAACATGTATATTTAAACTATTAGCTGAGAGAGATTGAGTCAACTGAATGAATTTAAATGCCAACTGATTTCAGATACTATTTATTTCCTCCACTGAAACAGAATTTATAAAAAGAATTTATTGTGCTAGGGCTTATTTTCCTTTTTATCGTTACCTCTTCTCTTTGAACTCAAATCTGAAAACTTCTAGTACAAAAATATAGAATACTCTAATTTCCATATCTAGGAAACTTAGGCTAAAAAAAGCTTTGTTTGAAACCATCCCATAGGTTGGAAGCTAACACGCTATCACTGTCAGAGATGGAAAAAGAAAAGATCACACCATTAACATGGCAAATGACCAAAATCAATGTTCCCCACTATTTAAATAGAAAAATAAAATTTAAAAGACTGAGATTGTTACAAATCTTTCAATCAAGCAGAATTTATTTTGTTGATGTTAACGCCTCTCAAAAGTATAATCCCAGGTTCCAAGAATTGTGCAGAATTTCTACATGTGAGCTTAAACGTAAAACACAGTTAATTTTCTATGCTCTATCACTAGCTTCGTTAAACCAAATCCTCTTTCCCACTTCTGCATGGACAGGTAACTAGGTGGTATGGGTAACAGGTAACTAGGGTATTTTACTACCCACCAAAAGTGGACCTCTTAGACAACAGTCTATGTATTTTCAGGAGCTTATCAAAGGCAAAAGGGGCCATGGCTTTTGTCTATACTATATTCTCATCACCTAGGACAGGGCCCAAAACTCAGCAGAAACTCAGACATGAATGAGTGACTTTCCTAAAACTGCTCACTGAGGGGAAAAATGTAGCATATCAGGATTTTAGTAAACATTGAAATATCTTTAAAGACATGACTTGGCCCCTATGACTTGATATAGATCAATTCAAGGTTCTATTGCAGGCATTATTCTGAGTGTTACGGTTTCCTCTGATATTAAAAATAACCAAGAACTGATGGTATGATTATATTCTTTATAAAGCTCCCAGGTAATAGGCTGACTGCAATCTCAAGTTGTTTGTATAGAGATATTTTATCTCTCATAATTAAATTTTAAATTCAATATTAAAAATAATTTATCTTTTACTTCAGGAGCCTGTAACCAGGAATGCACCCCTTAAAGGAACTTCATGAAGACACATGCCAACTCCTGGAAATGGATTCCGTAGTACAGGTGGTTAGGCTTATGAGAACCACTGCTGTTTTTGTTTGTTTGTTTGTTTTGGGGGATGGGGGACAGTTGTTTTTGTTTTTTGAGACACAGTCTTGCTCTGTCACCCAGGCTGGAGTGCAGTGACAGGACCTTGGCACCTCAGCTTACGGCAATTTCTGCCTCCAGGCGATCCTCCCACCTCAGCCTCCTGAGTAGCTGGGACTACAGGCGTGCACCACAATGTCTGGCTAATTTTTGTATTTTTTTGTAGAGGTAGGGTTTTGCCATGTTGCCACAGCTGGTCTCAAACTCCTGAGCTCAAGCGATCTGCCTGCCTCAGCCTCCCAATGTGCTGGGATCACAGGTGTGAACAACCACACACGGCCACCACTGCTCTGTTTCTATGTAGCCCTGGCATCTATCTAGTTACTGGTCTTCACACAGCAGTCACTCAAAGACATTTGCTAACCTACTATTCAATAATCTCTAAATGTTGCAGAGAGGAAATCTAATTTTTATACTGAGTTTAGAATGAAACTTAAGCTCCTCCTTTGCTACTCTTCAGGTAAAAGAGTGCTCATCATATCACAGAAAAATAGTATCACAGTCTCCTCCTAACTGACTGTTTCTCTATCACCAACTGCCTACTTTAAATTCACCTATCACTGTGCTATTAGAGAAGTCTTCCTTAAGAACAACTCTGAGAGTGAAATGATTATCACTTATGGCCCAAAAAACAAAAAGAAATAAAAATAACTGATTTCTTAGAGGCAAAATTAAAAGCCAGACTATTATGGTGTTCAAGGCTTTCATAATCTGACTTTAATTTCCCTGACTTTTCCAGCCCTATCTTCCTGACTCCCCCTCACTCCCCAGCCCGACAGCTGTACGGAAATTTCCTGAATTGCCCCATTCCTATTTGTCTCACTTCCTTATAACTGTTCCCTGAGCCTGAAAAGCACTTGCCTTATTTCCCATCCTATCCCCGACCTCTGCCTAATGAACATCCATCCATCAAGTCTCAATTTCAATGCCTCCTCTGCAGAAGGATTTCCTCAACAGCCCCACTTACAATTACTGTGAGAACTGATCATCGCAGAACTGGAAGAGACCTTAGAGATACTTTATCCAGTCCAGTGGTTTCTAAAGTTTTTACTTGAGTAGCTGAATTCTTATAAAGGCTTCAAGGAACCCTGACACTCCATACATTTAAGTCTTCACTGTAGGAAAGCTTAAAACACGAATCCAATCCAATCTCATTTTAAAAATAGAGATAAGAGGTCTGTACCAAGTGACTTCCCAATGTCAAGTTAGTGACTGATTTGAGGGACTCTGTCATTCATTTAACAAATATTTACTCAGCACTTACTATGTGCCAGGTACTGTTCTAGCCCCTTGCTACACAGCAAACAAAAGAGACATACTGATGATAAATAAACCCTATTCGGCCTATGCAGAAGACAGATGAATCTAGGAGAATCATGGTGGATTATCATAAGCTTAACCAAGCGGTGACTCCATTTGCAGCTGCTGTACCAGATGTGAGTTCATTCTTTAGCCTCAACACATTTCCTGGCATTTGTTATATACAGCTATCAATCTGGCAAATGTCTTTTTCCCCCATACCTGTCCATGAGGCCCACCAGAAGCAGTTTCCTTTCAAATGGCAAGGCCAAAAATACCTTCACTGTCCTAACTCAGGGATATATCAACCCCCTACCCCTATGTTATAATTTAGTTCACAGGGATCTTGATCACCTTTCCCCCCAAGATAACATATTAGTCCATTATATCAATGACATTATGCTCGCTGGACCTAATGAGCAATGAGTAGCAACTACTCTAGGTTTAATGATAGCACATCGCATGTCAGAAGCTGGAAAATAAATGACTAAAATTTGAGGGCCTTCTATTTCAGTGTGATGTCTAGGGGTCTATTGGTGTGAGGCATATCATGACATCTCTTCTAGGGTAAAGGATAAATTGTTGCATCTGCCCCCCCCTACTACCAAGAAAAAGGCACCATACTTAAGTCGTTTATTTAGATTTTGGAGGCAACACATTCCTCATTTAAGTGTTACTCCAGCCCAATCACCAAGTGACCAGAAAAGCTGCTAGTTTTGAGTAGGACCCAGAACAGACGGCTCCGTAACAAATCTGTAACAAATCTGCTCTGCAAGCTGCTCTGCCACTTGGGCCTATGACCCAGCAGATCCAATGGTACTTGAGGTATCAGCAGTTGGCAGGCCTCTCTCTACAGGTGAATCACAGCACAGGCCTGTAGGATTTTGGAGCAAGACCTTGCCATCATCTGTAGATAATACTTCCCTTTTGAGAGACAGCTCTTGACCTGCTACTGGACCTTAGTAGAAACTGAACATTCACCACAGGCCACCAAGTTACTCAATCTACTTGTCTATCATGAAGTGGGTGTTACCTGACCCACTCCAAGCCACAAGGCTGGGCATGCATAGCACCATTCCATCATCAAACCGAGGTAACATATATGTGATTGGGCCTGCATAGGTCCTAAAGGCACAAGTTACATGAAATGGCCCAAATGCCCATGGTTCCTGGTGCTACACTGTCTTTTCTCACCCAGATTGTACCTCTGGCCTCATGAGGAATATTCTACAATCAGCTGACAGAGCCTTGTTTCCAGATAGTTCTGCATGATATGCGAGCACCACCCAAAAGCGGACAGCTGCAGTGCTACAGCCCTTTTTCTGCAACATCCAGTCATGAAATCTTCCCAGCCGGCAGAACTTACGGCAGCACACCCAGTTGTGCACTTTGCTGTGAAGGAGAAATGGCCAGATCTGTGATTATACATCAATGCATGGGTTATTGACAATGGTTGACAGGATGCTCAGGGACTTCGAAGGAACATAACTAGAAAATTGGTGACAAAGAAATTTGGGGCAGAACAGATCTCTCCTAACTGGGCAACAGACGTGAAGATATTTGTCTCATGTGAATAGTCACCAAAGGGTGACCTTAGCAGAGGGGGGCTTTAATAATCAAGCGGATAGCATGACCTGTTTTGTGGATACCAGTCAGCCATTTTCCCCAGCCACCTGTCATTGCCCAGGAGGCTAATCCTGGACATGGTGGCAGGGATGGAGGTTATTCACGGGCTCAGCAACATGGACTTCCACTCACTACAGCTCACCTGGGTATAGCCATAGCTAAGTGCCCAATCTGCCAGCAGCAGAGACCAGCAAAGAGCCCCCAGTATGACACCATTCCCTGGGGTGATCAGCCAGCTACCTGGTGGCCGGCTGAGTACGTTAGGCTGCTTCCATCACAGGAGCAGCAGTTTGTTCTTATTGCAACAGACACCCTAGATACAAATGTGCCTTTCCTGCATGCAATGCTTCTCCCAAAACTACCATCCATGGACTCACAGAACGCCTTATCTACCATCACGGCATTCTACACAGCACTGCTTCCGTCCATGGAACTTATCTCAGTCACAAAAGTGGAGTAATGGGCTCAAGCTCATGGAATTCATTGGTCTTACCATGTTCCCTGCCATCCTGAAGCAGCCAGCTTGACAGGATGGTGAAATGGACCTTAGAAGATGCCGTTACAGTGCCAACTAGGTGATAATACCTTGCAGATCTAGTGCTAGGTTCTCCAGAAGGCTGTATACATTCTGAGTTAGCATCCACACCACATGGTACTGTTTTTCCCATAGCCAGGATTCAATATTCCTTGTTTCCTGAACCAAGGAATACATATAGGAATGGCATTACTCACCATTACCCACTAGCAAAATTTTTGCTTCCTGTTCCCATAACTTTATGCTCTGTTGGCCTAGAAGTCTTAGTTCCAGAGAGAGAGGAATACTTCCACCAGGAAACACAACACTGATTCCATGGAACTGGAGTCAAAACTACCATCCAGCATCTTTGGGCTCCTCATGCCTCTGAGTCAATGTAGCTGGGGGTGATTAATCTAAACTAGGAATGGGAAGCTGGACTACTAACTCACAGTGCAGGTAAAGAAGAGCATATCTGGAATACAGGAGATCCCTTGGGGCATCGCTTAGTATTATCATGCCCTGTAAATAAGTCAACAGGAAACTAAAACAACCCAATCCAGGAAGGTCTACTAATAGCCCAAACCCTTTAAGAATGAAGACTCCACCAAATAAAGAACCACAATCAGCTAAGGCGTTTGCTGAAGGCAAAGAGAATACAGAATGTGTAGTACATGAAGGTAGTTATCAATGCCAGCTATAACCACCTGACCAGTTGGGGAAATGAGGATTTTAATTGTCATGACTATGTTCTCCCTATTTTGTTCAGAATACATTTGTGTGTATATATACATAGATATAACAAAGCAAATCTTTGTGTTCTTTCCTCTTATTCCTTTACTACGTAACGTAAGATGTATTTACTTTATGTCAGCATTTAAATATTGTTAATTTATTTTTTTATCTTTTTGAGACAGAGTCTCACTCTGTTGCCCAGGCTGGAGTGAAGTGGCGCAATCTCGGCTCCCTGCAACCTCTGCCTCCCAGGTTCAAGCGATTCTTATGCCTCAGCCTCCCGAGTAGCTGGGACTAAAAAAGTGCGTGCCACCACGCCTGGCTAATTTTTCTATTTTTATTATTGTATTTTTAGAGACAGGGTTTCAGCATATTGGCCAGGCTCGTCTTAAACTCCAGACCTCATGATCCGCCCACCTTCGCCTCCCAAAGTGCTAGGATTACAGGTGTGAGCCACCACGCCTGCCCAAGTATTGTTAATTTTACATCATATAATTAAATTGTGGGATATAAGAGGAGAACAACATTCAAGAGCTTTACCTCCTCTTCTGGGGAGAAATCAGTGCATTTTCAGTTGTATGCAGGGTAGTTGTATCATTTTAGGCAGAACTACAATTTCGCAATTGTCTCTATTTGGAGATTAAGTATGGTTTAAGGAGATGCGCATGGGTGCCACGTTGACAAGGGGTGGACTTGTGATGGTTAATTTCAGATGTCAATTTAACTGAATTAAGGGATACCCAGATAACTGGTACAGTATTATTTTTGAGTATGTCTGTGAGGGTGAGGGTGTTTCCAGAGAGACTGGCATTTCTTTTTTATATTTTTGAAACAGAGTCTTGTTCTGTAGCCCAGGCCTGAGTGCAGTGGCCTGATCACAGCCTCAACCTCCCAGGCTCAGGTGATCCTCCCACCTCAGTCTCCCAAAGTGCAAGGATTACAGGTGTGAGCCAAAGTGCCCAGGGAGATTAGCATTTCCATCAGTGGACTCCATAAGGAAGATCTGCCCTCATCCAATGTGGGTGGGCACCATCAATTGACTAAGGACCTGGATAGAAAGGTGAATTCTCTCTTTCTTGGAGCTGGGGCACCCCCCTTCTCCAGCAACTGGAAAGATCGCAGTTACCAAAACTGAGACAGGAAAGAGGACAAATGGCAATGGTTTGAGGTAGAGGAATATCAGAGTTCGGTTCTGAACACATTAAGCTTCAGATGCTCATTAGTTACCAGACTAGAGACACCAAATTAGATATGCAGTCCTGGAGTTGAATATAAAGTCCTAAAGCCCAGGTTAGAGGTATGGGCTAGAGATCATAAACTTGGGAATAATTAACATACATATATATTTATATTTATATTACATTAACATGTATATAATATTAAAGCTATAGGTTAAAAAAGTAACAATGACAGATTCTTGGGACACTCCATCATTTAGAAGTATGAGGCATCATTAAGAAAGATGAGGCATAACTAACAAAGAAGGCTAAAAGGAGTACTCAGAAATGTAGGAAAAAAACAAGGCATGTGTGTTTCCAAGAATAAGGAATGAGCAACTGTGCCAAATGCTGATGGCAGATCAAGTTAGATAAGGTCTGAGAAAAAAATGACCGTTGAATTTGGCAACATGGAGGTCACTGTTGTTTTAAAAGGGAAGTTTTCATGGTACAGCAAAGGTAAAAACAAACAAAAAAAGTTATTAGAAAAAGTTTAAGAGAGAATAAGAGATGAAAAACTGAAAACAAAGTAATTTTGGGTCAGGTGTGGTGGCTCACATCTATAAATCCAACATTTTGGGAGACTAAGGTAGGAGGATCACTTGAGCCCAGAAATTTAAGAGCAGCCTGGGTAACACAGTGAGAACCTGTGTCTACAAAAAATAAAAACAAATAAAAATTAGCCAGACTTGGTGGTATGTGCCTGTGGTCCCAGCTACTGGGAAGACTGAGGTGGGAAGATTACTTAAACCCAGGAGATTGAGGCTGCAGTGAACCGTGATCACGCCACTGTACTCCAGCCTGGGTAGGAGTGAGACTCTGTCTCGCACACATAAAAATAAAGTAATTTTGTTGTGAAAGGGTAAAGATAAAGCTTTTTTGATTTGGGTTTTGTTTGTTTGTTTTTGGGGGGCGGTGCGGGGAGGTGACGCCTTTTTAAGAAAAGTCATATCTGGCCAGGCATCGTGGCTCATGCCTGTAATCCTAGTACTTTGGGGAGCTGAAGCAGGTGAATCACTTGAGCCTAGAAGTTCAATAGTAGCCTGGGCAACATGATGAAACCCCATTTCTACAAAAAAATAAAAGAAATGAGCCAGGCATGGTGGTGCACACCGGGGGGTCCCAGGTACTCAAGTGGCTAAGGTGGGAGGATCACTTGAAGCCAAGAGGTTGAGGCTGCAGTAAGCCATAATGGTATCATTGCTCTCCAGCCTGGGTGAAAGAGTAAGACTCTATTTCAAAAAAAAAAAAAGAAAAAGAAAAGAAGTACCTTTACTATCTAGAACATGCCATTTTGTATTACTGTCAATTTTGTACAAGTCTGTTTCTACACTGATAAGCCAGTAATGTATCTGAGAGCAGGAAATGTATTGTGCAGCTTCTACAACTAAGTGTGGACAAGTTATTTCACACTACTATGGGATTTCAGTTTCCTTTTTTGTAAAATATTGGGACAATCTAGAGAGTTGATAATTTTGAAGATCCATTCTAGTTCTGACATTTGATTTTATATATAGCCTCTCCAAGTTCTCAGAATAGCATCTACAGAACTGAGGACAAAAAATCAAACTGAGGCTACACTTAAAACAAGTCTCCTTGGCCAGGCTCAGTGGCTCACGCCTGCAATCCCAGCACTCTGGGAAGCCGAGGTGGGTGGATCACGAGGTCAGGAGTTCAAAAGCAGCCTAGCCAAGATGGTGAAACCCTGTCTCTACTAAAAATACAAAAAAATTAGTCAGGCGTGGTGGTGGGCACCTGTAATCCCAGCTACGAGGGAGGCTAAGGCAGAGAATTGCTTGAACCCAGGAGGCAGAGGTTGCAGTGAGCCAAAATCACGCCACTGCACTCCAGCCTGGGCAACAGAGCAAGACTCCATCTCAAAAAAAAAAAAAAAAAAAACAATCAAGTCTCCTCATCCAATTGTTATATAATTTGCTAAGGTAACACGTAACGTTAACAGGTACCCAGAATAACATAGAAGTTTTATAAAATCCACGAAAATTTAATTATACATATTATGCTTCACTAATAAAATGTAGAAATATGGCCGGGCATGGGGGCTCACGCCTGTAATCCCAGCACTTCGGGAGGCCGAGGCGGGCGGATCACTAAGGTCAGGAGACAGAGACCATCCTGGCTAACACATGAAACCCCGTCTCTACTAAAAAAAACAAAAACAAAAACAAAAAAAATTAGCCAGGCGTGGTGGCGGACACCTGTAATCCCAGCCACTCAGGAGGCTGAGGCAGGAGAATGGCATGAACCCAGGAGGTGGAGCTTGCAGTTAGCCAACATCACACCACTGCACTCTAGCCTGGGCGACAGAGGAAGACTCTGTCTCAAAAAAAAAAAAAAAAAGCAGAAATACCACACTAACATTCTAGAAACATTCTTTTTATCTTATAGCAGTAGGATATTTCAGCAAATGGACTGTTAGCACACAAGTTCAAAACCGGTCATCTTAAATACACCAAAATTTCAGTTCTTAAAATAAAAAAGACAACTACCTTTGCCATTAGTAAAATTTAAAGCAATATCATAGAAGGCAACCCTCTTATTTTAAAGTAGGCTGATTTAGAATGCCTATTTTTATTTGATATTTATTTATTTACTTTTTTTTTTTTGAGACAGAGTTTCTTGCCCAGGCTGGAGTGCAATGGCACGATCTCGGCTCACTGCAACCTCTGCCTCTGCCTCCTGGGTTCGAGTGATTCTCCTGCCTCAGTCTCCCAAGTAGCTAGGATTACAGGCATGCACCACTATGCCCAGCTAATTTTGCATTTTATTTATTTTATTTTATTTTATTTTTTTTTGAAAGGAGTCTCGCTCTGTCGCCCAGACTGGAGTGCAGTGGCTCAATCTCAGCTCACTGCAAACTCCGCCTCCCGGGTTTACGCCATTCTCCTGCCTCAGCCTCCCGAGTAGCTGGGACTATAGGCGCCCGCCACCTCGCCCGGCTAGTTTTTTGTATTTTTTAGTAGAGACGGGGTTTCACCGTGTTAGCCAGGATGGTCTCGATCTCCTGACCTCGTGATCCGCCCGCCTCGGCCTCCCAAAGTGCTGGGATTACAGGCTTGAGCCACCGCGCCCGGCCAATTTTGCATTTTTTAAGTAGAGACGGGGCTTCACCATATTGGCCAGGCTGGTCTCGAACTCCTGACCTCAAGTGATCCGCCTGCCTCAGCCTCCTAAAGTGCTGGAATTACAAGCGTGAGCCACCGCACCCAGTGGTATTTCTTAATTACCTGTAAAACAAAGATTCTATTTATAAGGAGATTAAGAAAAAACAGGGCCAGGTACAGTGTCTCATGCCTGTAATCCCAGCACTGAGGTGAGAGGATCACTTGAGGCCAGGAGTTCAAGACCAGCCTGGGCAACACAGTGAGACCCTGTCTCTACAAAAAACAAAACAATTAGCCCGGTATAGTGGTGCAAGCCTGTAGTCCCAGGTACTCAGGAGACCGAGGCAGAAGATTCTCCTGAGCCCAGGAGTTTGAGGTCACAATGAGCTACAGTTGTACCACTGCACCCACCCTGGGTGAGACAGCAAGACCTTGTTTCTAAAAAAAACACAAGAAAGAAAAGAAAAAACTTAGTATTATGGTTACAATTCTCATAAATAGAAGCACTCAATGTTAAATGTTAAGTCATAATGTCCTACGGACTGATGACTGACTTGGCTTAACCTTTTGCTTTAGGCCTGAATCACAGAACCCTTAGCTCCCGAAATGATTTTTAAAAATTATCCCTGCTATTATTACTTTTGCTCTTTGGTAAAAGAGAAAACAAATATAAAGAGAAAAGAAAGGGAATTTTAGGACACATTAAAAAAATGTGAACTTTAACTTCTCTTAGTTACACTTCTGGTCATAACAGAAATGAGGAAACTAACATTAGCAACTAGCCATGTAGCCTCATGACTAAGAATATGGGGTTTGGAGTGGGTGACCCAGGCTGAGTCCTAATTCTACTACTGACCAGTTGTATAACGTAGAGCTACTTAAAATCTCTAAGCCTCTGTTTTCACATCTGTGAAAGGGACAGTTAAAATCCTTATTTCACAAACTAATTCACTTAAATTACCTGTTATAGTGCCAGGACACATAGTATGTTCTCAAATACATAACGAAAAGAGGCAGATAAACAAGCTGCAGTACATCCATACTTAGCAATAAAATGGAGCTAACTATTGATAAATACAACTTAGATGACAATCAAAAGTGTTATGAAAAAAGCCATGGTCAAAGGGTTACATACTGCAGGGGTCCTCAACCCCAAGGCAGGCAAGCATCACCACCTGAGCTCCGCCTCCTGTCAGAGCAGGCAGAGAATTAGATTTTTATAGAAGAGGAAACCCTACTGTGAACTGTGCATGCAAAGTATCTAGGTTACGCACTCCTTATGAGAATCTAATGCCCAGTGATTTGGGGTGGAACAGTTTCATCCTGAAACCATCCCACCCACTTCTGTGGAAAAATTGTCTTCCATGAAACTGGTCCCTGGTGCCAAAAAGGTTAGGGACCACTGAATACTGTATGATTCCATTTACATAACATTTCCTGAAGAGACAAAACTACATTGATGGAGAACAGATCAGTGGTTGCCAGGGATATAGATTGGTGGGAGGGTGTGACTACTCAGAGAGCATGAGGATTTTGGGAAGTGATGAATTGTTCTATATCCTGATTACGGTGATGGTTACACAAACCTAGACACGTGTCAAAATTCACAGATCTGTACATAAAAAAGTCAACTTTAATTTATGATAATTTGAAAAATAAAATGAAATTTTAAAAAACCTCCAATAGCCCCATAACTCATTAATTCAGTCCATAATCACAAGAAAACAAGAGACACAATCAAATTGAGGGACATTCTACAAAACACCTGACTGTTACTCTTCCAGACTGTCAAGGTCAAAAAGGAGATTTGAGGGGATAAGAGAGATAACAATTAAGTGCAGTGTGGTATACCTTGGACTAGATCCTGGAACAGAAAAAGGACATTAGTGGAAAAGCTGAGAAAATCCTAATAAAGTCTACAGTTAACAGCACTGTACCAATGTTTCTTAGTTTTGATCACTATACTATGACTGCATAAGATGTTAACACCAGTGGACGCTGGATAAAGAATATACAGGACCTCTTTGTGCTATTTAAGAAACTCTTTTCTAAACTTAAAATCATTTCAAAATAAGTTTTAAAAAAATGCCAGCATCTTTAAGAAAAGTCTGTAATAATTTCATAAAGCAAAATACATTTCTTTCAAAACAAACTGATGCCATCATGCATACTTTGATTAAAATGATTTTACCTATACTAAGAGTATATGTTATCTGAAAGGGATTAAAACAGACTCCACCATATATTATGCAACTTATTAGCCATACTCATTGCCAGCATATATGCTTATAACTTTTATAATTCTATCATTTGATTTCCCAATTCAAGAATAATTTATTTTTAAAGCAATGTCTCAAATACTACCCCTTAATATTCCTATTGGAAAAAAAAAAAAAAAAAAAAAAACCTTCACCAGTCTATCAGCACCCATAGAAAAATTCCAATACAAAACATTTATCTATCTTGACTTCAGTCTACCTTACTATGCCTTACCTCTAGGCATTCCACCCCCCGGCATGTACTCCACAATCTGGCTCTGTCCTGTTTAAGTAAAGTGTATACTTTTCAAATATTTCTTACACTCTATAGGAGATATTATTTATTTATTTATATTTTTTGAGACAGAGTCTCACTCTGTCACACAGGCTAGAATGCAGTGGCACGATCTAGGCTCACTGCAACCTCTGCCTCCCAGGTTCAAGGGATCCTCCTACCTCAGCCTCCTGAGTACCTGGGATTACAGCTGCATGCCATCACACTTGGCTAATTTTTGTATTTTTAGTAAAGACAAAGTTTCACCATGTTGCTCAGTTTTAACTCCTGACCTTAAGTAATTCGCCTGCCTGGGCCTCCCAAAGTGCTGGGGTTATAGCTTTTTCTTTGAGACAAGGTCTCCATCTGTCACCCAGGCTGGAGTGCAGTGGTGCAAACACAGCTTACTGCCGCCTTCATCTCCAGGGCTCAAGTGATCTTCTCACCTCAGCCTCCCGAGTAGCTGGGATTATGGGCACACCACTACGCCCAGCTAATTTTTTAATATTTTGTAGTGACAGGATACCACTATGTTACCCCAGCTAGTCTCAAATTCTGGGCTCAAGCAATCCTCCCACCTCAGCCTGCTAAAGTGCTGGGCAGGTGTAAGCTACCATGCCCAGCCGAAGATATTTTTTAATTCAAGTTTTTCCTTTAAAAAAAAAAAGAAAGAACCCGAATTGGCACCCTGTCACACACTGCAATCCCAACTACAACTACTATTCATTCTCACTCCCTGCTTTTCACAGCCAAACTTCCTCAAAAGATGTGTATATACTGTCCTTACCTACTCCATTTCTTCATCTCCCACTCATTCTTCAACTCAGCCTAATCTAACTTAATCCTGCCCCTATTATGCCACTAAATCTAACTAAAGACCTCCCAGGGCTAAATCCAATTAACATTTTCAGAACTTGTTGTGTTAGGCCTATCACTGTAAACACTTCTTTGGCTTCTCTGATAACACTCTCACCTGATTTTGCCTCAATTCTAGACAGCTCTTTCTCAGTTTTCTCTGCCCCACCTCCTCACCACTTACCACTGGAGGTCCTAAAAGCTCAAAGTCTTCTTACTCCAGACTCTCCCAAGACAAATAGCAATTTTTAGGGCTTCAAACTACCAAGTCACAGTATCAAGGTGAAAATCACTTATCCTCAATTACCCTTGACAATTCCCTTAAGTTCACCCTTTAAGTACACTTTACCATATGAACAGCCCACAATGGCAGCCAATATACAATCCCATCCAACATTCAACCACCACACTAAACAGGTAGCTTATAAGTTAAAGACCAAGGGTACAGGGCTGGGCGCGGTGGCTCAAGCCTGTAATCCCAGCACTTTGGGAGGCCGAGACGGGCGGATCACGAGGTCAGGAGATCGAGACCATCCTGGCTAACACGGTGAAACCCCGTCTCTACTAAAATACAAAAAACTAGCCGGGCGAGGTGGCGGGCGCCTATAGTCCCAGCTACTCCGGAGGCTGAGGCAGGAGAATGGCGGAAAACCCGGGAGGCGGAGCTTGCAGTGAGCTGAGATCTGGCCACTGCACTCCAGCCCGGGCTAAAGAGCAAGACTCCGTCTCAAAAAAAAAAAAAAAAAGACCAAGGGTACCAAAAGTACATCATTTTCTTGCTCCTATGCCATTCCACCTCCATAATCCCTCATTTAACACCCATCAATATCTGCCCACTCTGCTGAAGATAAAAATCAAAATATTTAACATAGCCGAGAATATCTTATATTATTTGATACCTTGCAGCCTTATCTCCCATCACATCTTACTTTCTACATTACTGCCCTCCAGGCCTTTAATTTCCCAAAGTATACTCTTTCTTCCTTGCAGAGCATTTGCAAAATGCTACTTCCTCAATCTACTGTGTCTTCCCTTTTCTCCCTTTCTCTTATATAAGGCTTAGTCATCCTTTGGGTCTCTACAGAAACATCATGTCCTTAGGGCAGCCTTCTCAATCCAGCCCTTCCCCACACCTTATTAGGGGTCTCCTGCCATGCATGTACACTTAAGCACACTTTTTACTTGTTCGATCAATGTCTGTCTCTCCCACTAAACTGTAAGCTTCATGAGGATCTTGTCAGGTTTATCATTGTTTTATCCCAGCACCTAACACTTACATATTGGTGAAATAAGAAACTTCATCATTACAGATGCTTTTTACACTCATAAATAATGAGCATACAGTATCCAAATACAAATTGAAATCTGCTTTTTAAAATTATTTAATTGGGGTAAAGTAGAACAAAATGTATCATCTTAATCGTTTTTAAGTACACCGTTCAATAGTCTTTAGTACATTCACATTGTGGTGCAACAAAACTCTTCTAATCTTTCAAAGCTGAAACTCTATATCCATTAAACAGTAACCCCCATTCTCCCTTACCCGCAGTTCCTGGCAACCACCATTCTACTTAAGTCTCTGTGAAACTATTCTAGATACCTCATATAAGGTGAATCATGTAGTACTATCTTCTTTGTGACTGGCTTATTTCACTTAGCATGTCCTCAAGGTTACGTAGCATGTGTCAGAATTTCCTTCCTTTTTAAGGCTGAATGCCATTTCATTGTATGTACACAGCACACTTTATTTAACCATTCATCCACCGATTGATCTTTGGGTTGCTTCTACCTTTTGGTAACATAATAAGTATTTATTATTGTAATGCTGCTAAGAACAACAGTGTACAAATATCTCTGAGACCCTGCTTTCAATTATTTTGAGTATATATCAAAAAGCAGAATTGCTGGATGATAATTCTCTTTCAAAAAAAAATTTTTTTTTGAGACGGAGTCTTGATCTATTACCCAGTCTGGAGTGCAGTGGCACAGTCTCAGTTCACTGCAACCTCTGCCTCCCAGGTTCAAGCGATTCTTCTGCTTCAGCCTCCCAAGTAGCTGGGACTACAGGTACCCGCCACTAAGCCCGGCTAATTTTTGTATTTTTAGTAGAGACAGGGTTTCACCATATTGGCCAGGCTGGTCTCGAACTCCTGACCTCGTGATCCGCCCGCCTCAGCCTCCCAAAGTGCTGGGATTACAGGCGTGAGCCACTGCACCTGGCCTCTTTCAAATTTTTTTAGAAAGTGCCATCCTGTTTTCCATTATGGCCAGACCATTTTACATCCCCACCAACACAGGCATTCTTGTACAAGAGTTTCAATTTTTTCACATCCTTGCCAATACCTGCTATATTCTGTTTTGTTTTAATAGGACCCATCCTAATCAGTATCAGGTTGTGACTGCTTTCATATAAACTTTATGTGCCTTCATTTTCCTACAAATTTGTGGCAAAAAGCCATCTAAAAATATGTTCCATAAACAAATAACCTTCTAGAAGGTAATGGCAAGGCAAAAGAAAAAAGTTTTTCAAAGTCGCATTTTAAGGGACAGTAACATTGTAGTTCATGTGAAATGGCATTAAAACAAAGGAAAAAAAAAAAAAGGAAAGGCATTCCCACTCATATCTGAAATTCTCTGATGCCACCTGCCTGCATGGAGCTTCAAATTCCTTGAGCAAGCTTATGTTTTGCCTCCCTTCAGGATACTCCTCCTTCACTACTGCCCCAGATTCATGCGCTGGGACACCTTCTCCCATTCTCTTTGCCTGTGGCTGTACCTTTCCTTTCTATTTCAGCTCTGCGCACCTTGGCATTAGACTGTATCAATGATAAACACAGATGTTTGAACAGCAGGGGTAAAATGAATCCCATCACAACCTTGCAAAGTTGAATGTTTGATTAAAACTGAAAATGAAACACACACACATACACACACACACACACACACACAACCTGAAAACGGATAAAAAAGCTTCATATAGAGCAATATATCAACACATCCTAAATCAGAAATGTATCTTGGTCTCTGGACTCCAAATTCAAAAAACTTTAAGTAATAAGATTAAACTACAAATAAAGATTTAAGACAATCTAGAATGATTCTCTCGATCAAAAGTCACTAGGCTAGACACCTTCCCAAAATTTAAAATAAAGCACAAACATGTTTTAAATCAAAGGTATGTATTCAATAGTGATTAGTCTGCATCCAAAAATAAAAGATGTTTTCAAGTTTGCATACACACAAAATTTATAGAATAGTTGTTACTGCTTTTTCAAAGTTCGAGTCATCTATATTAGAAGTACTTTTCTTTTTCTTTTTTTTTTGAGACAGAGTCTCACTCAGTCTTTCACCCAGGCTAGAGTGCAATGGCGTGATATTGACTCACTGCAACCTCCACTTCCCAGGTTCAAGCGATTCTCCTGACAGGCCCTCCAAGTAGCTGAGATTACAGGTGTGCACCACCACGCCCAGCTAATTTTTGTATTTTTAGTAGAGACGGGGTTTCATCATGTTGGCCAGGCTGGTCTAGAACTCCTGACCTCAAGTGATCCACCCACCTCAGCTCCCCAAGTGCTGGGATTACAGGCGTGAGACACTGCACCTGGCCAGAATTACTTTTCAAAGAAGAAAATGTTTTAGTATTTACATTTGTGAAAATGAACTCAGGAGTGAACACTTCCATTAATCCTGAAATAGTAACCATTATAGCACAAAAATGTAGAAAGATATTGTGTGATAAAGTTTCTTAAGTATTGGTTAAATGTTAAACTAAAAATGTATTTACATAAGTTCATTGTCATTTACAGTTTTAAAAAGGATATCATAGCAAAACCATTAAAGAAGGTTAGAAAACAAATATATCTTCAAGTTTACTGACTCTTCATTCAATACCTAGGTGAAAAGTAACTACATCACCAAGTATTCTGAAAGTTACTTTCCTTGGCCGGGCACAGTGGCTCACACCTGTAATAATCCCGGCACTTTAGGAGGCCAAGGCGCCCAGCATTTAGAGTTTGCAGTGAGCCATGATCATGACACAGCACTCCAGCCTGGGAGACAGAGACTCCCTGTCTCAATAAATAAATAAATGAGTAAATACTTAAAAATAAATTTAAGAAAGTAAGTTACTTGTCTTAAACTGTATCTAAATAATACTAACCTAATCTAAATAATCTAAATTATATGGCAATTTACCTTGTAGACCTACATAAACATGTGCACTTTCATTATAGTCTACTTCACTTACAATTACACAGTACTGTTTGTAGAATATAAGATATACATGTTAGCAAAAAATAATTTTGAAAAGTTACCCACAACTCCATATATTTACTTTGAAAAAGTTAAATAAAACCAAACACTTAAAGTTTATTGTGTTTGTCAAACTACATTTTTCAGAAGAACTGTCTCAGAGAAATATTTAAATAATGAAAGTCTCCAGGCACAGTGGCTCACACCTGTAATCTCAGCACTTTGGGAGGCTGAGGCAGGAGGATCACTTGAGGTCAAGAGTTCGAGACCAGCCTGGCCAATACAGTGAAATCCCATCTCTACTAAAACTACAAAAATTAGCCGGACATGGTGATGCATGCCTGTAATTCTAGCTACTTGTGAGGCTGAGGCATGAGAACTGCTTGAACTCAGGAGGCGGAGCTTGCAGTGAGCCGAGATCATGCTACTGCACTCCAGCCTGGGTGACAGAGTGAGACTCCGACTCAAAAACAAACAAACAAAAAGACCATTAACATTATAGTTGACCATTAGTACATTACCAAAATGCAAGGTCCTTATGGTGAAGTATCAGGTCCCTATGGGGAAGCATCAGTGGCAAGGGGGTCAATCAATGATTCATCCATTCTCCTCAGTGTGGATATCACCTTCTTAACGAAGGCACAATTGCTGACCTCAGAAGGCTGCTTCAGCCCACTTCTGCTTTACTGGTGACACAAATTTCAAGCCCTAAATGGCTATCCCACCCCTTCTGACACCTCTGGAAATTCAAGTGGGTAAGACATTTATAACATTATTGGCTGTAAACAGCTCATCTCTTGGGAAAGTTTTATTTGGTCATGAGTCCAAAACTGAAACATTTCCTGAGTTGCAGTGAGCAAATAAGTATTTCACAATCACCATTTTATTTTGATTCAAGCCAGTTTATGAAACTACCAAAATAGTATAATTTGTGAGCAGAGTGTCCTTCTAAATAAGTAGCATAATATAACCCAAACTCATTTGTGTAAATACAATTAAGGCAATCCGTCCAAAACAGAGAACTTTTAACAACTAAAACCAAATCCACAAAAAAACAAGGCAAGAAGGCCACCTTCACTTAGCCAAAAAAGGGTATGGTGGGATGTTTGATATATTTCTCAAAAAATACAACTCTCAAGGATAATACCTTATGTCTTATAAAATGGGATGAAAAAAATCAGTACAACAAAAGGGACAAAAGACTATTTCACAACAGGCCTACATGCCACAATATTTTTAAAAACCAACCCTTTCACATGAAATTTCTGGAGCAAAGAAGTACCATCTAAAAGCATTCTTGAATCATTGCAGCTTTTAAAACTACTGGTTCCATTTTAGATTCCCTTTATTTAAAAGCCTCAGAAAAAGTTCAGAGAACAAACTAATTTCAAGCTTTCTATTTAATGAGCATCACCTGCGTGCACCCACGTGGAAGAACCAAAGCCAGTTCTAAAACAGTAAATCACAAATGAATGAAACTTTAATTCTTGATGGTTTTAGTCTTGATATTTTGTCCACAGGGTGGCAGTCTCATAGTATTAACTTGTTCATGAAGTCAATGCACAATTTTAGAGTTCGAAAGCCACAGACACATGCAGGTATGCAATAAATTTATTAGCTGGCCAATGCTAAGAGTAAAAACTGCCAGTACCCTCCAATAAACTCCATGCTTCATAACTTCTCTATTTCTTTTGGAAATATTTACTTTCTGAAGTCGTAGATTTTTCCTTCAGTGTTATCTCTTGTATCCGATCCTTTCTATTCTGCTGCCACCACCCTATTTAGGGAGAGAGTAGAAGCAAGGAGAGCTGTTAGGAGATTATTATTGGACTGCTGGAAGTCTGTTACCTCTGTCAAGGCCTAAAGGAGTGGGAACAGGTAAGGGATAGTAGAGACGGAGACCACAGATATAATCCTTCCATCCTCCAGTTCAACCTGCACGTTACTACCAAATTCGTTTCATTAAAACATTCCTCGTATTACCAGAAATCTCTTTCCCTAACTAAACTACTTAGCTCCAAATCCAAAGGGCTTCCAAAATCTCCTTGTCAAGGGTCTTCGTAAAATAAACTTTGTTTTGCTTTAAATAGACTTTGCCACTTCTTGATTTTCATTCATTCATTCAAATGTTTTCTGAATGTTTACCAGGTGCCAAGCCCTGCTTCAAGTCTGATGATACAGAGGAAAACAAGTCAAAGCCCCTGCCTCCAAAGTTACACTCCTGACAGTACAGTCTGTGAGCTGGAGGATATGTCCCCAGACACTTCCAGCTCTCTGCAGGTCAGAGGTATGGTTCTTCCTAAGTATGAGCCATTGGAGGCACACCAGGCATCGGGAGGACAGTAAAAACACATTGTCCACTACAGACCCTAATCTATTTTCACAGCCTTATTTCCCATTCTTATCCTACTTGCAACCTCAGCTCCGTTAAAATGTGCTAGTAACTGTTGGCGTGCCTCTGCTCCTGCTTGCTTCCTCTCAATGCCTTGTCCCCGTCCCTGTCTCTACTAGCAAAAGCCTAACCAGCCTTCAAAGTTTACCTCGAATGCTGCCTCTCACAGGAGGCCTTTCCTCATTCCCCTCACACAAACTCAGATGTGGATTTTGAACACCATCAAACACTTATGATCCCTGGCTTAGTCCCCTCTGAGCATGTATCACACTATGTATTGTATCATAATTATCTGTATACTTATCTAACCTCCTCCATCAGTTATTTACTGAGCACTTGCCACATTTGTGGAACTAACTAGGAGCTGAAGTTTTCCCATTAAATTACTCCATTATTATTTTAATTTTTATTTTCTAGAGAGAGGGTGTCACCCTGTTGTCCAGGCTGGAGTTCAGTGGTGCGATCACAGCTCACTGCAGCCTCAACCCAACCCCCCAGGGTTCAAGCAATCCTACCACCTCAGCCTCCTGAGGAGCTGGGACTACAGGCATGCACCACCACACCAGCTAATTTTTGTATTTTTTTTTTCCGTAGAGGTAAGTTTCACCATGTTGCCCAGGCTGCTATTATTTTAAAACAGATAATATCCAAATGATAAATGTAAAATCTAGAGATCAAATATTCTATTTGGTTTTTATTGCTTCAATCCTTTTTAAGAGGTTGGTTGAGATAAAACTTACATACCATGAAGTTTATCTATTTAAAGTGTACAATTCAACATTATTTAGTACATTTATAGAGTTATAGAGCTATCACTGTAATCTATTTTAGGACTTTCAATCACCCTAAATTTACTATCCACATTGGCAGTCACCTCACCCGAAACCTCCCTATCCCCTCTAAGCTAAGGCAACCACTAATCTACCCTCTTTATAGATTTGCCTATTTTGGATATTTCATATAAATGGAATAAAAATGTGGTCTTTCATGCCTGGCTCCTTAGTGTAATGTTCTTGTGATTGAGTACCTCATCCCTTTTTATTCCCAAATAGTCCACTATGTGGATACACTACATTTTACCTATTCACCCTATTTACTCATCAGCTGAGGGACATTCAGGTTGTTTCTACTTTTTGCTTATGAATAATGCTGCTATAAACATTTGTGTACAAGGTTTGGTGTGGGTATGTTTTCATTTCTACTGGGTACATACCTCGGAGTGGAAATACTGGGTTATATGGTAACTGTTTAACAGCTTGAGGAACTGCTGAACTGTTTTCCAAAGCAACTGCACCATTCTACATTTCCAGCAGCACCGTATGAGGGTTCCAACTTCTTTACTATTGTTTGAATCTTTACTACATACAGAAGAACGATCTCATTATATGATATCCTTGCCTTCAGGGAACTTATATTGACAGAATAAGACAAGAAATAAACAGAAACAAATAAACAGGTTAATTTCAGATACTAAGAAAATGAAAAAAAAAAGTCATAAAGTAACCAGAAAGTAACCAAGGAAGAGGGATCTCAGGTGGTCAGAAAAGATCTCTCTGAGAAGGTAATGTTGACCTGAGATGTGCAGAGCTAGAGGGGGAATATTACAGGCAAAGGAAAAAGGCAAGTAACGAAACTCCGAGACAAGTATAAGTTTGGCATGACAAAAAGGAAGCCTTCGTAGCCAAGATACAATGAAGTAGTAGATAAGGTAGGACCTGAGGTTACGAGGGTAGGGTCCAGACAATGTTGGACCTCCGAGACCATGATAAGGTCTTCAGATTTTAGCTGAAATGCAGTAATTGTTTTAAAATCCCTTCTACTTCTTTAAATACCAGCGTTCATCTCGGCAAACATTTACTGAACTTTCACGTCTTTCTTTCCCGAAGACCTTGTCTCTTAAAAAAAAAAAAAAAAAAAAAAAAAAGAGAGACAAGGTCTTCGGGTCTTGCTCTGTCACCTGGAGTGTAGTGGCGCCATCACAGCTCACTGCAGCCTTGAATTCCTGGGCTCAAAGGATCCTCCCACCTTAGGCTTGCAAGTAGCTAGGACTACAGGCATGTGGCATCACACGTGGCTAATTTTTTTACATTTTATTTTTGTAGAGACAGGCTCTTGGTAAGTTGTCCAGGCTCTCTCACTCTTTTCTTTCTTTTTTTTTTTCCCCCTGAGGTGGAGTCTCGCTCTGTCTCCAAGGCTAGAGTGCAGTGGCATGATCCTGAGATCCTGGCTTATTGCAATCTCTGCCTCCAGGGCTCAAGCGATCTTCCCACCTGGGCCTCCTGAATAGCTGATACAGGCGCAGCGTGTGCCACAACGCCCGGCTAAGTTTTTGTATTTTTGGTAGAGATGTGATTTCACCATGTTGATCTGCCTGCCTCAGCCTCCCAAAGTGCTAGGATTACAGGCACGAGCCACCACATCCTGCCTCTTTCATATATCTTCTAATAACACCTAACAGTAGCAAATATTAAAGAGGTTATTTGGGTAAATCGACAGCACTCAGTGTCACTAATTTATGGCCCAAGAGAGAGCTCCTAAAATATGCCTGCCAATAGCACAAGTGTAAGAATGAATCCTCACAAATTGATCACCTAGCCTTAACCAATTTAAGATATGTCTTACTGACAGTAACGAGCAGCTGTCTTCGAATACCAAGGTCACTTTCAACAAAGCAAGACAGATCATTCTCATACTTTAAACCTAGATTTCATTCCTATAAAGTGAATTCTAATTAACTGATTGCTTTTCTCCATTCTATTAATTACAAATTAATATTCAACTCCTAAACATAAAATCTACGGACACAAAACAGTCTACGTTTCTTTATTGCTTGAATCTTTTAAAACAAGAATTTTCACATGCCACTGCTATCTTTGGGTTTTCCAAGAGACAGAAATGGTTTAAAAAATTTTTGCGACATAAAATGTCACTCCTTGATAAAAGAACCTGTTACCTACTCAAAATTTTATCAAGTTAAAATTCCTTTCTACATTCCCAGCTTGATTTCCCATGGCTCTCCCTGCAGGCACTCTGTGCTCCTGCCAAACCGACTACTTGCCAGCCTCATACTTGTTCACCCTACCTGAGTTTTATGATTCACATTCCCCAACAGGAGAAATCCAACCAGTTCTTCAAGGTCCACTCTCCCCTCTAGGTCTCTCCTCCAGTCCTCTCCCTAGAGCAGAACCGATTCCTCACCTGTTACTCCAGTAGCACTTCTACAACTCAGACGTTGCCTTACCACATTCTATGTAATGCACAACTACACGAAAGATAAATCCGTGTTTTATACAGAGATGACCCAACTACTTCCTTTGTGTTCGCCCCCCAGTATATGGTACTATTTGCAATTACCGAGTGCACAGTTGAAAATAACATCCATTTTAGCACCATTTGGTATAATGTTGTAAACTCATTACAAAATGCAAGGTCAACGCCTGGCATGGTGGCTCACGCCTGTAATCCTAGCACCTAGCACTTTGAGAGGCCAAGGCGGGTGGATCACCTGAGGTCAGGGGTTCGAGACCAGCCTGGCCAACATGGTGAAACACTGTCTCTACTCAAAATACAAAAATTAGCCGTGCGTGGTGGCGGGTGCCTGTAGTCCCAGCTACTTGGGAGGCTGAGGCACAAGAATAGCTTGAATCTGGGAGGCGGAGGTTGCAGTGAGCTGAGATCGGGCCAATGCACACCAGCCTGGGTTACAGAGGGAGACTGTCTCAAAAAAAAAAAAAAAGGTCAAAACTTAAGGCCTCTCTGGGGACAATTAAGGCAGAGTTATCCAAGTTATCTTTCCTTCTTTCCAAATTTTCAACTACTGTATAATTCTTTAGTAACTGCTTCTTAATGACACACTATTACTTATTTAAATGAAACTTCCACTTTCATTATCTATTCAAGAATCACTCAACAATTCTTGTAACTCTATTTAAAATTTGTGAGTCATATGTGTTATCAAAAATGTATGGCTCTAAAGCCAGAGAACAGAGAAGGTGAAAAGTCTCATCATACAGCTAATCACAGAAACCAAAATATTATTCGACTCAGTATTCTATCCACTAGCTAACATGAAGAACCCGAATATCAGTAAATCCAAAAGCATCTGGTGGTGCTTGGTGTGTAGCAAACACACAAGTATTTGAATTAATGAAGATGATTTAAAATACTTAGACTTTTTCTTTTTTTTTTTAACAAGGTAAGCCTAACTAATCCTTAATCACGCAGATCACATTAACAAATTTACTGTGCAGTTAAAGCTACAAAATAGTCTGGGAACACACATACTAACAACCAAAACATCTGCTCTCAGTAATGGCACTGACCAGAAACCCATCTACAAGAGTCACTTTTTCCTTCTTCGTTTGTTCCCAGAGGCCCAATAGACTAAACATTATAGCTGACCCTACTTTCTAATTTCAGCTTGCATTTAAGATAACGCTTTTGTTTCATTTACAGCTCACATGAGGCTGACACAGCTGCCCCTTCTTTGTAATAAACACAGGGCTTCTATATTTAAAAATACAGTGAAACGTTGTTTTAACGTCCCCTCCCCAGTCTCCAGCCAATTTTCTCTTTCCCAAGCCCCATCTCCACCCCAAGATGTGTTGTTGTTGTTGTTGTTTTTAATCAAGTTTTTTTTTTTTTAAATCAACGGCGCTCAAAATGTTAGACCCTTTAGAAAGTCGATTTACTTATTTAAAGCCATCTCATCATAGTGGTATTTTTCTTCTCCATAGCTCGTGGTGTTTAAAAGGGAAAGAAAAAAGATTCTCGTTCCCAAAGGCCTTTTTTCGAGGGTACTTTCCGCGACCGCGACCAGCACCCCTAACGTCAAGTTGGGACGACCTCGCGGGCCGGCCTCGCGCTTGCACGGGCGCCGCGGGTGGAGACGCGAGCGCACACGCGGCGGAAAGGGGCGCCGGGGGGCTGCGCTGCCGGGAAAGCGCGCCCCCCGGGAGGCCGCGGAAAGCACAGTGTGTTCCGTGGGGCCTGGTAAATACCCTGTGGCCAGAGGACCACTTAAAGGTATGGGCCCGGGCGCGGGCTCCGCGGCGCCCAGGGCAGTGGGGCCAGCTCGTCCCGCATCGGAAGAGTCGCAAGGGCGGCCGAACAGGGTGTGGGCCGGAGGGGGGCGCTGGGAGGAGATAACGCAAGGCCAGAGTTAATCATCACCTCCCGGGCGTCTGGAAAACTACGGGCCGGAGGGGCGGAGGAACAGCCCCGGGGAAAGTGAAACTCCCTCCGGGTCCACCAGCCCCGCGAGCCGGAGGCGGGAGGGAGAAGGACCCAGAGCGCACTCGCTTCTCCAGCAGGCATGGTGGGGCACTCGCCGCTCCAAAAGCCGCAGCCCAGCTCCTGGCGCCACTAACTACAGTAATGCTCGTTTTCTACAAACTCACCCAGACAGGGGGACAAGAAAGGAACCAGAACACAAGATTTAAAAAGTGAGCCCTCCAAACTGATAGTTTAAGAAAAGAAAAGAGGGGGGGGGGGAAAAACGCAGCTTTCCCATACCGGGAGTCGAACCCGGGCCGCCTGGGTGAAAACCAGGAATCCTAACCGCTAGACCATATGGGAAGTGCTGCTGTAAGAAACTGCCGTGACCCACCTGACAAACGTAAGGGCCTCTGCCTCCTTCGCCGGGCCGCTGGCCACCGCCGTCGCCGCCGCCGCCGCCCACGCGCTCCCCGAACTAGGGAACAAGCCCAGTCCGAGCGCGCGGGCGTCGTGGGGGAGAGGAGGGGCGGGGCGGGGCCGCTCCGCCGCAAGAGCAAAGTTTGAGGCGAAGCCTGGCGACTCGCGGCTCCGGACCCCGCAGTTTCACCTCCTTTTTTAAACTCCGCCAGAGGACCCCGACCCACAGATCCCGGTTGCTCTGCTGGCCAAAGTGCCTGCGGACTAGTTGGCAAAGTTGAGAGCAGCGACTTCTCTGGGAACAGCTGTTTGCGTTCGGGGCGGAGGCGGCGCGCGAGCTCCTTGGCCTGGAGCCAGCGAGTCTAGAAGGAGGGTGGAGGTTCTGGGTCCCAGGGTAGGACCCAGAGACGGCGGGATGGCGCAGGGATTTGAGGCTTGAGATCCTGTCCTTCGGCTCAGGTCCTGTCGCGCTTTTGCCCCTTCCCAGTGACCTCAACCCCTTTATACCGACCCCACCTCTTTGGAGCCGGGAGTACCGCCCCTGTAGGGGGAGGGGAGAGGAGGTGATTTCGAACGCGGATTGGATCGCTTGGGCACCCGTAGTTGGGAACGGCGGAACGCTGGTCCCGTGGACTGAGGAAGGTGTCTGGGTAGGAGGGAGGTTCGGGTGGGCCTCGGGCGGCTGGAAGAGCCCGACTTGTCCCGCTGAGAAAGCGCGAGTCTGAGTGGAACCCTGGACGACTTGCAGAGCGGCTGGCGCAGTCATGTGAGTTGGGTCTCAGGCCCTGAACAACGAGGTGTTGTTTCTCTGGGCGGCCCCTTCTCGCCCGGGTCTTCCCCTCCTCTCCTCCCGCCCTTCGGCCGGGGGCGTGACGGATGCGTTCTTAACTCGCTCGGGACCGGCCCCAGACCTGCAGGGCCGGTTCTTAGGGCGGGGTAGAAATGTTACCCCGCCAAGCGCCCTGGGGTGTGGGGCACGGGCTCTTGGGGGAGACCGGCGGCCGGTTCAGGGGCGGGTTGGACGGCCGCGGGTGAAGCGACGCAGTGCTCTCTCCACGAAGCTGTCGGGGGTCGCACGCGCCCCTTTGGCCTCCGAAGCCCCTGAACCCTAGTGTATTGTGAAACTAGGGCTGGGCTGCGGCCTCCCCCGCCCACTGGAAGCAGCCAGCTCTGGATAGCGTAATGATTTTTTTTTTGGTCGGCCGTCTACGAAGTCCCACGGCTTTTCCAATTCTCTTTTGCTTTGAGGCTCAAGAACAGTTTGTTTTAACTGATAGTCTCGGAGGAACTGCAGTCTTCCCCCAGAGTAGTCTTGTATGTTGTTCTTTTGGTGGGAATAACTTGATTTAAGGCGAACTTTATGAGTTTCCTCAGGTCTCCATTACATCAATCTCCCCCAAAGCCAGAAAGGATAAATGTTGTCTAAGATGTTCCTTAGTTTTTCGTAACGATGACGGTAGCAAGTGAGGAATTTTTGAAAGCCATCTTATTGAAGGGAGTTTTGTAGTGAATTAGGTACAGACTTTTCCTGCTCTGCTGGCAACAGAATTTCAATTGACTGTTCCAACCAGATAAACAATAAAAAACGGCTATATGTAACAATACAAGATTCAGTAGCAGGGGCATGTATTTCAAAAGTTAAAAAATGTAAAGCATGCAAAATTTTACCTTTTTAAGTTTTACATGAGCTTAGCCTTGTTTTCTCCCTTTTTCAGGGCGGACTACTGGAAGTCACAGCCAAAGAAATTCTGTGATTACTGCAAGTGCTGGATAGCAGACAATAGGCCTGTATGATAATTCCGCTATTAGGGATTCTAATAATAATTGTGTTGAATGAAGAAGTGCTTTTTTATGTAAACTCAGTTTACAAAGCACTTTTATGCACATTGCTCTTGCATTTTAAAAACATCAAAAGATTTCTGTTTTCTCAGCCCCCTATGAAAGCTGTGAGCCTTCTTCCTTTTCGTCAACCTAACTTTGATTATGTATTAAGTGAAATTATTTCTCTGTGGCCTTTTGGGAAATGGGCAATGAGTAGGTCATCTCATTCATGTTTATGAAGCACGTACATTATAACGATGGTGTTCATAATACTGTCATACACAAAGTATTGTGGAAAGCCTTTAAAATATAAAAGCAACATTTTAGTTTTTCTTGTATATTTTCTGCTCTAGAAATAATCAAGTGTATTTAATGCAGAGTTGTATATCTTTAGATGCTTAAATTTGAAAGAACACCATTATTCGCTTTCTCATGAAACAAAGTAACAACTCTGTTAGGTATGTTGTTAGTATGTTGTTAGTCTATCTCATAGTTGAGATCCAGTGTTGAAGATGTAAAGCAAAAGCACACCACTGATTTTCTCCCCTCTTGCATGTCGAAATACTATGTACCTACCACATAAACACTAGGGTATCTGTTAAATGTATTTTATGTTGATACCCTTTTTACTTGGCAAAGTTGTATGCGCAAAGAATAGTAGTCTCATATTTTAATGCTGTGGATTTCTTCTGTAGACATTTATTTACTGTTATCTGCAAGGTGTTTAGGATTTGGATTTTTTTTGATGTTTTGGTCTTTTTGGATAGTTGCTAAAGTTCTTGACTATTTTATTTTACATAGGCTATCGTTATAAATAAATACCATGAATTTTTAAAATCACACAAATCACTTAAAGTCTCTCTTTCTTGGAGGTACCTAGGCTGTAAAATGAATTTTGTGAATTATCTAGAGTAAGTAATCCCTTCCAGTGTAGTCTGTCTTCATCTTCTTGAATTGGTAATACACATTGATTTAACCTTTAATTAGTAACAAAATTAATTTAATTTTGAATGGTCCTTTAATATTGTATTCTTTGTGTAGTGTAATCAACCTTAGGAAACCCAATGTATGAAAAACAGGAGGATTATCTGCTTTACAAAGTCACACTTTAAAGATGAATTCACGGTAGTATTTTAGAATAGCTCAGTTAATGCATCATATAAGATTTGATTGACAGAACTTATTTTGCAGAGCTTGCTAGGAATTTCTTACTGCCTTTAACTAGAAACTTGTAATTTAGGGAGCATTTCTGATTGTTTAAATAGATAATTGCGCTCACTCACCCGCCCCTGTACCCAGTCCTCCGGTTGCCATCACTCCCCATAGGTTATCATTTTTTTTCATTTTCTTGCCTATCCTTCCATTGTTTCTACATGCATGTAGACATAAGTTCATCTTCCAGCATACATAAAAGGTAATGTATTGTATATATTGTTCTGAACTATATTTTTAAAAAATTGAACAGTATGTAACTGGAGCTCTGTTTGTATCCATACATGAAGAGCTGCTTTTTCTCTGTTACCATAGCCTATGAGAATGTACCATAGTTTAGCCAATCAGTCCCCTAGAGATGGATACTGTATTGTTATTGCAAACAGTGCTGCAGTGATTAAGCTTGTATATATCATGATTTTGTACATGTGCAGGTGTATCTATAGAATAAATTACCAGAAAATGAAATTGCTGTGTCAAAGGGTAAATGTATTTGTAGTCTTGATAGATGTTGCCAAATTATCTTCCATAGAAGTTGTACATTTTGAACCATTACCACATTGAATAAAAGCATTTGCTTATAATTTAGGAGGAATCTTAAAATATGTACTTTTCTCCTAATTTTGAGGAATAAAGCAATAAAATAATTGTTCTCTATGTCCCTCCTTGTGACAAATAGAGCAATAAAATTCTAAAGGCTTTTGATGTTGAAAGTTGTTTAAAAATCTTTTGGCTTCATGTCGTGTTTGAGTCCTCATTACAATCATAGTCACTAGATTAGTCATCAAGGGTACCTTGTATTTTCTCCATTAATAAGGTCATCATGGTTTATTTTAAGAACCAAAGGAAACCTAGTCAGAGGACATAATAATAAAACAATGTAGTTCCCTAGCATCATTTGATTAAAAGGGCCAGTTTGCATTAAATTAATGTTTTTGTCTTTTCTGCCATTCATTTTAATTTTAATTTTCTCATGTTTATGAGAAAATTGTTTATATTTACTATGAATTGTTTATATTTACTATGATTTTATGATGTTTATGTAGTTTTCTTTTGTATTTTCTCTTTTTTCATTTTCAAGAGTGTTGAATTTCATGAAAGAGGAAAGAATCATAAGGAAAATGTGGCAAAAGGATCAGTGAGGTAATTTAGATTGTTTCTTTGCTAATTTTTCTATGCAAATGTCAGTCCTTTATCTCACTTTCACTGTTATGTATGTCTTACATAGATTAAACAGAAAAGCCTGGATAAGGCAAAGGAAGAAGAAAAGGCATCAAAGGAGTTTGCTGCAATGGAGGCAGCTGCCCTGAAAGCATACCAAGAGGATTTGAAAAGGCTTGGCTTAGAATCAGGTAAAAAAAAAAAAAAAAAAAAGCAGCCAGCATGTTTTAAAAGTAACATCAGAGGTCATGCTAAGTAAGCTTTGATTGTTTCCATAAAGAGGTTATAAACTGACTATACTGTCAGTGCTTTTATTATGCATCATAGCAATGTTTAGACTATGGAAGTTTGTTCATGCCCTTTTATTGTACTTTTAATGTTTTATCTTTTAACACCTTCATTCATAGCAGCCATACTACTTTTGTAATCCTAGTTCTATCCTAGGTAAGTGGTTCATTTCAGAGACACTTTGAGGTTTTTAGGTATTCTAGTTATTTGGCTAAAAGACACTATGCATTTAAAAAGAGGCCCTGCATTGTAATTACAATTCACTGTGTCCATATGGTGAAAATTATGAGTCTTGTATATTTATATGGGTGATTATGTAATGAATTAACCTTTTGTGGACAATTTGCAGATTTTACTACTAGAAGGAAGTTCCAGGTGAAAAACATTATTTAACTAGACTGTGTCTATCTTATTGAATTTAGGCTTTAAACTGGGAAAGTTTTGTGAATAATTCTTCCATATCAAATCCATTTTCCTTAAGCCAAGCATATAGCAGATCTCAGTTGATCTTACATACTGGTTGCAGTCATCAACATGTGATGGTATTTCTCTAATAAAAACAGCTTTCAGTTAAGGTTTTAAGTAGAGTACCAGTTAAGTTAATTGGCATTGTGTTCATTAAATAAGAACAGTTATAGCCAGACTTTAAAAATGTTATCCTGGACGTTGATAATTAAAAGATGGGAAAGTTGTTTGGTTCCTTGAGGATAGAGCCATATGTTCATTTTGAAAGGAAAAAGGATTTAGGCATTTCTGGAGAATTAGGAGTAGGTGAAAGTCCAACTATTATCAATCATATGCATTGAGAGATTCCATTATGCTGCCCTTTGAGCAAATAAATTTTACCATTTTATATTTAAATGGATTTTTCCTATTAAATATTATCATTGCCTTGTTTTCCAAATAGGATATATATTCCTTTAAACATACAAAATGCAGTACAAAGAGTTTTAAAACTCACTAACTGTTAAGATTTTTTGCAGACCTCTTCTTTAGATCTTTTTTTAAATTACATATTTTGTGCTATGGTCTATCTGCCGGTTTTATTTTTTCTCTCAATGATGTATCAAATGTATTTTTTCTTTTAAATAATTAGGAAGATATATCATTTTTATGTGGTAGTTAGGAGCAGACTTTGGAGTCACAATTTCCTCTTGCTAGTTATGATTTTAGATTATTAAAACTAAGTGACATTATGGTATAAATTGCTTATTATGTGACCACACATAACAAATGTTGAATAAATGGTAGCCACTGTTATTTTGTCTCTGTACTATAATTTATTTAATCTTTTCCTGGTTAACGTTTAGGTTGCTTAGCGTTTTTCACTAAGATGCGTTAAGCATCTTAGTATCAAAGTGTGAATATATTTTATATTGATAGTTAATACCACATTGTCTCCAGAAATGGACTGATTTACATTTTCACTAGAACAAAAATAAGTTTATTAACCCATTTTAGGAGTAACTAGCCAATCCTTTGGAAAGTAAAGACATTAAAAACTATTTTTCTCTCTTTTTTTTTTTGAAGATAGGTCTCGCTCTGTCACCTGGCTGGAGTGCAGTGGCACAATCATGGCTCACTGTAGCCTTGACCTCCCCGGCTTCAGTGGTCCTTCCACCTCAGTTTGCCACCAGTCCCAACTATTTTTTGGTGGAGACAGGGTCTTGCCATGTTGCCCAGGCTGGTCTGGAACTCCTGGCCTCAAGCAGTCCACCTGCCTGGGCTTCCCGAAGTGCTGGGATTACAAGTGTGAGCCACCGTCCCCCACCAAAACTACCCATTTTTTCAAACCAATGTAAATACCTGATCCATCAAACTAATACTGGATTTGGTCATTCTTTTCGGTACTTACCAATCTTCTGCAAAACAACAGAAAAACATTTTTTTGAATATTAGCAAAAGTAAATGTTAATTGGCCGGGTGCTGTGGCTCATGCCTGTAATCCCAGCAGTTTAGGAGGCCAGAGTGGGAGGATTGCTTGAGCCCAGGAGTTCAAGACTAACCTAGCAAGATGGTGAGACCCCACCTCTACTACAATATAAAAATAAAAAATTAACTGGGCGTGGTGGTACGCACCTGTAGTCCCAGCTACTTGGGATGCTAAAGTGAGAGGATTGCTTGAGCTGAGGAGTTCAAGGCTACTACTGTGGGCTTTGATTGCGCCACTGCACTCCAGCCTGGACAACATAAGAAAAAAAAAAGTTATCTGAATTGTCTTTGTAATTGTTGTCTACTTTTCTATTAGAATGTTTGATTCATAAAGGATCTTTGTTAGGAATATTAACCCTTTCCTATGTTTATTGTAAATATTTTTTCATTTGTTTTATATATTTTTTTATTATTGTCATACAGAGTATCTTAATTTTTATGTAGTCAAATTTAACATTATTTACTTTGTGTTCTTTTGTAACTATCTTTGACCTAGTATTTAATAAAAAAGGGGAAGAGAGCAGGGAGTGGGAAACAGCTTTGCTTTTTTTCCAAATAATTAACCAGTTAATCTAAAACTTTCTTTTAAACATGCTTTCTTTATTTCCATTTTATTATTTTTTTAAATTTTATAGATTTAGGGGGAACAAGTGCAGATTTCTCATATGCATATATTGCATAGTGATGGAATCTGGACTTTTAGTATACCCATCTCCCAAATAGTGAACATTCTACCCAATAGGTAATTTGAAAACCTCTTTTTTTAATGATCTGTCTTTTATCCTCTTGATATGAAATACCAGCCAACCTGAAGTTGGCCCTGTATCTGGACTATTCTGTTTCAATTATGTGGTTGCCTATTTCTATGTTAGTTCCACACTGCTGGCTGTTTTTTTAACCCATAGTTTTAGAATAAGTTTTAATAACTGGTAAAACTAAATTCTCCTTTTCTTTTATTACAGTTTTCCTGCCCTTACATGTTTATTTTCTGAATGAACTTTATAATAATGTGTCAAGTTCTCAAAAGAATCTTAGGTTTTTGATTGAAATAACGTTAATGTTCTATGCCAACAGCAATAAAAAATAGTAGTTAACTATGGCTGCTTTACCCTTCTCTCATCTCTTTAGAAATTTTGGAGCCAAGCATAACACCAGTAACCAGCACTATCCCACCCACCTCTACATCAAATCAACAGAAAGAAAAGAAAGAAAAGAAGAAAAGAAAAAAAGATCCTTCAAAGGGCAGATGGGTAGAAGGCATAACCTCTGAGGGTTACCATTACTATTATGATCTTATCTCAGGAGGTAAGTCATTTAGGCATAAAACTGGTAAAGAACAGTGTCACTAGTAGAATAGAACAGTTTATTTTATGTTAGGATTTGTATCTAATATTGGAACATTTTTCATTTTTGCCCCAAAGGTAAGAAAACTGTGTGCCCTTTAAAAAGGTACTCTTCTCATAGTGACTAAGTGTCATACTTAGTCAAAGCCTTTAATAGTGACTTTCTTACAAATAAACTATAGCTTTATATTTTTTCAATAGTAACTTCTGTAAGTATAAACTACATGGAAATAAAGAATTTTGCGTAGAAATAAAGAATTTGAAATCCACTTCACAAATTGTAGAGGTACTTGAAATAAAATATTCTACAGTAGAGATTTTCTTTTGGGAGCCAGTAACTGATTTCTTTTTTCTGTAGCTGCCTTGATTGATTTGATATTGTTACTGAAAAATGTCATTGTGTATTTTATTGGAAACTGATATCCAACTGAAAAATACACAGTGCCAAGGCCAGGTGTGGTGACTCGTGCCTGTGATGCTAGCACTTTGTGGGGCCGAGGCGGGTGGATTACTTGAGGTCAGGAGTTCAAGACCAGCCTGACCAACATGGTGAAACCCCATCTCTACTAAAAATACAAAATTAGGCCAAGTGCAGTGGCTCACACCTGTAATCCCAGCACTTTGGGAGGCTGAGACAGGCGGATCATGAGGTCAGGAGATCGAGACCATCCTGGCTAACGTGGTGAAACCCTATCTCTACTAAAGATACAAAAAATTAGCGGGGCGTGGTGGTGGGCGCCTGTAGTCCCACCTACATGGGAGACTGAGGCAGGAGAATGGCGTGAACCCAGGAGGCGGAGCTTGCAGTGAGCGGAGATTGGGCCACTGTACTCCATCCACAGAGCGAGACTCCCTCTCAAAAAAAAAAAAAAAAAAATTAGCCGAGCGTGATAGTGCATGCCTGTAATCCCAGATACTTGGGAGGCTGAGGCAGGAGAATCGATTGAACCCGGGAGGTGGAGGTTGCAGTGAGCCGAGATCACACCATTTCACTCCTGTCTGGGCAACAAGAGCGAAAGTCCATCTCAAAAAAAAAAAAGAGAAAGAAAAGAAAAAAAAATACACAGTGTCATTTTACAGTAACAATATCAAAAGCATCTTTTGTTTTCCTAAAACTAAATGTATTTGGGGTTTTACTCCATATATATTTTGGAATGAATTAATACACTTATTCTACATTTATGTAGCATCTTACTCTCCAGAGTCATAAAATTTAGCGACAGAAACAAGCTTGATGCAAGGAGGAATTTTACAGTGCTGTAATAGAAGTGTAATTAAGATTATATGGGAACTCATAATAATGTTGAATTCATTGTGATTATGTAACTTTGAGAGATTGTCATAGGAATGACTTTAGAGCTGATCTCTAAATTAAGATAAGGACATCAGGAATGATGCCTTACTCACCATTTTATCCCTAGCACCTAACTTAATGCCTGGCATAGTGCAGACACTCTGTGTTTTGATTAAAGAAGACTTCAGTAGATTATTAAGAGGTACAGAATCCGGACAGAACAATATGAACCCCAAAAAAGGTTTAAAAGTATGGTCAAGGTAAAACATGCAGTTCTTTGAAGACATCTTAGTAGAGTTAGATTAGAAGGTAAACTGGGGCCATATTATGGAGGGCTGAGAGAATGATGGCGCCATTTACTTAGATATGAGATACAGGAACCGAAAATAAGTTTAATGGGGACAATAATAAATTAGATATGTTGGATATGTTGAATTTGAGGTACCTACAGAATAGTCATATGACAACTTTTGGTAGCTGATTGATGGTTACAGTGTGGAGTTCAGCAAAATTGAGTCTGGGAATATAGATAATATGTTAACTTTTAGGAGTATATGAGATCACAAGCAGAGAGAATAGAGCAAGAAGTAAAGAAGGTGAGTGTTACATATATTAAAGGAATGGATAGAAGAAAAGCCAGCAAAAGAAGGTTAAGAATGCTAGGAAGGTAGGAAATAAGATCAGAGAGTTAATCATGAAGAAATCCTTGGGCTAACAATCTTACTGTAATGACTATATCATTAGGATCATAATTACCTTTGGACTATGTAGAAATATTAATCTGTTAGAGTTTGCACTGAGTCTTAAGTGACATGCGTATTGTAGTTTAGCAATGAAGATACCATAAATGATAATGTACTAGCTATTAGAAGTCTTTGTCAAATTCCCTTAGAAACTATTCTTTCTTTTCTCCCTTCAGTGTTCATTGTTTGCTTCTTTTTTTCAAATGCTACTTTATATTCTCTTCCTCTCCATGATACATGTTTTTAATTTCTGCATACTAGTTGTTCCTCTTCTGAGTCCTTACTCAATTTATATCTCAATCTCCCTTGCCCCAAGATATCAAAAGACCTTTGAAACTTATCAAACCTGAATTCTATGAAACCTTTATGAGAAGCCCTGCCTGGCTCTAAAATTCCTGTGGAAGTTCCAGTAACTTCTAATCCCTTGTTCTGTCCTTTCTTCTTGGTTACATAGCATTCACATAGATTCTGTGTACTGGGGTGTATGTTCTGTTTTATTTTTCAAATATGTTTTAAACTGTAGACCTGTAGTGTTCTGTACATAATGACTATAAGTTTTGTCCAAATTTTTTGGAAAATATTTTTTTAAAGCAAAAACATTTTATAAATGCAATATATTTTGCTTTAAGCATCTCAGTGGGAGAAACCTGAAGGATTTCAAGGAAACTTAAAAAAGGTAAGTGAAGCATATTAATAGTGTTTTTGTTTTATTCTTTAAAGTGATTGGTTTCTTGGGGTTTTGTAGAGGTTTGTTAAGCAACTTTATTTACAAATACTCCACTCCCTCCACCCCAAAACTGTGTCCTTTTTTTCCCCCATAATGCTTTTGTTAGAAGGTTGAATGGAGATGAAATAGTGATATCTGGCCGGGCGCAGTGGCTCACGCCTGTAGTCCCAGCACTTTGGGAGGCTGAGGCGGGTGGATCACGAGGTCAGGAGTTAAAGACCAGCCTGGCCAAGATGGTGAAACCCCATCTCTACTAAAAACTACAAAAAATTAGCCAGGCACAGTGGCAGGTGCCTGTAATCCCAGCTACTCAGGAGGCTGAGGCAGGGGAATCGCTTGGACCCGGGGCGGCAGAGGTTACAGTGAGCCGAGATCGCACCACTGCACTCCAGCCTGGATAACAAAGTAAGACTCTGCCTCAAAACAAAAAAAAAGTACTGATATCTATCCAAAAACAGCATTCAGGGCAAATATTAGTTGGTTTGCAGTCAGTTGCCATTCACATGTCGCTGTCCATTTGGAAAGAACTGTTCCTGGCTTTCAAAGGTGAGACATTCACTCCTTGAAAGTTGGTTCATTATTAGCAAAAACCAAGCTTCCTGGCCATGATTAGTACTACCATCCCTAATACCCAGGTATATTAGTCAGTTCTTGCATTGCTATAAAGAAATACTTCTGAAACTAGGTAATTTATCAAGAAAAGAGGTTTAATTGACTCACAGTTAAACGCAGGCTATACAGGAGGCATGGTGGCATGAGCTTCTGCAGAGGCTTCAGGAAACTTACAATCATAGCAGAAGACTAAGGGAAAACAGTCACATCTTACATGGCCAGACCAAGGGAGCAAGGGGTTAGCCGGGTGGTGCCACACACTTTTCGATGACCAGATCTCAGGGGAACTTGCTCACTATTTCGACAGCAGCACCAAAGGTGGATGGTGTTGAAACCATGAGAAACCACCCCTATGATGCAGTCATCTCCCACAAGGCCCCATCTCCAACATGGAGGATTACAATTCTATATGAGATTTGGGTGGGGATGCAGATCGAGATATCACCAGGTGTCAGGAGGAGAGGCAAGGGTGGCTGACTCTGTCTGAGTTATTCAATAGAAAATCATCATGGTTATCCTCAGTTTATGCTGAGTTTTTTCCTCCTATTAGACAGCAGTGAAGACCGTTTGGGTAGAAGGTTTAAGTGAAGATGGTTTTACCTATTATTATAATACAGAAACAGGAGGTAAGTATTACCTTTGATTATTTTAAGTGTTTAAAATTGTACCTGGAACTGCTTATTGACCTGCTGATTAATCATCTGAACTTGGAAATTTTAGTATATGATAAACATATTTGTATAGCAAGCATGAGTTTTTTGTAAATTAAAAACAGTACAGTAGAAAAGCCAAAAGATTTCTATTCGTGTTATATTGTGCTGTTCACCAATGTTATTCTCAGTTGATATTGCATTCACAAACTTAAAAATAGAATCATTTTAGCTTTCTCTAATATTACTATTTTTATAATTATTTTAGAAAAACAGTCATTACCTTGGAAGGTAGCTTAGAGATCATTTAGCCCAACTTGCCTTTTCCTTTTAAAAAATAAAACTGTGGCTGGGCACAGTGGTGCATGCCTGTAATCCCAGCACTTTGGGAGGCTGAGACAGGTGGATCACCTGAGGTCAGGAGTTAAGCAACCAGCCTGACTAACATGGTGAAACCCTGTCTCGATTAAATACAAAGAAATTAGCCGGGTGTGGTGGTGCATACCTGTAATCTGAGCTGCTTGGGAGGCTGAGACAGGAGAATCTTGTACCTGGGAGGTGGAGGTTGCAGTGAGCCGAGATCGCACCATTGTACTCCAGCCTGGGCAACAAGAGCAAAACTCTATCTCAAAAACAAAAAAAAGTAGGCCAGGTGCAGTGACTCACGCCTGTAAGCCCAGCACTTTGGAAGGCCAAGGCGGGCCGATCACCTGAGGTCAGGAGTTCGAGACCAGCCTGACCAACACGGTGAAACCCCTTCTCTAATAAAAAATTACCCAGGCATGGTAGTGGGCACCTGTAGTCCCAGCTACTTGGGAGGCTGAGGCAGAGAATCGCTTGAACCCAGGAGGCAGAGGTTGCAGTGAGCCAAGATCGCACCACTGCACTCCAGCTTGGGTGACAGAGCAAGACTGTCTCAAAATAAAATAAAAAATAAAACTGAATCTATTTAGTAGTGTCTAACAAATTAGTAAAAGTGAAAATCTAAAAATGTTTCAGTTGCATAAATACTTATGAAGCATGCATAAATACTAATTGTTATCTAAAACTTTAAAATTAATGTTTCATCTAATTTAACATAAAGTGCAGTTAAATTTATCAGAACAGCTATAACATTAATGTGACTTTAGGAGAGGTTTGTTTTTTTTTTTAATTCTGTTATCATTGGCTCATTGCATAGCATTAAATCTTTTAGGAAGAAAAGGCCCTTTTAACCTCCAAGTAGATAGTTAACCTGCCCAGTTATAGCAATGTTTATATTCCAGTACAATTGAAGGTTGGGATTTTTATACATATAAAATAGTATAATGATGTAATGTAGCTTTAGAGTTAGACAGATCTGAGTTCAATGCACAGCTTCTTTCCTTACCAGTGATGTGACTGTGGGCAAGTCACTGAGCCTATAGTCACTCTTCAGTGAAATAGAATAAACATATGTGCTCTGTAAGGTCATGAATGTTGTATGTCATAAAATTCCAATAACAGTGCTTGGCACATAGTAGGTGCTTAATAAATTACTTCTTGAACTGGCGCGGCAGCTCACACTTGTAGTCCCAGAACTTTGGGAAGTCGAGGCAGGCAGATCAGTTGAGGTCAGGAACTCACGACCAGCCTGGGCAACATGGTGAAATCCCGTCTCTACTAAAAATACAAAAATTAGTTGGGCATGGTGGCACTTGCATGTGATCCCAGCTACTCAGGAGGCTGAAGCAGGAGAATTGCTTGAATCCTGGAGGTGGAGGTTGCACTGAACTGAGATCATGCCAAGTAAATAAGTAAAAATAAAATAATTTCTTGAAAGTCCTATTGTTACTTGTGTGAAATGTGGATAAGGAAAAGTAATGTTTTTCATTAACCCTGCCAAGAACTCTGTATTAATTAAGGTACCATATATATTGATTTGCCTTGAATGATTACGGTTTATTCCTGGACCAGAATAATTATTAACAGCAGCCCTTTTCACTCTTAAGACTCTCCCAGTTGAAAATAGGTCATTAATTACAAGGTAATTAGAAATATTACTGTTTGCTAAAAACCCAGTGAACCACTGGATGGCAGTAGAGTTAGTCAATTGAGATTCCCACTGCTGCCCCCGCCCCCCAAACCACCATATAAAATGAGAACTTAATACTCAGTGCTTCACAATATAATTTCACTCGATGAAAATCGTAGGAATTTTTTTTTTTTTTAATTGAGACAGAGTCTTACTCTCTCGCCCAGGCTGGAGTGCAGTGACATGATCATGATTCACTGCAGCCTCTATTTCCTGGGCTCAAGCAATCTTCCCACCTCAGCCTCCTGAGTAGCGGGGACTGCAGGAACATGGCATGATGCCTGCTAACTTTTAATTTTTTGTAAAGACAGTGTCTCGCTATGTTGCCCAGGCTGGTCTCAAACTTCTGGGTTCAAGCAATCCTACCTCGCCTTTTCAAAGTGTTGGGATTACAGGCATAAGCCACCACACTGGGGCCAGGAAAAGAAATTCTGTGATAAGTAAGTTTCAGGAAATCTCTTGTTTGCTCATTATCAGTATGTTTCCTGAAATTGGTGTCAGATAAATTGTGAACTATCACCTGTTACAGGTGATAGAAATATCACCCTGTTCTTAGGTCTCTCATTCCATTGGAGTTATAGTTTATACATCTAGTAAATCCAGGCTGTTTGAAATCAATTTCTGAAAGATACAAGAGCAAGAGATTTGGGAACTCTATTATCTACTTGATCAAGAGATAATATGAAATTAACATACAGTATTGTCATTTAATAGTGTAAGTGATAACTGTTATGTTGAAATTACGTCTGAATAAAATTAATAACTAAATAACCTGACTTTAAAATGTGTTGAACAGAATCCAGATGGGAGAAACCTGATGATTTCATTCCACACACTAGTGATCTGACTTCTAGTAAGGTCAATGAAAATTCACTTGGCACCCTAGATGAATCCAAATCATCAGATTCGCATAGTGATTCTGATGGGGAACAGGAAGCAGAAGAAGGAGAGGTCTCTACAGAGACACAAAACCAAAATAAAATTTAAGGTAGGTTTTTTATTTTACTCTTCACATCAGTTTTTTTTTTTTTTTTGAGATGGAGTCTTGCTCTGTCGCCCAGGCTGGAGTATCTCGGCTCACTGCAACCTCCACCTCCCAGGTTCAAGTGATTCTCCTGCCTCAGCCTACCGAGTAGCTGGGACTACAGGCGTGTGCCACGACACCCAGCTAATTTTTTGTATTGTTAGTAGAGACAAGGTTTCACCGTGTTAATAACCAGGATGGTCTCAATCTCCTGACCTCATGATCTACTTGTCTCAGCCTCCCAAAGTGCTGGGATTACAGACGTGAGCCACCACACCCAGCTGATACCAATGTTTGAAAAGCTCTACAGACCTTAAGTCTTCTGATAGAACATAGAAATTAAGACATATTTTGGCAAGTGGATAAATAAAACTAGAAACACTCAGGAGCCCATGAGTCAAAGCAGAGAAGACACATTATTAGCATTGAGCAATGGTTGCAATTGTTGGCCTGAGAAACGTAGGAAAATTGAAAAGTTCCTACATACCTAGGCTACACCTAGGATCTTGTCATTGCCTACAGTTTCTCTACCAACTTCACAAATCTTGATGGAACTTAGAGTAAGGGTTATGTCCAGTTTACAGAGGCGCAGCAGCAAAGCCTTCGTTGTAGTTGCCATCTCACAATGATTATAGCCAGCCAGATTTAGGTAATCTGGTATCAATTTAGGATAGAAATAATTAATTTCTGTCATCAAAATTAATGTATTCCAACAACAACAACAACAAAAATACAGGCCAGTGACCCTGCTGAACATAGATGCAAAAGTCTTCGGCAAAATATTGGCAAACTGAATCCAGCAGTACATCAGAAAGATTAATACACCATGATAAAGGGATGCTTTATTCCAGGGATGAAAGGATGGTTCAAAGTATGCAAATCAATAAATGCGATTTACCATATAAACAGAATTAAAAACAACCATATAATCAGCTCAATAGATAAAAAGCATTTATTAAAATTCAGCATCTTTTCATGATAAAAACCTTCAGCAAACTAGGCACAGAAGGACCATACCTTATAATAATTAAATAATAAAAGCCATATATGAGGCCAGACACTGTGGCTTATGCCTGTAATCCCAGCACTTTGGGAGGCTGAGGCAGGAGAATCGATTGAATCTGGGAGGCGGAGTTTGCAGTGAGCTGAGATCGTGCCACTACACTCCATCCTGGGTGACAGACCAAGACTCTGTCTCAAAAAAAAAAAAAAAAAGCCTTATATGATAAACACACAGCCAATGTTATACTGAATGGGGAAGCATTGAAAGTATTCTTCTTAAGAACTGAAAAAAGCAAGCATGCTCACTTTAACCACTCCTTTTTGACATAATATTGGAAGTCCTAACCTGAGCAGTCAGGCAAGAAGAGAAGTAAAAGGCATCCAAATTGGGAAAGAGGAAGTCAGACTGTCTGTGTTAGCTGATTAAATGATCTTAGTACCTAGAAAACCCTAAAGAGCTCTCCAAAACACACCTGGATTTGGTAAGTGACTTCAGTCATGTTTCAGGATACAAAATCACTGTACAAAAATCAGTAGCATTTGTATATACCTGTATCTATACAATAATGGTAAAACTGAGAACCAAATAAAAAACTCAGTCCCATTTGTGATAGCTACAAAAAGAAAAAAAATCTAAAAATCTAGGAATACATTTAACCAAGGAAGTGAAAGATCACTACAAAGTGAACTACAAAACACTGATTGAAGAAATTGTAGATGATACATACAAATGAAAAAATATCTCATGCTTATGGGTTGGAAGAATCAGTATCACTAAAACGACATACTGGCCAAACCAATCTACAGATTCAACACAATCCCTATCAAGTTACCAACTTCATTTTTCACAGAATTAGAAAAGCCAATTCTAAAATTCATGTGGAACCAAAAAAGAGTCTGAATAACTATATCAGTCCTAAGCAAAAAGAACAAAGGTGGAGGCATCACATTACTAGACCTCAGACTATACTCCAAGGCTTCCGTAATCAAAACAGCACAGTACTGGTATAAAGATAGACACAGATTGATGGAACAGAATAGAGAACCTGAAATAAAGCCACATACCTACAGCCAGCTGATCTTCAACAAAGTCAACAAAAATATACACTGGGGAAGGGATACCCCATTCAATAAATGATGCCGGGAAAACTGGCCAGTCATATGCAGAAGAATGAAACAGGACCCCTACCTCTCACCATGTACAAAAGTTAAGATGGATTAAAGACTTAAATGTTTAAAGATCTGAAACTATAAAAACCCTAGAAGGAGGCCAGGCATGGTGGCTCACGCCTGTAATCCCAGCACTTCGAGAGGCTGAGGTGGGCAGATAACCTGAGGTCAAGAGTTCAAGACCAGCCTGACCAACATGGAGAAACCCCATCTCTACTAAAAATAGAAAATTAGCTGGGCATCCTGGCGCATGCCTGTAATCCCAGCTACTCTGGAGGCTGAGGCAGGAGAATCGCTTGAACCCGGGAGGTGGAGGTTGCAGTGAGCTAAGATCACGCCATTGCACTCCATCATGGGCAACAAGAGTGAAACTCTGTCTCAAAAAAAAAAAAAAATTCTAGAAGGAAATCTAGGAAAAACTAGTCATTGCCCTAAGCAAAGAATTTACGACAAAAGTCTTCAAAAGTAAACACAAAAACAAAAGTAGACAAATGGGAGGGACTTAATTAAATTTAAAAGCTTATGCACAGCAAAAGAAACAATTAACAGAGTAAATAAATAGCCCACATATTGGGAAAAACTATTTGCAAACTATGCATCCAACAGACTAATATCCAGAATCCACAAGGGACTCAACAAGAAAAAATCTCCATTGAAAAGGGGGAAAAGGACATGAACAGGCATTTTTCAAAAGACACACAGATGGCCAAAACATGTGAATAATGCTCAATATCACTGATCGTCAGAGAAATGCAAATGAAAATCACAATGAGATACCATCTTATACCAGTCAGAAGGCTGTAATCAAAAAGTCAGAAAATGTCTGGATGCAGTGGCTCATGCCTGTAATCCCAGCACTTTGGGAGGCTGAGGCTGTCAGATCATTTGAGGTCAGGAGTTCAAGACCAGCCTAACCAACATGGTGAAACCCCGTCTCTACTAAAAATGCAAAAGAAATTAGCCGAGTGTGGTGGCGTATGCCAGGAGAATTGCTTGAACCTGGGAAGCGGAGGTTGCAATAAGCCAAGATCATGCCGTTGCACTCCATCCTGGGTGACAGAGCGAGATTCCGTCTCAAAAAAAAAAAAAAATTAAGAAAACAGATAGTGGCAAGGATGCAGAGAAAAGGAAACACTTATACGCTGTTACTGGGAATGTATGTTAGTATAACCTTTACAGAAAACATTTCTCAGAGAATTAGAAGCAGAACTGTTATTCAATCCAGCAGTCCCATTTCTGAGTATCTACCCAGAGGAAAAGAAATCATTAAATAAAAAAAGACACCTGCACTCATGTTTGTAGCAGCATTGTTCACAATAGCAAAATGTTGAAATCAATGTAAGTGTCCATCAGTAGAGAACTGGATAAAAAAAGTTTGTGTATATACACACACACACACACACACACACACACACACACACACACACGCTATGGAATACTACTCAGCCATAAAAAATGAAATGATAGCTTTTGCAGCTATGTGAATGGAGCTGGAGGCCATTAATCTAAGTGAAATAACTGAAAGTCAAATACTACATGTTCTCACTTACAAGTGGGAGCTAAACAATGGGCACACATGGACATACAGAATGGACTAATAGATAGTGGAGACCATAAAACGTGGGAGAGTGGGAGGGAGTTGAGTTGAAAATGTATTGGGATTGTTCACTATTCAGGTGATAGATACACTAAGAGCCCAGACTTCACCATGACATACACATGTAAGAAATCTGCATTTGTACCCCCTAATTATTTTTAAAAAGGGAAAAAATTACGAAATACAGATAGGCAAGGACAAACTCCCTATACTCTTGCCACCTCCCAGAAAAATTCAACAGAGGCACAATTATAAAGGGAGTCACTGTTGGATATGCAAGTAAAGTAAGAAAGCAGAAAAGAGGAGAAGTTAAGAGAGCCCTGTTTATATGTCCTTAATTGTAGAATTTAAGACATTAAGGTGATGATTTAGGGAGCCTTTGTCATGGTATATCAACATTTCAGACATGGAAAACCTAATCAAGCAGTAAAGTTCTATGTATATTTATTGTGTTATATGCAAATTTAAATTGAGTTAGTGAATTATTTATAAATCTGTAACAATACCTTTAAAAGCCTTAGTTAAAGTAATTTTATTTTTGTCCTGGTAGTTTTGCTTGAACTGTATTATTTCTTGGCTTTTACATTTCAGGAAAAAAATAAAAATGATGGAGGAAGTGACCCAGAAACACAGAAAGAAAAAAGTATTCAGAAACAGAATTCATTAGGTTCAAATGAAGAAAAATCCAAAACTTTTAAGAAATCAAACCCATATGGAGAATGGCAAGAAATTAAACAAGAGGTTGAGTCTCAGTAAGTACCTGGAGCTTTAATCTCACTGTTATTACAAGTGATTTTACATCCCAGTACTTCCCTAAATTGCAGTAAGTAATTTCAAGGATGCTGTGCTTATTTAAAGTATAGCTTGAGGCCAGGTGTGGTGGCTCACGTCTGTAATCCCAGCACTTTGGGAGGCTGAGGTGGGCGGATCACGAGGTCAAGAGATGAGACCATCCTGGCCAACATGGTGGAACCCTGTCTCTACTAAAAATAGAAAAATTAGCTAGGTGTGGTGGCATGTAGCGGATCCCAGCTACTCAGGAAGTGGAGGCAGGAGAATCGCTTGAACCCAGGAGGTGGAGGTTGCAGTGAGCTGAGATTGCGCCAGTGGACTCCAGCCTGGCAGCAGAGCAAGACTCCGTCTCAAAAAAGAAAATAAAAAGTATAGCTTGGCCGGGTGAGGTGACTCATGTCTATAATCCCAGCACTTCAGGAGGCCAAGGCAAACAGATCACCTGAGGTCAGGAGTTCGAGACCAGCCTGGCCAACATGGCAAAACTTTCTCTCTACCAAAAAAAAAAACTTAGCAGGGAATAGTGGCACACATCATGTTCCCAGCTACTTGAGAGGCTGAGGTGGGAGGATCACTTGAACCCAGGAGGTTGAGACTGCAGTGAGCCATGTTCACACCACTACACTCCAGCCTGGGCAACAGAGTAGGACCTTGTCTCAAAAAATAAAAAAATAAAAAATTGTAAAAACTAAATAGATAAGCAAATATTGCAGCAACTCAAGTATTACTCAGCAAAGTACATTTCTATAGGATTCAGTGTTGCTATTTAGTTTTATAACTTAAAACAGCCTATGATAACTGATAGCAAAGAAGGTCCTTGCTGGCCAGGCAGGTGCAGTGGCCCACACCTATTATCCCAGTACCTTGGGAGGCTAAGGCAGGAGGTTCACTTGAGCCCAGGAGTTGGATGCTGCTGTGAGCCATGATGGCACTACTGCACTCCAGCCTGGGAGACAGAGCAAGACCCTGTCTTAAAAAGAAAAATCCTCGGAATACACTGCCTTCTGCAGAGTTCCATTCTCCAAATAGGATGATACATGTTTTTCAACAGGTTTTATGCTCTCAGCTATTTAGAGTTAAACATAACAATCTATCTGGGCCATGTTCCAAAATCTCATAGATGAGACTGATGGGTGTGATGTGACTAACTTGCTCTTTCATGGACCAGTTGACTATCTAGGGAGTACGGTACTGTGATAGGCTCTTTTTAATCAGATACTGATATCAGGACCACTCAACTGATTATTTATAACTAATCATGTGGATGGTTGAAGGGCTAGTTCTTAGAAAAGGAGTGCTAGGGCCGGGCGCGGTGGCTCAAGCCTGTAATCCCAGCACTTTGGGAGGCCGAGGCGGGTGGATCACGAGGTCAGGAGATCAAGACCCTCCTGGCTAACACGGTGAAACCCCGTCTCTACTAAAATACAAAAAAAAACTAGCCGGGCGCGGTGGCGGGCGCCTGTAGTCCCAGCTACTCGGAGGCTGAGGTGGGAGAATGGCGGGAACCCGGGAGGCGGAGCTTGCAGTGAGCCGAGATCGCGCCACTGCACTCCAGCCTGGGTGACACAGCGAGACTCCGTCTCAAAAAAAAAAAAGAAAAGGAGTGCTAGGCATACAGCTCCATTCAGTCTTCTACGCAAGGATAATGAGATCTCAATTCACTGCAACCTCTGCCTCCCAGGCTGAAGTGATCCTCTCACCTCAGCCTCTCAAATAGCTAGGACTATAGCCACATGACACCATGCCCAGATAATTTTTGTATTTTTTGTAGCAATGAGGTTTTGCCATGTTACCCAGGCGCATCTCGAAACTCCTGAGTTCAAGTGATCCTCCTGCCTCGGCCTCTCAAAGTCCTGGGATTACAAGCGTGGGCCATCGTGCCCAACCGCCTTATCCCTTTACTTGTGCTGCTTATATATAAGCCCAAGCGTTTTCTTAGATAATACATCCTTTGTGCAACAGGAATAAATTAATACATAGACCTTCTCCCAGCATTTATCCACCTGAATAAGTGCTCAGTATCTTAAATAATATTCTAAAGTCAGTATTTTAAAGTAATTCCTACTCCAAAATGAGCAGCTTTTAATGTATTTTCATTAGAAAGCTGATCTTGGGGCATTGGTTATATGAAAATGTTTGTCTTACCCTGTCAATTACTGGTTTTATTTTAACTCTTATTTCCAGTGAGGAGGTAGATTTGGAACTTCCAAGCACTGAAAATGAGTATGTGTCAACTTCTGAAGCTGATGGTGGTGGAGAACCCAAAGTGGTATTTAAAGAAAAAACAGTCACTTGTCTTGGAGTTGTGGCAGAAGGAGTGGCCCCAGTCTTCAAAAAGAGAAGAACTGAAAATGGAAAATCTAGGAATTTAAGGCAACGAGGTGATGATCAATAGTTGCAGGAGAGCTTTTTGTATATGCTTTTAGGACAGAATGGAGACTTATACATCCAAAGTTTATCTGTGTTTGTAAGTACTTTGATGCTAAAAATTTAGATTTATTCTAAATTTATTTGATGTGAATTAAAATAAATATTTTTTCATGTGAAATTTATTTTGGTTCCTAAAATGGAAGCCTACCACATTGCATTGTAATACAGTGTATTATGTTCTGTGTCTAAAAATTGCTAATTAAGTCATAATTTAAGATGCTATGTATCTGTTATTTAAAACATGGAGAAACAGGGCCTTTATTCCATTGGTATTCATATGAACATATTTATCCTGCATTGAAAATGCATTACTTTTGCACATTGATGTTAACTGTTGTCCAACAAATAAGTATTAGTACATGAGAAGATTCACAGCCCAGTGATGATTTGGTTCTGAGGCTGATGTAAAAAATGAATGCATATTGGCTTACGTTACTCAATTTAAAGTCAAAAGCCAACAACCAGGAGCAGCTCAGGTACTTCAGAGGTGCTTAATAGTGGAGTGAAAACTGGATCAGAGGTGGAAATGTATATTTGCCCCAGTTCACTTCAAAACAGCAAACGTTTAAGCATTTTACTTTGAACCAGGCATTGTGTTAGGAATCCAGGGATAAAGATGAATGAAATGTATTTCTATTCTTCAGTAGTTCACATTCTAGCATATTCCTTTTTTCCCCCAGTCATGCACTCTTTTTAGCAGCCTTATATGTACTAGAAAAGATTTTTTAAGGTTTATTTAAAGCTGTGTAGATGAAGACTTGATCTAAAATAGTATAAGGTCTCCGGCTTCAGTAAAAGTTTTAGTGTTTACTTAAATTTAGTAAATTTATTCATTTCTGTCTGTTTAAAATGGTTCTTTAAAAAAAAGTAGAATTTTCTATTTAATCCATTTAGTAGTTACCTCCCTTTTACTTTTCAAATTCCCAAAATTATATTTCTCATAAATTATATAGTATTTAACTTTTGATAGTTAATATTTGTCTTTTTAAGATTACTAGTGTACATGTAAAAAAATAGCTTATTAAAAACTTTGTCAAAGAATAAGTTAAATATTGTTATTATTCTAATTCCAGTCAGAATCAACTTAGCATTGGTGAGATAGTATTTGGAGATTTGTCTTTGCATTTTTTCAGTCTACTTTTTGGGTATTTTATGAATGTGAAAGCCTAAACTTTCCCCTTCATTAGGAAGAGATATTTTATAGTTCTTGATAGCCCATTCATCATCTAGCTGAGCAGTGCATTTTGGGGCGTCACTCTTCTCAGTTGGAAAAAGTAATGGACTGTAAATGCAGTGCTCCTATACTTTACCCACATTTAGCTCTTAAAAAATACAAAATTGAAGGCATTTTAAAATTATACCTCGTGTAAACTTTCTCTTTGATGATTTTAAAACAATCTCCTTTACTTTTGAAATTAGTATTCTCAAAACTGAAAGCAAGGTAAATGTCTTTAAACAGTATGGTTTTAAGGATTGCTCAGAAAAGACTTGATAATAACAACAATATTTTAGTAAATCAAATCATGAAAAATAGTAATATTCCATCTACTTTGGAGGAGTAGAGAACATAACAGCTTTTAACTTACTTGGATGTTTTTGTAAGTGATATCATTTCTACTATTACCTTTCTATATTTATATATGTATGTATAATATATATATACACTTGTAGATCATGAAAGTAATTTTTTAATAAATATAAAATCCAAATAATAGAGAAATAAGTTTTAGGAAATCTCAGTAATCTCTCAACCCCTCTCCATGACCACTGGGGTTTTCCATTTTTCTCAACATAACTGGGTATATATGGGTAACCCTTATGACATCTGGACCTATGAGGTTCACTATCTGGATGAAACCATATTCAAAGAAACATGATCCAAACAACCAAAAGTAGTTTTTGTTTTTTTAATGAAGTTTTTTATACATTCCAAGAACTGTACTAGGGGAATCAACCCTACCAGATATTTATGTATTAAAAATCTATAAGATACAATAAAGGCCGGGGATGGTGGCTCATGCCTGTAATCCCAGAACTTTGGAAGACCAAAGCAGGCAGATTGCTTGAGAACAGGAGTTTGAGACCAGCCTGGGCAACAGGGCAAAACCCCATCTCTACTACTAAAAATAGAAAAAGTTAGCTGGACTTGGTGGCATGCGCCTGTGGTCCCAGCTACTCAGGAGACTGAGGGAGAATCACCTGGTCCCAGGAAGTCAAGGCTACAGTGAGTCATGAACATGCCACTGCACTCCAGCCTGGGCAGCAAGAGGGAGACTCTTGCCTTAAAAATAAAATACTCACATTTATGTACGTTATGTATAAACTAGTTTGTTTCTGGGTCTATTTTATTATGCCAGTACACACTGATTTAATTACTGTGTTTTTATAGTCTGTTTTAACTTCTGGTACAGCACATATCCTTATGTTACTTCATACTTGAACTACTTTTTTGAGATGTTCATAGTAAATATCCACTCATTATATCAAATAACTTTTTGTCAAGTTGTTTTCCCTGCTCCCCTCAGAAGAACTCTTTGTGATTTTTTGCTACACTTGAGTTGATGATAATTGCCATCTTTCTGACATTCATTCATCTTATATATCAACATGTGTTGTCTTTTCATTTAGTTCTTTCATGTCTTTCTGAAGTTACTTAGTTTTCTCCATATGGGCCTCGCACATTTCTTGAAATGTAAGCTCCCAGGGCCAGGTGCAGTGGCTCACGCCTGTAATCCCAGCACTCTGGGAGGCCGAGGTGGCGGATCACGAGGTCAGGAGTTCGAGACCAACCTGGCCAATATGGTGAAACCCCATCTCTACTAAAAATCCAAAAATTAGCCAGGCATGGTGGCACATGCCTATAGTCCCAACTACTCAGGAAGCTGAAGCATGAAAATCGCTTGAACCCAGGAGGCGGAGGTTGCAGTGAGCCGAGATCATGCCACTGACTGACCTGGGTGACAGCGTGACTCCATCTTGAAAAAAAAAAAAAAGAAATGTAAGCTCCCAGAGGGTAGGAGCTTTGTTTTGTTCACTTAATTTCTTATACTTTGATGTTTTGACATCTTAAAAAGCTTGTTGGCCTGGAAGTGGATACCTCTCCCAGGGCTAGTCCCTTCTTAGAGATAACTGAGGGCTCCCTAGAGCACTCTTTGTTTTGCAAACCAACTAATCCCTAATCTATAGCCACACCCACCTGGTCTAATTCACACATCAGGCCAGTATTTCCCCTGCCCTAAATCATCCCAGGGCCAGATACCAGGCAACTAGAGACCACTCCGATAGCCAGCCCAAAGCCTGCCAGAATTACATTAGCCAATCCTAAACAGTTTACTTGGCCCTGCTTTGACTTTCCCATGGAAACCACAATGAAGGCTCTGGGCTAGACTTTTCCCCCCTATCCTGTCTTACGCTACCTAACCAAAACGTGGTGCTTCCTCTGAGGCCCTGCATGGCACATGATGACCCCTTCTTTAGGACCTGTGAGTATAATAAACTTCTTCCTTCCAAGCCTCAATCAATGTCATCTCCTTCTGCGGCCAAACTAACTTTACCATACCATATCCAACATTTACATTCTTAGAACAGTATAAACTTATATAACCTCTTCAGAGAGCAATTTTTCAATAGAGCAAAATGTAAAAGCATCTATCTGTTGACCTTGCAATACCACTTGAAGAAATATTTCCTATAGATACTCTCACACATGTAAGAAATGACATGTAAGACTAATAAATGTGACATTATTTCTAAATCAGATTGGAAACAACCTTAAGGTCTATCAGGGCAAAACTCGTTAAATTAATTATGCTACATCTAGTCATTAATTATGCTACATCTACTTAGTGCAATGGTGTACAGCTGTTAAAAGAAAGGAACTTTATAGGTACTTACATGGATTGATCCCCAGGATGCATTGTTAGGTCAAAGAAGCAAAATCCAGAAAAGGAAAAATAGTGCATTGGTTAAATCAGAAGTTCTAGTACCAATCATTGCCATTCCCTCTTTTGCTACCTAATAGCTTGTAAGATTTATTCCATCTCTGTATGTCTTCCTTTTCTTATTTGTAAAACAGTAAGTGTACCTACCTCCCAGCTTTGTTTTAAGGAGTGAATGACTTAATGTGTATTTAAAGCACTGGTTTATAATGATACTAGCTAAGATTTTGAGTTGTTGCTATGTGACAGGCATTGTAACATAGCAACAACTCAAAATCTTGGTATCATTTGTGAAAAAAAAATAGACAAAACGTAAAATAAAAACACTAAACAGCATCTACTTTCTAGCCATTAGCACCGTGACTCATTCCTTTTTCTCTTCCCAATACTCTCATCTTACACAACTCCAAAGGCCAATTATTGCAATTTAGATATTCTCTAAATAGCTTGATATTCTGTGTGGTTTCTTTTGTAAATCAAACAAAGCTCTTGATTTTGGATTCTCAGGCTAAAATAGCTTAAAATTAATTCATTGGAGATGGATGACGTGATGGTTATACAACAGTGTGAATGTACTTAATGTCACTCAACAATACATTAAAAATTGTTAAGGCCAGTCACAGTGGCTCATGCCTGTGATCCCAGCATTTGGGAAGGCTGAGGTGGGAGAATCGCTTTAGCTTAGGAGTTCACGACCAGCCTGGGCAACATAGCAGGACCCTGTCTCTACCAAAAAAAAAAAAAAAAAAAAAAAAAAAAAAAAAAAAAAAAAAAA